>NC_050590.1:22534042-22856714 GCF_013368585.1 Megalops cyprinoides | reverse complement strand
ACAGAGGAGGCCCCTTATACTTTCCTTACTCAAAATATTTCAGTGCTTTTCAGCATAAGAACCAGAGTGAAAGTGTGGCCTAGGAAGAGAGAGAGATAGAGAGAGAATAGAAAAAAAGAAAGCTGTAATACTAATGACATGCCTCATATGCATATCCAATATTCAGATATTTGAAATAAGTGGCACAAATGTGAATGAGACATTACAGTCATCAGGGGCTGGTATGCTGCTAATGAGAATGCCTTGCACTGATAGTTATGACGATATGATGTTTCTCAAGCCACTGGGGCCATTTTAATGAAACTTTACAGTGCATGATGAGGAAATATTTACTCTCTGGCAGGAGAGCAGAATCCTGGTTCTTTACACTCTACTGAACATCAACGTCCCTTTGACGCAAACAGGTTGAGCGTCAACCATCTGTTTTTGTTGTTCCATGTTACCTGGACACTGGTCCATTCAATCAGCAAACAGGATGGGTGTTGTTGGTGACACCTCTGAAATACACCTCTGATGTCATGGGATAGAGGTCTGGTATAACTGCCTGCAGTCCAAGCTGGCTCTGTAGCTGGACTGTGGTTGACATGACAACCTCCATTTTGGAATCAGAGGGATTTTAGAGCCATAGATAAAAGTAGAAACAAGCGTTTATGATTGGTCAACTCCCTGAATGGAACTGTATTAGGCCAGTATTACCCATAAACAATGTGTGTGTTGCTCTGTGTGAAGGAGAGCCTTCACCACCTCTTCCTTGGACTAAATAGTAATTGTAAATTGTCAATCATTTGTAATTATGTGCACATGTTGGCAATTTGTTTGGGGAGCCAGCCTATTGGGTAATGAGCTGCACCTGACTAATTGAAAGGTCATTAAATACAGGTGTGGCTTGAGAGCAGGGAGGAGGCTCACTTTGTCCCTACTGTGGGCTTGCATAGGCTGGTTTCTTTGTCAGTATGGATTTTAAAATAAATTATTGTTTTTTAACCTTCTGTTTTTGGCTCGTTTATGACAGAAGTGGCGGCCAGGTTCTCTACACTCTGTTAGACAGAGCGAGGAGATCTCATATGTGAAGCCTGCGATGGAAATGCATATCTCTACCACTGCCAAGCAAACTGAGTATGTCTCACAGATGCTAGCTAAGCACCACTTCTACAGAGGGTCTCGGCACAGTGACGGGCACAAGAGCACACACAGAGTTCCATCACCATCTGGCTTGGTCAACAGTTGGACGCCATTCTCACTACTGAGTCAAGAGTCAAACTCAACCAATTGGGAGGAAATTGTGTGACCCAGAACATGTTAGGACACACATTAAGATGAGTCTCACTTTTAAAAATCTGAGTTCAATATCCAGAAACTAATCTGAATGGAATGAGAGTACTCTCATTGAAAATACCATATAGCCACTCTCCGTGTTTATTGTCCAACTGTACTCTGCTGATGAAAAATGTGGTGAGGAATCTTGTGTGCAGCTCAGGGAGAGTGGGAAGAGAGGAAATGTTCTAGATCTAGATTCAGGCTGAGAAGAGGGAGGAGTGGCAAGGGGAGAAGAGTGGTGGCTGTTGGAGGAAAAAGGGGGCTTCTCTCTCACCTGACTGATGGTTTGAAATCAGCTGCGGTTGTATTAGACCGATGAACACTCACAATTTTTTCCCCCGTCCTTTTAAAGCAACCACAAACACAAAATGGAAATATAAAATGGAACAGTTGAAGACACAACAAAAAAACAAAAAAAAAAAACAGAATTGGCTGCACGACAAATGTGCCAATACCGGGCAGGATGTGGATTTTTTGGATTTATTCAAAAATAATCAATCACAAAAGAGCTATTTATAGCTGCACTAGGTCTCTAAAATGGTATAGATCATTATTACAAAACTGTGCAGTATACAAATAATTACCCTAAGTTGGAACTGGTAGGATGGCTGGTAGTGACCTCAGACAAAAGCAAGCAGTAAACCACCTTCAAGACTGATGCTCCAAAATGTTCTGGAAGCTTGAGAGGGGGTTATGGCCAAGAAGTGTAAGGTCATACTTCATGTCCATTTTAGTACAAATGAGAAACACAAAACACTTAAAATGAGAAGAGACATCTGCCACTACTTGATGTTTCAATATACTTGTGTCCTCTGTGGAATTGAAGGACATGTTTTCTTTCATTATATAATATTTTAGACCTTGTAGTGCTTAGTCCCCATCAGAACTCCACCCAATAGCATAGCTTAAATATCGAAGCAGCCTAACCACATCATATTTCATGGCAAATTCAGTTTTGAAGGGATTGCCTCCCATAGACATTAGGTGGATCATTCAGTTTCTTCTGCTAACTGTCCATCTTTGAAATGGACATAAAACAGAATCATTTTTGCTAGCTATAACAAAGAAATGCTGCCATAAACACTGATAATTAATCTCTGGTGAATTGTGGTGAACTGCATCTGGATCTTTAGAAGGAGCAATAGAATGAATGGAAATTATTCAATGAAGAGATGTTATCAGGCTGCACAGTGGTGCTTCTTACTGCTAGCAAACCATAATTTAGCCACACTGAACTAAATTCAGAGTTTACACACCTTTCAGGCTTGAATGAACTACAAACAAAGAGGTTCTAAAATACTCCCGCTGAGAAAGAGCTAAAGTGAGGATCAATTCTAAAGCAGGCATCCACTTTCCTGATGTTTCACTGGCATCAGAGTGTGGCACACCAGGAACAGTGCTGTTTTCCCCTGATAGCAAGAGCCTAGGCTTCCCCTGCCAGCTGTACCCTGCTCTTGGGCATATCACATCCTGCCAGGTCTACCACAGTCTGCAGGAGACTGGCACTACCAGACACATTCCTTCTGCTAAATAAGCTGCTGCGTTTTGTCCCTTCCAACTGAAGGTGCAAGGAGGACAACGCCTGCTGGGTAGTAGCTGGCCGAGTTGTTGCAACCTGTCGAGAGGAACTTTGGGGAAAAGTTCTCTGTGCAAATAAGAGGACCAAGGGTAACAGAATAAACAAACTGCAGAGAGAGAGATTTGGCCCGTGACCAGGCCAGCCCCTGTTGCAGATTCCTCTCACCTGCTGAGGGCCGGCTTTGTGGACCTCAGGGAGTCGCTGTGCGCCAGTGCCTCGGCAACCGAGCTATCGCTGGAAATACGCTTCCGCTGTGTGGCCCTCTGTAGCTCCAAGATCCTGTGAGAGGGGAGAGAGAGGCAGAGACACAGAGAGAGACATTGGCGGGGGAACAAAGCTTGGCTCTCAAGGGCAGCCGTGCAGCACACAGAAAAAGATCATTGTAGCAAGATCAGGCAATGACAAAGCACACACTGCTCCACTTCTCCCTCATCCCAAATACAAATCCTGGTCTGTGGGTGGGACCCCGACCCACACAGTCACACACACAGCGCTTGGTGTTGCTTCATTTTCGGGAGGTTGCCCTGGGCAATGCATATGTAGCTCTACTTTGCTCTGATGAGAATGATGAAATTAAATGAAAATCCTGCCTCTGGGGGGAGTGGAGTCTTACTGAAATGAAAGAGGGCCCAGGGGCCCTCAGAGGACCCTACCCCTCTTCCACCACAAACTGCTGAGACAGGCTATGTATGACCGAGACAGACAGACATGAAGGCAGGTAGGCAGGCAGGCAAAAAAGACAGACAAAAAAAATATAAATAAGATATCCTTAGATATTGGACATTCTCTTAGGCACACAGGCAACCATGTGGAGTGCCTTCATCATCTGCTTGTGGGTTTTTCGCTTCATCTCAATCAATAAGGTTAAATAAATTAAGCTGAAAGATGAAAACATTATACGAAATCAAATACCACAAATCATAACGGATGATTCATTTCAAATCTTTTCATATTAACTTCTGGCTGAGGAATTCCAGAGATATTATTAGTCCCTTCCCAGAGGTCTTGCTGTGAGAGTGATGGTCTCAGTGCTGAAGCAGAAGTGTGTTCTCTAAGATGAACCTGTTTCAGGTCTTGCATTCATTACATTATTCTAACTCTCAAGCATTTCCCATGGAGGGAAATCAAATATAAAGAATGAAACAATCCAAGACTTCAGTTCCTGACACATTGCACACAAGCATCTATTCCAGTATAAATTACAACTAGTGTTTCCTACACATAAAGTGGATTATACGGAGTGGCAGGGTGGCACAGTGATTTGGCACTCAACTCATAACCATAAGGTGTTTGAATAACTGCTATGGTACTGTTGCATTCTTGAATATATTACTTACATCTAGCTGAGTAAGTTGATTATATCCAAGATAATGTATTCAGGGTAAGATGGATCTATGTATTTAGCGACTGTTTGTTTAACTTCTGGTTTATCTGGCATGTAAATACAGACTTGTGTGCTGATTAAAGTTGGGAGATGCTTTGGGGAATGCTGTCAGACTGCTGCTCTTGTATGAGCCAAAAGATATTACATTGTAAGATCATTCAATTCAATGTCTAGACAAATAGTCTGCATTCAGGTAACAACTTGAATATGCAAATAAATCAATCTGTGGTTTTTAAGGATTTCCAGAGTTTTGAATAAATGTTCACTTTTTGGTTTAAAATACTCTCCTCCACATACAGTATATAAAGGTAAATCACACTGTCCTTTTGAATCATGACGTGCAATGAGAGAAACGTCTTGAAATGCACATAAAACTGGCTAAAAGGGTGAAACTGGTGAGAATATACACCTATGTGATGTGAGTGATATAGCCTACACATCAACATCCAAAATAATACACATAACAATACCAATACAAACACTTCGCAAATCTTTCAAGTAAAAACAAAAAAACATGCATGATTTTCAAAGAGGCAATACAGAGTGTGATTTCATAGCAACACCAATACCTGAAGCACAGGTGGGCCATTGAAGAGTGAAAATATTCTTGACACAGAAGAATAAACATGATGTAGTTTGTCATCAATCAATGTAATCAGTATCACAAGTCACAGTGGCAGGTTCTCTGGCTCAACCAAAGACTGTGTGGACTCAACAAAACTAAAAAATGCCAGAAGAGGAATTATACCAGAAAACTGTAGTGTGCAAATGCATACTTTTACACCTTGAGGAAATTCCCTTAAGACGAGCACTTCACAAGCTTGTATTCTGGGACATTGTCCCATAAGCACTGGCAATTTTGAAATGAAATAATGTCAACAAAGAACTACCAGTACCACACAGTAGCAATGTTTCTGTTAGCTTGTATTTTTGACTTTGGGAGGCCCATCTACAAATGTGTACTTCTTTCCCAATGGAAACGGATATTTTTTCCGTAAAATGAAAGTACATTGTTTAGAGATGCTAGATCTGAGAAAATTGAAAGATCAGGAATATCAAATGTATCTGGTCTAAACATGCACAATAGCCAATGGAAACAGCTGTAATTTGCAAAAACGTATCCCCATACGTTCCTTCATTACCAATGCACTACTATATCACAGAAGTTATTATTTCCAGGCACTGCTCACCACAAGACATGGGGTGAATTCAAATCATGTCATTACACTTTTTGTGAGGAAGAAGTTTCAGTGGATGTACTAGGTCTTGGTGAATGCCAAACACAGTAGAAGGAATATTTTATAGCTTTCCAAGGTAAAGATTAAAATTAAATATACTATTTAACTTCTTTTACATTATTTATCCATACTGTATTCAGAATTGTTCATAGGAAGGTCAAATGTGTTCCATTAACAGCTGTCACAACTTAGAGCATCTCTTTGGGATCTTTTGAGTTCTACATGGTATGGGATTCATATACAGAATCTCTTCATGCAAAATTTTTCAGTGAAGGTTGTTTTATGAGAAACAGTTACATTGAGAATGGCCACGCATGGGAACACTTGTCTATAATTATGATAGATATTATGATATTCTAATGTGTCTTAAAGATTTCATTAATATTCAGATCTAAAGGTATGAGGTCAAAAGTCTCATTAATTGTATTGACTTTACTTGGGATGACCCTGTAGTTTATGTACAATCCTGAAGGGCTAATCCACACTTTTTAAGACCTATCATGTACATAGTCCCCTACCACAGAGTTTACAGGATTCTGATTCCTGTCTAAATACAGATCTCAACGTCAGCCAGAGCAGGGGTAACAGCTTCAGACCCCCCCCCCCCCCCCCAATGTAAAGTTTTCATGAGAGATCCATACTACCTTAGCTTTCTAGGATGAGGTATTGATTCCCTTGCCGGCCAACAACCCCCACCCAACCCCCCCCCCCATCCCCCACCTTTCACCTTCCACTCTCCACCTCCTCATCATGCTTTGCCTAAATCCCAAACAGACCTGCTTTGCAATGCAAATAACAGTAATCATTGTGGTAAATATGGAGCATAACCACTATAATCATCAGTTCAACGGGAGCAGTCTAAAATTGTTTTGCTAAAAACATCGCTTTTCATAACCTTTTCCCACTGAAAATGACTCCATAAAATTGTGAGAAAAAGCTCAAAGATAAAAACTATTTTTCAGCTGTATTGTATGAATACATACAAACAGAGCTTGATTACTTTTTCCCAGTCTGCCACTGCATATTATTTTCTTACACTAAAGAATAAAACCAGACCACCATGGCCATTTATTCTCTAATTCTTTTATGTTCTCCAAACATGGACTTTACAGGACTGTTATTTTGACCATTTATTACTATATTATCATAGATAAATAGAAGTCACAAATGTTATACCATACTCACAGAATGATCTGTCAATATACAGTCCCGTATCATGTATTAATTAATTCCATTAATATAATTTCACACAATGTAACATCACACAACATAACATATGATAACTTTGCATAATTCCTTTCATTCCCTTTTCCTTCTTCTGCAATGGTGGATGATTAGCTATAACAGTCTGATCCGGAATAAATCTGGGTTTTAAATCAATTTAGCATGGTACAGTTTCAGTACAGTACAAGATTCTTTACCTCTTTGTATTAACATGCTTTACATGAAATTTTTGTAGATATGGTTGGAATCTTAACTAATGTAATCAATCCTATACACATCTTACTGTTCTATTTTCAGTACCATGAAAGAGACAAAAATATAAACAAAATAAATCTGAAATATATGCACTAGAAAACTTGAGTACAGGTGGAAGGGACCTTACATTTTGTCTTTCTTTTCTGTTCTTCTACCAAACAAAACCCCCAAGGATGAACTGCATTAATGTATGAGGGTAACTTTTTCTGGTGAGGAACTGCTGTTGTACCCTTGGGCAAACTACTTAACCAAAACTGCCTCAGTATGTATCCAGCTCTGTTAAAGGATAACACCAAAAACACACAGAAAACTAAGCTATGTAAGCCACTCTGAGAAGGCAACTGTAATGTAATGTTCCGCAGAAATGTGGCAATGGCACGAAAACAGGAGCCATGGGGAAAGGGCTGAGAGTTGGATGGCCTGCATTTCCTGGTGCAGGAAATGTGGAAGTGAGGGACGGAGGAGGGAAGGAAGGAAAGAAGGAAGGAAGGAAAGGAGAGACTAATACCTCTTCTTGACAGGAAAGGGGAAGCTGGAGTGAGAGGAGAAGAGGGACTTCTTGTTTCGCCGAGCCAGGGCCTCGCTGTCCGAGTGCGGGCTGGTCGGACTAGTGGTGAGGGTGGTGTTGGTGGGGTGGAGTGAGGGGAGGGTGGTAAGTGGGGGAAGGAAGCAAAGAGAGAAAAGAGCAACATTTCAGTTTTTAAGGGGAAAAATATGGAAGCGCTAAACCAAAGAGTCATGGTGGAAATAGAGGAGCTGATAGATTCACTTTGCTCGTCCTTTTGTAACATCTCATTTATCAATTATTTTAGAGCTTTATTAATGCCACTGAAAAGCCATCTCACACAGTATTTGGCTTCCCAGGTGTAGGTCTACATTTTGGACAAACACAGTCTCTGACTTCACAATGAATCATTTTTCCAAGCAATTAGACAAGACTCAGCAGCTGGTGGGGGAAAACCAGAGACACTCCCCTCCAGGCTGTGCCCTTATCTGCTCCTCAGGCATCACATGATTAGATTGGGCCAATCACAGCCCAAGGCAAGCCTGAGATTTCATAGGGACCCTGATCATCTCACTGATGCACTGTCTAGACTCAGAAGACTTCAAAAGCCTTAAAAGGTTAGTCATGTGGCAAAGAGACCACAGACATATCAATAATCAGTAAACAGATCAGGCATTGGCTTACATTTCATAAATGCCATTGAGATGTATGTGTGGTCCATGTGGTTGAGCACATTTTACACTGTGTGGCAAAGCTCAGAGCCTCATGTGTGGCAATGCGAAGTACTAGCAGTCTGTGAAACAGAGCTTAACATGACCGGACTGCCATTTCATCTTTCCAGGCTGCAGGGATCCAGAAAAGCTTTTATTAGGAATTCCATTTCAAGTCTGGGCATGGCCCGGCATGAGAGACAGCAGTCGGCCAAGAAATAATGGGGCGTCTGCTTTGAAAGCATCAAAAGACAGATAGTTTTGTGGCCACGTCAGGAGGCCAAAAAGAGAGCAGGCCATCAGATATTGATGTTTGCCATGGGAGAGGCACAGGGGGTGGACCTGCCCGTGTTACATGCCTCTGAACTCACTCACCCTGCTCTCTGGCTCTTATCTCTGCTGCCTTTCCATGTCTGGAATGGGGCTGCTTGAGGTGTTTATTAAAAAAAAAACCGTCATCTAAGTCCTTGCAAGACACAAACTGGATCACAGACAAAGTACAGTAGTGATGAGAAATTGAGTGTGAGCAGTACTAGGGGGAAGATCAGTTTTTTATTTATTTTTTTTTACTCCACAAAGACATTAGTGGTTTGTGTGACAATGAAGTTAAATTACTAGCCTTGTTATCTTTTTCACTGTAAACATTATTTTCCAACTTATTTATATAGCACAATGTGAATAAGGAAATAAACTACTACTACACAGTAGTACAAGTGCAAACATTTCAGTGACTGCATACACTCATTTTAGCCAAAACAATTTAAAGGGAGTAAGTAACTCTGAATATAATAGTATACCAAACGAAGAAAGAAAACATGAATTAGTAAGATTTAGCCCAGCATCAAATCAAATTTTGAAACAGACAAAATCTGAAGCACAAAATAATACAAGCCGTCATTATGACATCCATGGGGCAGCTTCAAATTATCAAACAGGATCCATTGCCAATGTGAAAACTGTTGACCACTAGTCCGGTCCACTTTCAAACAGTGAAGAAAGCAGTGACAGTTTCAGAATTTTTCAGGCATTTATAAATAAACTCAGGATTTGCACTGTGGAAAACACATTTCTTCTATTCAATCTGCACCAACCAATTACAGAGCTTTCCCCTCTGCTGAGTTTCTGCAGGCAGCCAGCGATAGGCTAAGTTTACTTTGTCGTAAATTTGGTTTCTAGAGTTCGACCGGGTGAGAAATGGGGGGATGTGACATCATTATGTGAACTTGAGCAAGTACACATGGTCTTCAGTAGTATTTATGGAGACAGGACCAAGGTGGGCAGTTAAATGATTAACATGGCTAGCGGAGACTGCTCAGAAGGCAGGGGTGAAGGTAGAGTCCACGCATTCCTTCTTCCAGCCTCACCAATAATTCAGCAGGGCGCAATCAGAGAGCCATGTCTTATGAAGACAGGTTTATTGGTTTATAAAACGTGCATCCAAGAAGAGATTCCACCATAGGTTTATATCACTGTAATTAAATTCAACAGAAGCCAGACATTCCCATGCTGGTTATTATCCTGTAAAGGCAGTACAGTTAAAACTTATAATTATCAATGCTGGTTTTCAGCAGAACATTGTGATGGTTCAGCAAAAATGTGGTAATTTGGAGATTTATGCAAGTCACATTATATATTACACGTGGAAAACGGAATATATAATCTTTACAGAATACACATGCAGAAAAGCCTAAAATGAAAATGAAACAACAAAAAAGTGAATCACTTGAAGTACATAATGTGAGCCTATTAAATTCCAAAAAGTTAAATTTGATGGCAAAAGCTATTTTATGAAGTGTTTGCAATGCAGCCAGAGCATGAATATGACATCTATGAATTTTCTATCCAATATCCTCAATCCATAACAAATATTTGGAGATTGGGCTTTACTGTGGGAAGCTCACTTAAAAGTCTAAATTTGCATACCTGGGGACTGGTGAGGAGGGTGGAGAGGAGGAGGATGATGGGAAGGCAAACTGGCGTGTCCCAGCTGGGCACTCTGCAGAGGAATCCACCAAGTCAGGCATTCCCGGTGAGGTACCCACTGTCTCCGTGACAACCAGCTCTGGATCCAGGATGAAGAGCTCGTCCTGAGAGATCTCTGTTACATAGTTCAAGTGCTCCTGGAGTTCACAGAGACAGATGTCACATGGAAGATTGTCACAAAAGATGATAAGAAACATATGACATAAATGAAGCTAGTTTCATTCAGTGTACTGTGTGAGTTCATTGATTCTGGAAAAAAAGTTTAAACTGAGATGTTTCAAATGGCTTCCTTAGTTATACAAAATAAGTTTAAAAAAAAAAAAAACAATATGGTTGGTCATACCAAGCATTAATAACTCAGCCAATTAGGAGGTGTACAGTAGATTTAGTTTGTACTTGGTACACCCAAGCAAGTATTAATTATTTTTGCGCTTCAAAAACATGAACATGTAAAATGTAAATTATATGGTCAACCACAAACTAGTTTTTTTTTTCTGACCTAACAGTCCTGCACAATTCTTTGACATAACCATCATTGATTATTGTCAATTTCAATATTCCATTTGCTAAATCAAAATGAAACACAGCCTTACCTGGGCCCGGTCTATTCTGTAAAATCTATCTGCTGTTGTAGCTGAAAGTAAACAAAATGGCTATGTCAGAGCACAGAAGACCATTCCTTGATGACCTTAAATGCCACATACAAACACAAGTGCCAACTGAGCAGAGTCAGACAAAACTTTCATGAATAGCATTATTGATTTACTCTCTAAAAGTAAGTCTCAGACTTGGAAAACAGACTGAACAGCCATCAGCTTTTATATTGAGATCATTCTGTTTTTCATGAGATGAATAGCAGGGCAGTGAAATTCATATCCATCGGCAGATCAACATGCTGTATGACTGGCATAAAAACGTATCTCTGAATAACGTTGATTTGGCATAGCTGAAAGACAGGAGCAGTCACTGATCTCCAACATCATTACTGCGTCTGTTCCCAACGGGTGTTGTTAGCTATAGCAGATGCTGCTCACATGACTACATCCTATTACAATGCAATAGGAGGTCTGGGCCCAGTCTGCAAGCCAGTACAATTAACTGTTAAATCAGACCAATGCAAGAAATGGGGGTTTGAGTTCATGACCATGGGCTTTGAAGTGTTCATCATAGATATCTTTAATGAGTTTGGATGGCTAGGTAAACACACATTTCATTGGCAAATGAAACACACACCATAGTAAGGAAGTGATCTAATAATCAGGCCATAGAGAGTTTGTGTATGAGCCTTGCTGTTTAAAGGGAGTGAAGGGATGATGTGCGTATTACATGGAACATTTCAGACCTGAAGGAGCAGTTGTCTGGCCTGCGAACAAGTGAGGAGGTTATAGGATGTGAGTCATTATCAGTCTGTGATGGATCATCTTGCCACGAGCCCTGGACAGTTCAAGCAGCACAGTTAAAAAGGTTTCCAAAGGACTCCCTTGATCAGATAGGTTCCTAGCAAAGTTAAACAGGAAGAACACAGCCTCCTTATCTCCAAGGATGCTGATATTGCCTTTTAAAAGCAACAAAGGCAGAGTAAAACAGAGACACTGTAAAACAGAGACAGGCCAGGACATACATACCTAAAACGTGAGGCCAGGTGCAGGCCAATCATTTTAAGGGTATTTCCCCATTCACATAGGAATAACTGACCATTCTCCTCAATATCCTGAGGCAGTATGAATCAGTGGGAAACATCTGGAGAATTATCATATGTCAGCAGTGGGGAGTTGTGGTTAGGGCACTGGACCAAAAGGCCCTGAGTCTGTATCCATTGTGAGATTTGCTGTTGAACCCTTGAACGCAGTACTTTGCCTCAATCCCTCTGGAAAAATTCCAGCTTCATGAGCAGTTTGCAGAATGGGAAAGGTGTGTAGAACCGTGAACATTGCCATAGAGTTTGGAGGATGATGCTACACAAAACAATGCCCGTACGGCTTTGTTTGTTCCTTCCTCAAAGCACATCTGCAGCATTCACTTCCCTCCATCTGCTACTACGGATAAAAGCCCCTCAGATAACAACATGAGCACAAATACCCACAACAGCAGGAAAATACAACTGCCTTTTCAACATTAAGCACATCTGTAGCCTGTTGGAAGGCTCCCTTTGACAAACGTGGCAGGAGGGAGGAAAAGAAAAATGGATTCAATTGCCTTTGTGACGTCTGAAGGCAAAATGCAATAAAATGCTGACATCAGCACCTCCTCAGATGAAAACAATTATGCCTTAATTTCCTCTGCAAGGGCAGATTTGTCAAAAGATCAGAGCAGAGAAAAACACTGCTTAGAGGAAATTTTCATCTGATTTCAGTTAGAATTATTCAAGAATGATTTTTACTGCAATCTGTGCACAGAGGCACCACTTGCCTGCTATGTTTTAGCTTCCTGCTATGTATCTTCCAGCCATTGATTTATCTGCTCTGTGAATGAAATGAGTTTGGGCATGTCCTGTGGGCAGCAAGGGTGTGCCAGTCGGTGTCCGCCACATGGCTCCTTCCGCTGCACTCAGAGCTGCCAAGGAAAAGATTACCTCATGCTCCTCTGGAACCAGGCCTTCATGTGCTGCCAGATCTCATGAATGATTAAAACCAAAATTAATAAAAGCGGTGGCTTTTTGTTTTTGGGCAACAAGGAGTTGCTGTGAACAGAACCACTTATGAAATTGTCAGCAGAAAGAAAGAGCGGATCTGGAATGAGCCTGTGATGATGTTTAGTAGTTTGATAAGGTGATAGATCTGTTGACTCAACTCCAGTCTTGACTCAAAACCACTTCTCAGCTTTAACAACATCTGTACTGTACTCCAGTGATAGAGGGGGAAAGCTCAAACATTTATTAATTGAGAAACTGGAAGAAATTCTGCATGATATCATTCAAAGACTGAGTGCTGTTCTCAATGGAAAAATAAAATCTTTACAAGACCTACATATCTGTGGTTCTTCCATTAAGGGAGAATGGAAGTTAATCCACACTAATTCATGAGTGCAGAGAGGATTTTCCTTTTACATGCATTTGAGATTGCAGAAATTTAAAAAATACATGCTTAGATTACTATAGTATGAGCTAAACAAAACAAAATGCTTGGTTTTTATGAACACATTTAAAGTTGACGAAAATGTGAAAAAAAGCTCTGAATTTTTCATGAAATTTGACATCCTAAAAACATTTACCATCAAAGAGAATATTTAGTGTTTCTTAGGACCTGTTACTATAGTCTTCTGATGAAAAAGGCATCCTGTTTCCACTGATGGTCTACAACAGGGGAAGAGCACCATGCCCATTAAGAACTGTGTTAAAACTGGGTCAAGATTTATAAGCACAGTACATTCCAATTAATTGGTGGTTTCATTTAGACCTATAATCAGCAGCAACTGTTCATCCATTTTTTGTTCATCAATTGTTCATCAAATTTAGGTAATCCATATATGAGAATGAACCAGAAGCAGACCCCTGTTTTTAGTCTTTTTTTTATGAAATTTGGTATCTAAACTAATGAAAGATGAAATTAGTCAATTATTAAACAGAGTTTGTGAATATGTTGGTTCAAGTCTGTTTTGCTAGGTTGTCATTGTATTCAGTCTAGCTTTTAAATAAAAATTGTGATTGTTGGTTTAATTTGGTTTACTTTAATTGAAATAGCAGATCTAATTTCATACTATCAGCAGTGCTGTTGATGTTATGAAAAATGCAATTTCTAAAGTGTTGCTTAAATTTCATGGTGCTTGGTTTAATTAAATTGAATTATAGAGACCAAAAATCTCAAACACTAAACCTAGGAACGGTAGGTTTGCTCTGATGCAACACTGATAGAAACTGATCAAAGTGTGAACTAGAAAGTTGTTCTCTTGCCAAGATCTCCACAGGAAAGTAAAAGTGAATATATGTCACACCTCTCTAATACCATGGTCCTGTAAATCTCTCAATGCAGATTTTTGTTGACATGTTTTTACTGTTAAAAAAAACTCCTTCCTGTTGACATTCTAAGAGCATATCCTAGTATATCACGTTTACCAGACTAACAATAGTCTAATAGGCTCCTTTTTGGCCTTTTTATCCTTTATGTTGAATCTAAGGTATTGCCTGTTGACACTCCATTCACTGCATTCACAGGTCCAGTCAACTCACAGTAACCATCTCTGTGAGAATCTTACATGGAACTCTAGGATTTGAGGAATGGTGATTTTGACACTACACCAAACACCATTTGTTGAGAGCCCACATGCTATTTCCGCATGTGAAATAGTCTACATGCTTGACATATACTGTAATGCCAGGAAGTTTTTATGTGTCAACAACTATGTGATGGGGTACTAGACACAGGACTAACCATCTGTGAGTTTTTTCTTGCTTCTGTGAGGAATAAACTCATGTATGCTTCAATGGGAAAAAAAACATGTGAGGCCTGAGACCACAAGCAACGCGGAAAGGACAAGAGGAATTGTAGTTTACTAAACATAAATGACTGCATTCTTGGGGGGTGGTACTTACAGTCCAGAAAACACCACTTTGGTGAGAGCTTCTGCGAGGATAGGGTTTTAGATTTTGCCCCGTCACCCTCCTGAGAAAAAAAGAGCAACAAGATTAGTTCTACAGTAACCTACTCTACAAGCTAATCAGTGATGAGATAGGAAACCCCATTTTGTCTCTTATTGGTTCTTCAATCCAAGAGTTTCTCATAAAATGTCTTCCTATTTTTGCTGGATGTGAGTGAGACAGTCAGCGCTTTGGTCTGGTATTTTGCCATGGTTTGAATGAAGGGCAAAGTGCTTCATACCACAGAAAACGTCTAGGTATTCTTCTGGTATCTAATCCCCTGGGCTCAGTTTGCTGGGCAGCTTTAAATACAACCCCATTTTGGCTGCTTTCAGCCACAAAATTCTTGTAGAGGCTAGACAAGTCTGTAAATCAGATTTTAAATGAAAAAGGCTCAAAATTGGTTAATTGGTCAATAAAAATACAAACAGAAACAATTGAGTGGCAATGATGGAGTGGCATTTCACATTTTAATTTCAGTTACAATAGAATTTGTTCAACTTTTCTACATCTGTGTGATGCACGTTGCACATTCTTTCCATCTGCTGAAATCATCTTCTAGTGTTCCTGAATGTTGACTCTTCCAGTTTTTGCCCTGAAGACTTTACAGCTAAGAGGAGTGGAAACTGGGCTTTGTGACTAATGGACTGAGAATTATTTTACCCTCAGAACAGGATTCTTCCCCTGATTTAGGACTAAACTGAGCTAAACAGGCCACCCTCAAGGAGTAAAAGCCTCTTTTCTTCAATGTTATTGCAGTATAAGCTTTACATTGACAGGAAGTGCAGAGATGTCTACACAAGGCCAGACTGTAAACATGAAGTGGTATATTTTTTCTTGTGTCTTTGTTCAGAATGACAGAGAACCTTGGAACATGGACAACAGCGGTAACAGCTTCAAACTAAGCCATAAATCTCATTTCTCATTTCAGGCAGGGCTCCCACCCTCCCCATGCTGTTTGATTCAACAATATCACAGACACTGCCACCATGCATGCACTGTGATACACTGCAAAAACATGCTCATCACAACACAACAAGCACACACTATGCCAAACAGAACTGCAGGACAAGAAGAAACACTCCTCCTGGTGGTCACTCCACAGAGGCAGGGAGAAACTGTGGCCTTTGAGCAATACAATAAAGTTCATGAAGAAAAAGCTGACATTTGTACTTGGCTTGGTGATGTCACTGAGGATTTAGGCAAGAGCATCTAGGAGAGTTTTATGGGGTGTTCTTTGGTGTTGTTTATGTTTTTTTCAAGGGAGACAGGAAGTATCAGCATCTGCTTGTACCCCTGTCTCCCTTTAATTGTGTAATTGCAATACAGTTTTCAGCTGTTACAGCAAATGTTAATAATTACAGTATAAGAGGAAACAGGCCAGGTCTTAAAGCTGAGATGAACTGGGCACAACAACTGCAAACTGCAAGTCGCTGAGTGAGGTGATGATGAAAACCTTCGATTCAAATATGTTGTTCCAAATGTAGAAGCTATGTTTTTTTAATTAATTTAGTTTAGCCATGATTCACATTAATTTTGTCCAGATGCAGTACTGTTGTGAGGGGACCTGTTCCCCACAGTGACACACACTCCGTGCCTAGCTAGTTTACACACCTGGAGCACCAGTCGCTGAAAGGACGGGTGAAAGGTGATGAAGTCCTGTGAAAGAGTGCCACATTATGAACCCAAAGTAGACCTAACAGTCTGAATTTCACACAGATCTCTGTACAAACAGACCCCTGAGAATCACATTGGTATGCATTGGTAACTAGAGAATTACCTGATGTGATTTAGAAAAGTCAATAATGTACAAATGTAAAGCAGCACAGTGTGACTTCATTGTCCTCCAAAATAATTATCATCATACAATTTTCCTGACATATGTGGGATTTAAAAATAAGAGTAGGTATTCTTAAAATCAAAAAAGAAGGATGTAGTGTTCAGGAACGTAATAAAGAGATAATATAATGAGAAATAAAGAGAAATAAAATGATCAGTTGATGGCACAGCTGTTAAACAGCCTGGGCCCTTTAATCGTACACAGATTTCACGCACTATTTAATGCATTTTACATTCTATTAAAACCAATGTGGAAGAGGGTGGGGGTGCACAAAACAAGTGAGCTGAGCTCTGTGGCAAAATTCCAGCCCTCCAATTACATTTGGAGCTGCATCTCCTGTTCTGAAATCATAGAGATAGGATTGGTGGAGATCTGTCAAGAAGAGCAATGCGCCAGGCTGGTGATACAGTAGTTTGGCATCAGTGTCTCATTCTGTCTGCCCCCCCACCCCCCCACCACCCCCCCCCACACACACACACACACACACACACACACACACACACACACACATCCATCTCATATTCTCCCTCACACCTTTACCTCTTGTAGCCTCTCAATGTGAGAACGGCATGTTTCCAGATCGCTGTCTCCTGGGACAACAATAAGGCCCAATGGGATTGCTATGAGAGATGGGAGGAGAAACAGAATACCATTAGAGCATGTTAGACAGAGACCTGGACAAAATTTCTGACCCATCAAACAAATTAACGTTCTACAGTTTCACAATATTACAAATACACAGACATTGTGAAGCTAAAGAAAGCATCTCTGTTGTTGTTCATAACAGATGGCTGAGGAAAAGCTGTAGTCAGTGTATTTACCTGTAATACCCACCATCAACCTTGTTAGGTAAAGGCTGAACAAGCCATTAAATCACTACAGATGAAGGGCAAACCCAAAATGATTACTAAATTATGACTCAACAACAATTCAAGGATAATCAATGCTCGGTTATGCTTTCAGTGTTGATGTTTTCAATGGAATTACAAGTTGCTGTCACAGTCACAAATTTGATAAATTAAACATAAATGTACATTACAAATATATTGAACATTTCATTAGAACTGGACAGTCATTATTGAATGAAGCGTGAATGGTCTGTTTCATATTTATGAATTAAAATTGCTGTCTAAACAGTGCCTCCAAGTTTCCCAGGCAGAGAGCTGGCTGACTTCTTCACTGAAGAATGAACTGTTGCCTAGCAACAGCGGAATAGGCAGCTTCTAATTCAATTCAGCTTTTCCCTGTTCTATGTTTGTTCTTTTGCTGTTCTTTCTCAGGGTCTGTAATGTTCTCTAAGCTCGCATCATACATTAAGGAAATTACAGAACAGGCAAGATATTGCACATTTTAGCCTTTTAGCCAATATTTTGCAGAAATGAAAAGCTTAGCAAAGTCTTCTTTAGAAGGCTTGAAGCCTATGTAAGGACTACTACACACTAAACTGTTCATTGTTCATGGACTGTCCATGGGACCTTCATTTTAGCTAACATGTAAATTCTAATAATCGCTCTTAATTTGGGTGTCTCTACACTGAACGAAGTTGTGGTGTTTCATTTACAGGCACACTAATAGAAACTACCTGCCTCAGATAGTGACAACCATTTTGGCACCATTTGTTTCCTTGCAATTCTAATTAAACTGAAAATCTTAGTAAATACTGTGCACATATGTGAACATTTGTCTGGGGTTATAATATTTTTGGAAAAAGGCTGACCAGTTCTTTTTTTTCATAATTTGCGAAATAAATGCATATGCAGACCCATCTACACAATTTTGCTTGTGGGGACACCTAGTGTTTAGGTGCTTACTGCTTTGGCCCGTGATAATTGCTACATGGTGTATTTTCGAGGGAACATTTATCTTTGTGCTGTTTTTGTACATCTCCTAATTACAATACGCATCCAAATTCTCGTAAGATGATGAACAATAATCTTTGGGGGAACCAATTATCATTGAAGTGGCATGATTGGTGTCTAAATGCTGTTGTTTAAAAAAGTCAAATTTGAAAGGAAGTGAGAAAAATAGTCTCCTCTGGCATCTCCAAGAACATTTCACTGATGCAAAAAAACTTTAGAGCTGCATCAGTTTGAGGAGGTTACTGTTATATGCTAATGCACAGTAAGGGCAGCAAGCTTCAAAGTCCAAACTAAACAAAAGCCGTGTGTGTCGCTTGAGAAAAATACAAACAAATCAACACTACATTGCTTCTGGGCAAAGAACAAGCTGTCTGGAACGCTGTTGTGAAAAGTTTGGTAGCATATAACAGTTTGCAATCTAGCTTCACTGTATCAAAGAGAAGGAGGAATTAGGGGGTGTGGGGGCATGCCAGTTTAGTAAGGATATTCCCTTATTGTCCTGGAACAGGTACAATACAAAAAAATCATGCTGCTGACAGAGAGTCTCAGGGCCCTGGGCATCAATTAGAGGTAGGGAAGAGATATTTAGCAATTAAACTTCACATCTACGACATCTGGGCAGTTATACAGTGCTGCTTTCTGTACACCAAACCAACAGCTGCAGAAAAGGTGTGACGACAGTCCAGCTAGGATGCATCCCCTGGCACTAAGGAATGCAAGGTGCCCAAACTCTGTGCTGCAAAGTGCCACATAAATCAAAGAGACTTCCTTGTCCAGACCAAATTGGTCAGGATAATTAATGTTTATGTTATTTATTCAGTAGTCTGGGCTGAGCAGGGTCCTTCAACAATTGATACATATTTTGTATTAATTTATGCCTGACAGTGACACAATGACAAGGAGTAACACATTCCCAGCAGAGGCTCAGAACCAGCTTAATCTTCACAGGCAGATAAGCAGTGTAATTTGTAATTTCTGGCTTAAACAGACTGTTCTGATTGTACAGGGACGATCTTACTTAGGCATTCAGATTAACATTTGCTCTAGTGATAGGATTCACCCACCCACTCAGGTCAAGTTAGGTCAGGTAATTGTAAGAAAAATGCCTCAAAGACCACCAGCATGAAAATAGACCTGATAGAAAAAACAGTGAAACAATGACATTTTCAGGCCACAGGATTGCAAGTTTTAAACAAAATTAATATAGCATTTCCATGTGTCAGCCTTTTTAGGGTATGAACTACTGTTTTTAACAATGAGGCTTTATTTGTGAGGTGATGGGGCATGTCAGAGCAAGCATACTTACAGGCCTCCTTCAGCTTCTCCTTGTCGTAATGTAATGCCTCGTAGTCGTGCATGCTGATGCGGTTGACACGTATCCGAAGCCTCTCAGGAATGGGTTGTTGGCTGTGGGAAGACAAGAGAAAGGAGCTTCCAATGATCATGGTCTGGAATTCCACTTATGTCTTGATTTGAGGACACATTTTGTGGATCAGTAGGAAACAGTCTCATCTTTATTCAGGAGAAAGTGAGCTGTTGTCCTTAGATGGAGTTTTAGATTATTTTTAGGTTATCTTGATGCGCTCTGCTACTTGGAATGTACATGGCATGGTCAACATAGTCTGTTATCTCATAGAGTCAACAAAATAATGTCTTTCAGAGGTTTCTGAAAAGCTGTAAATTAGAAACATAAAAATTTGCAAAACGCAGACAGGGTTTTTTATGTTGTTGATTTATGAATTGAATTCAAATGAATTTGGATGAATGAATCCAAATCCATTGTACAATCTGTTTTGAAAGAAAGATCTTTATCTCTGCATGATAAATGCTCCCAGACTGATATATTTCTCAACACATTGAATGGTTGATATTTGTTTAGTAACAAATTGGCGTAAAGGGCCGGTGGAGAAGTCACAGTGAGGATGATAAACCTACAGCTACTTCTAGAGACCCTTGGCCAATGAAAGCAGATGTCTTTGTTTATTAATGTGGATTTGTCAGCCAATTGCATCTTTCTGTTTATGCAAGGCAAGTGTCCACAGATTTATGCTGGAATGTGGTTGGTGGATGGATGAGTCATGCAGTGGTGACTGATGAACAGAAGAGACTGGGGCATCAGCATCAGCATATTAGGGGGGCACTTTCACCACCATTAATAAAAGAGACAACTGGAGCATCCACAACTGTTAATTAACCAGTGCTCATGTCTTCTAGATCAATCCACCACCCACAACTGCAGCTCACATACAGAATCAGTAAATATGTCCTTTGTGGCCCTTAGACAATAAATCTTACTGTAAATGTGGGTGCAATGACTTACATACACTTAACGGACTGTGTAGCAATGAGGTAAATTTTATTAACATGTAGACTAGCATCGTTGCCAACAGTGTCCTACCCAGAATACACTAGCACGTGAACGTCATCTCTTGCAGACAGAGATGGTTGTCAAGGTAACCATCAACACAGTCTTCACTGACGATCCAAACAATAGCATGCCTCATTGTTTAAACAGCTCTTCTAGCAATCATCATGTATGGAAGGTTTTTCAGAAATCAACAAAAAATGAGTTTTCACTCATTTTTTGTCTCAGCCAGAATTCATTTTAATTTTAATTTTAAATCAATCAATTTAATTTTTTATCTTGAATAAGATAGTGTTTCATTTCATTGAGGATGTGGCTTAAAAACCAACTTGAGAGCACAGAACTTTTTCATGTTGCCCATAAATTCAAGCCACTGTCGATCATCACAGTTACAAACTCTGTAAATACTGTTTATATTTGATGCTATTTACTAGTGAAAGAGTATATTGATATTAATATTATATCAATGTAATGTATTAAATTATTTCATACAGCAGGACAGTTTTACATGGCAGTTATGAAGTTACTGACATTCAATATGATATTTGTAAGGGGTCAAGGTAGATGTCTACAATAGTCTGGCTATTTTTAAGAGACTACTTTGGGAGGGGTCATCCCTTCTGTGAATGACACAATGGATCCAAAGCATTGGCCCTCTCAAAGCTGTTATTCAAAACTAACTAGTCCCATGACTACGGCTCTGCAATCTGAGGTGACTGAGTTTTATTGCCTGCTATTCAGTCCTTCTACAGCAAGATGCCAATACAGCTTCCTCATGAGGCCACCTGTTAAGCAATTAATCTTCCCATTTTGCTAATCATCTTAATTATTCATGAAATGATCACTAAACTGTGCAATAATGTCACAGACTGCACCAAACCCATTATGTTTGGTCTTTCTTTACCTTATTAATCACAGTTTAATAAACAATCAGCTACGCTGTTATGAGCGGCTACCATAAGACATAATAGATTTCAACTGAATTACAAGCACTTCAATGGGTAAATTACCTAATGGTTGCAAGATATCTATAAAAACTTCAAGGCCATCAATCTCCAGAGTGGCCACCAATGAAAACCTTGGCCTATGAAGCTTCCTGTGTCAATAATTTTGAAAATTAAGAAGAAACAAATTATAGTCCCTTTACTGAGGAAAAAATACAAGGCTACTATTTTTTAACCAAACTTCAACAGTACATGTTGTCTTCTGAAAAGGAAAATTGGCTTTTGAAGTGAAGAACAAAGAGTGTGACTGTGGAATTTTCCTCTGCAGTGAAATTTGTCTGTCTCCCTTCTACTAATTTCAGTTTTTCATAGAAAATTTGTTTTCATCAAAAGGCCAGCTGTTAATAAGGGACATCTACATTGCCTGAAGAGGTAGACATGTATGAAACTAGTAACAGTGCACAATCGCAATAAAAATATATATTTTTTAAATCTGGGAAAATACTGAAAATCTGGCCATTTCAAACAATCAGTTGTTTAGAAAACATTTCATTTTGACCTCAGCCCACAGGGAATGCAAGTGGCAACATCACAGTGTTTTTTTTATTCATATCAATAAAAGGCTGCAATAAAAGTAGGTTCCGTGGTAGTAAAATAACTAAGGATTAGAAATTTGATGGTGACTTTGAGGGGAACATAAGTGCTGATTTTCCTTGTCCACAGGGATTAGGCTGTTAGTTCCTCACAGCTTGCAGACATGTCTTTGTCAGCATTTTGGGCACCCCATGAGTCTAATAAATCCAGGCCTGTCTGGCCTGTCAGTCTCACACAAGAGCGTGCCACTTAAATCACTCAGCAAGAAATTAACCTGTGACCTTGGCTTCGCCTGAGTACCCTTATTTACACAAAGGGAAACCTTTTCCATATCACTTGCTGAATCTAACATGATCACAAATGTAAGATTGATGTAAAATGTGAGATAGCTTACATATGCAGTTCTGAGCAATGACAGTAAACGTCCTGTAATATTTTACTTTTCTCCCACCTTCTCTCCCTAAATGATGCAAAATGACAAGCTTCAGTCAGTTCATCAAACTACCTTAAAAAGCTTGACACCATTAAGATCATTTGCAGTCTATTTACCACGAGATAATGCTCTCATTTCTAGTTCATTACTTCCCTGCAAAGTTCTGTAATTGACTTGCTCTGATAACCTTATTGTTATTTCATCCTGTTGTATAGTGTGGCTGTACAACACACTGAATGCTATTGTTATTTGTAGTGATGCAGCAGGGAGAGCTACAGAGCCACAGAGCTACTCACTCATTGAGAAGGGGGATGGAGGTCCTCCTTTTGGTCTTCTGCACCATGTTGGCCTGGTTCCTCAAAGAGATACGAATGATGGAGGGGGCCAGCTTGCAAGGCTCTCCATCCACTTGCATGGGGATAGACTTAGAAGTGGTGAGGGTCACCTCTCGACACTGGTTCAGTCTCTCACCATGACCTCCGACCTGTAGCGTTGCCTAGAGTATCAAGGAAGGATCATATAGAACACAGCCACAACTAAGAAGCAAATGAAGAAATCTCAATTTTACAACTTGTGATACTCTAAAGGTTTCATACTTTAAAAACAGTGTGGGATGAATGTCTTTGCAACTGCTATCTTAAATGACCTGCATCAGCACTTTTTTTGCTGGCTTAAATATTAGTGCTCTGTGACTAAGTTAATAACACCAGAATAACAGAATAACACCAATGCAGACAAAAAGTATGTAGAATTGACTTCTGTATTGCATACTCCCAAACACAGCCATTGATTTCATGCAAGTGCCCAGACACATACCAAAGAGGTCATGGTGAATCCAATGACTTCAATACAGCCATCATCGTGCCTCTGAGGCTCAAAGTCATGGTGCTCACTGGGGTTGCCCCAGGGCATCGTGCCGGCACAGTACCTACAGAACAAAAGCATGAATACTGTCAACGGTATAGCGGTGGTATGTGGAAACATAATGAAAACTGCAGATTGATGACCATCATCTTGAATCAGCTACATTACCATATGTCTGGGAATGCATCTGGTCATTACCTAAATATTTCCAATATTCAGATGCCCCAACTTAAACAATTACCAACTTAATCAATTTAATCAGCTTTGATCGTCAAGACAAGAAAGAGAAATGAAGGTTTACATAAGTATAATAAGTAAGTAAACATATTTTACTTGAGGAGGCACATTAACCTCACCTACTCGCTGAGTAGCAACTCAGAAAAAAAACACAATTTACTGTTATTGCTCTGAAGAAAAATGGGTGTTTAATTTTACTGATATTTATCTTTATATTTATTTTCATTTTATTTTGTCAAAAAAATTAAATTCCTTTCTTTGTAAGTTTAGAGCAACTGAAATGTACTTGTTCAAGAGGTCTGCAGCAGTGTCAAATCAAGTATTTGCACTGTCCACTACCCTCCCCTATCTGATCCACAATGCTGTGCTTTCTCTGCTCTGCATGACCCCCTAAATGCTGCTGAACCAGTCCTTATAGTGACAATGTGATCATCTTAGACAGGGCAGTAAGCCCTCTTTAAGAAAATAATATAGGCATTATAAGGAACCCATGAATAGCAAGCACAGCAATGTAAAATCTATTTCACCGTGGATGTTCTACAACTATGGTTCTGCTTACCTGGGAATGTTGAGGAATACGAGGCATTGAAGCTTGAGGTCCTGAACCTTTGAGGTGAGATCCGTGCCATCACACTAATGAGGACCAAATCAAACAGACAGGAAGGAGGGTTACACACAGACACCTCAGAGGTGAAGAGATTTCCACACTTCACTGCAGAAGCAGCTTGGTAATTGACTGCCGGCAGTAGGTTCGGAGTGTTTAACAAGCTTTAGCCGAATAACTGAATGAGCGAGGTGGGTCACTGTAGGTGATGAGGTGGTCCATTTAACCAGTGATGCAATGATACAATGCCAAGAGCTGTGCCCAGCACAAAAAAATGTATCATATTCACAGTGTATTGTTACAGAAATCTAATCTGGATTTAAAACTCTCCCAATATGTAACTTTTTGATTATAGTTATAGACTGTTGTTCTTCCTCTCTACAGGGAAGACTTACAAGAACAACAGTCTTGATAGATTGAAAATACAATGGATGGAGAATAAAGGACAGGGCTAACAATGCTTAAAAATGTATAGGTCATCACTGTGAGCTGACAGCAATGTAAAATTACCCTTCCAAAGACTTCACATGGTCAAAATATTGCTAAGGACAACATGAGTCCTCCAGGATTTGGGTGAAATCTGAACAATTCTGCTGGAGACTTAGGAAGTGTTCATGCAATGGCCCAATAGAACAAAGAGTCCATCACCACAAATGTGCATGCCATCCTTGGACAAATCCCTGCAGTTTTGAGTATGCAGAGTTAATCAGAGTGGACTTAAGAGATGGGTGACACTCATGTGATTTTTGGTCCTTGTCTAGCCTCCTCACCTTTTGTGGACTTTTAAACCTAAAACCTCACAACACCGATTTCTGGCTCACGGTTGAACTATCACATGGCATTGGATCAGGATAGGGCCTCTCACATAGTGGGGTCATTCTACTCACCACGACTTTGATGTGTTTCGCCAAGTCTTTGGAGCTGCCCATCAGGAAATCTGAGAAGGCAGTCTGGAGACAGAGCAGTGCAGACAAGGTGACCAATGAGTGGCAGAGTCACAGGAGAGAAAGAGAGATTCATCTTTGGCCGCTTTGCTGTTACAGTGTTACTCACCCCAGCATAGAACATCTTATTTCGGAATCGGCTGTTGAATTTCTCAGGGTTGGCCTCTGAGGGACAGGAGAGAGACACCATTTCAGATAATGTCATCTGCTTTGATTCATATTTCAATAACCCTGTCAAATGTGTTGGCCATGGCGCAGAGATCTGTCAAATGCAGAAATGACAGTGGGCCATACCAGAACGGATGTGGGAAAACAGACTATCAAATGAGACCTTTACCCAGGAATGAAATCATTATAAACTGGAAAGGTAATCCCACTCATTACCTGAATTTAATCCGGAAGAGCAACCATTTTTTGTATAGACTGTCATACTATAATGTAAACCCTACTGAACATCAATGACTGGGAGACGTTGATCTTATATTGAAATTCAGCTAATGTAGCAGCTGTTACCATTACGGAAATTTACATGAAGGCAGGTTTTTAGAACAAACCTCGGGACTCATGGAACTCCAATGTCACGTGTGCGTCAAAACCAAGGCTGAAGTAGTTGTTGAATACATCAAGGGGAAGCTAGAAGGGAAAGCAGATGCAGGTTGTAATGTCATAAAAAACATACACAATGGTAATTTTCTCTGCAAATTGGTAGGGATGAGGTTGCAGTACAGTACTTCCATTAGAAAATTTGCATGCTTTCTGCTCTCCCTTAGATTTAGTTTGGATTTAATCTGCATGACACAATGCCATCAAGATAATATGTGTTTTAATGAGATGGCAAAACTACTGTTGGGAATCATTTTAATTATGGCTAAGCTTACAGTGAATCAGGACAGGCGGCCTGAAAAGTAATGCTATACTTATCACCCTGCTATACGCCTGAATGTCAGCTTCTTGTGGCAGTATCCCTGCAGCTTGCCCTGTATTTCATAATAATGATAATAGAAACTGTCAAACAATACAAGCCCCTCATTTTGAGCTCATCAGCCTACTTCTTGTTGCTCATCTCTAGCTGTGTTGATCCAATCTGGGATGACATGTTATTAATTGCAGGTCTGTGGGGAGTCAACTGCATGCCAAGAGAAATCTTGGCCACTATTATCCCCCCCCCCCCCCCCCCCCCACCCCCTGACACATCAGCCAGAAGGCCAGGGTCTCAACCCCACCCCCACCTCCAATTCCCTCCAACCTACCAATCTCATCAAATGCACACACACACATCAGGAGCACTATAATCATGGACACAGTATACCCTTTGCACCTAATGTCGCAGGGACCTGACTACTGGGCCCATCATGACAGCACTATCTCCAATAGTGATACCCTAGTGACAGCGATTCTATGACTACGGAGGGCCTCATCATCTTCTCATTTCTCTTGCAGGCTACTGATAAGGCTTATCACTAGACACAGATATTAAGCCATTTCCTGACATTCTGGGCCTGGGTTATTAAGTCCCTCTTTTTAGACACTGACTCCCAGGCTCCAGTCTGGCACAGCAGGTCAGTGGAGTATATCCTATGGAAAATGGAACCCAGAAGAAATTGGACTCACCAAGTAGATATTCTTTATGTCATTGCTGGATGAAAGACTATTTGGTATGCCTAGTTTCAGCTGTAGCAAGACTTTACCAGGGTATAATTTCAAAATGAATTTATTTTATTTTTCTAAAAAACTTAAGTTCAAAATAGATATTTAAGTAAAAAAAATAAGAGTAGTGTTGAGTATTTGTCAGTACTCTTCCAAGAAAGTCCATTTGTTTTTACTAGTATGATTTGAGATATGGCTCAGGGGTACTAAATTGAATTTGCTCGCTTACATGACACTTAAAGCAGAGCACACTTCACATGACGCTTCACCACACACCACACTGGGCAGGATCAAACTCACCTTGTCTGTCTGCTGTTCATCCTTCTCTTCCTGATTGGCTTCCAGGTTAGGTTCCACTATGAGGTTCCAGCGGTCCAGCTGGACAATATTCCCATCCTCCACATGGGAGAGGATTTTGGACACTGGCTCATCCGTGTACCCCTGAGAAAGGAACTCACCATTATTGACCCCACATGGTACCACAGGAACACATTTCATAAGACCACTAGAACTACAGCTCATATAGCAATTTAGTCATTACCAGCTTTAAAAAGAAGGCCCTTAATGATCTTTATTCTTCTGTGCACTTCAATGCAAAATGCATTAAATGTATTTTCAATATGCACGTAAGCAAAACCATGATTTGTTGATTATCCATGTAATGCCTATGTTTTGTATCAAAATTAAAAGAGATCGTTTAATGAAACCAGTCATTTTAAGCAATGCCTCAAGACCACTGAGAGTTATGTTTAAAGAATCATTTCAAATGACTACATTTACACTATTACAAGACTATGTCTGTGGTCCCTAAAGCAAAGTGGGCTAATATACAATGGTCACTCCATGACACTGACAGGTCCAGCAAATATCCACAGAACATTCTGAACAAAGCCTTGCATGAGTGATTTTGGCCAGGGCACTCACCCCACCCCAGTTGAGGGTCCTGGCCAGGTCATTCCCAGTCCCCAAGGGAAGTACAGCCACCGCAGGCTGTGGGTTCAATTGTAGCTGGTCCAGAGTAGAAAGGATCCAGCCCACCTGCAGCACAACCAAAGGAGAGTGACATCATATAGCTTACACCACACCACAACTCTCATTTCTAATAGTGTGTCTAACACTGTGTTAAGCACTGCTAAAAAGACAGGGAGGATATGGTGAGAAGAGATAAAAGATAAAAAGCAGCTGTATGAATGTAAGGTACTATCAGAGTGGACATGAAATTCAGAGAAATTAATTTTGTATCATTGTATGTTTACACTGTATTTTGTAAACTGCATATTCATATTAGTATGAATATTAAATTTCTTCTCAGTAATGCCTAGGCCACACAAAACATCCCCTTAAAAAAACCTCCCCAGTGACTTCACCTCTTTATAGGAAGGTGAAGTCACAAAGGAACAGCAGCAATGGAGCAGAATATTCTGGGAAGTTCGTTACACCATTCTTGCTCCATCCCACTGTCAACACTGTTAGTACTGTCCTGGGTGAATAATACTTGACTGAGTGTTAAAATCCTGTATCCCCCTGTAGTATCACCAGGGGGATATGTACCCTCTGATCAGCTTGTGTGTTGCAGGATGAGCATCTAACACAGAGTGGTACACATAACAGCTGTGCCAAAGGGACACCTCTGCTGCTCCAAAATGATCTCATCATCATGAGAGATACCTCAACCTTCACCCACATATGTTCCAGGATGACGATTTATGAGCATTGCTTCAACCTCTTGTCCCAGAAAAATGATGACTCATACCAATTCAAAGGACTGATCTGCCTCTCTGCTGTCAATTCCACCACCCCACTTCCTCATGCATTATCGCTTATGTTGAGTATATCACTATCTGTCCCCATCCCATTAACCACCTGCAGGTCACTTGCAAGCTTCAAGCACTTGTGGTAGAGGAACCTGTGCAGGGGGAGTGACATGTGTAAATCACATTCGATTTGAGATCTGTCCATGCATCTGTGCAGAAGACACCACCTGGCTTGGGTTACATTAATTACTCCGAACACATACGTCACATTTTATGTTCCTTCAGAGTTCATGGCTGTTAACACGCAGTGATAGGGTCAGAAGGTCAGAGGAGTAATAAACCTGCCACTCGAGTTAGAGTGCTTTTCTCTAGTGGAGAATATCTGTTAACAAACATCATTCTAGGAATTTTACCAGCTGGGTATAATCATAACTGCAGAGTAAACATTTAACCATAGACAAAATGCATATTCATCTATATCTGGTCTGGCTAATGTAATACAACCAAGACACCAGAAACACTGTAAAATATCTCTTTAGATGCATCATCAGATAACATATGAGTTTTAATGAATCGTATCGAGCTGTAGTGATACAGAATAATGACTTTAATTGGGCTCAGTCTAGAAGAACAATGTAATGGATTACTGGACAGCATTAAGTCTTCCAAGACAGTTCCAGGGCTCAGGCCTTCGTCAACCTTTATGGGAAAATATTTCACCTGCTCACCACCTATATTATTCTAAATCTGCACAGCAATGACTAGTGTTTCATAGCATTAATATGAGTAGTGTTAAAAACATTACTCATCCTTGCACAGTTCCCTGAGGCAAGGCCTCTGTAAGGGTTCAAGGATAGTGAACTACCATGATTCTGAATCCTTCCGGAAGACCCAGGGAGGATTATGAATGTCTACTGAAGTTTAAAGAAGGTAATAGCCTTTGCTTTGAATATGTCACAACGTGCAAGCAGAAAGAATCAGGGGGAAAGCAGTGTCAACATTTCTACAAACACTGAAAAATAAATTACATGGTGTTCTGGATGATCCAAGGGTCTATTCTTAATCAAATCATTTACTATCCAACTGGAAATAAACATAGAAACAAAACATTGTTTTATTGTATTGTTTTTTATTATTAGTTTTTTTTTAAAACAATCCCCTTTAGTTTGATGAAAATTGATGAAAAGGGATCATCAGTATATTAATTTGAAGCCAGAAGTCTTTGCTTTCAACCCTGGAATGTTGAGATGTGAAGAAGTGGACAGGAAGAGTTCAGCCAAACTCCAATCAAAAGGACTGAATGACCTTGCACTCACCGTTCCATCCCCTCCACAGGCCAGAATACGCAGGTTATGAACTCTACGGTACATTTCTAACCTTGAAAATAAAATTGAAAAAGAACAATATTAACAGTAACTGACCACAGCATAGAATCTGTTTATCTCTACAAACCCACTCCAATGAAAGTGCCCTGGTCTCATTTTAAAAACTAATCATGTGAGGAAAAAAATCTGTTCTGAATGACTTCACACATTTATAATAAAATTGCAGAGGGGCATGTCTACATGGAAAGATAATTAAATGCACATTTTCCAGTTTATTATTCTCTTGTTTTTCCTTCATCACTATGGTTTAATGAAACATAAAATCTAATTACACAGAAGCATACACCTGAACAGATCCTGTAACTATGGGCCATTAAATTGAACTGTCACAGGCAATGGGAGAGGAGATGTTCTAAGTATCGGTACTTGGGGAAATCTGAGCAGTGCTTTTCCCAGTAATTTTTGAATAACATCAGAAGGTCATATCCACTGCTAAGAGAGTCCCTGCATTTTCCGGCTGTTAGCAAGTACAAGTATCTGTTTTAGCCATCTTTAACATCACCTACCATGGTCTCTAACAAATTAACACAGATTCCCAGAATGTCTCTCAATTCAGGAAACATTTCACACAGTATTACAAGTAAAACAGGAGTGTAGAGTTCTTTGTTTTTGTTCCTTAGAAAAATATTAATATTATTATTTTTAATTATTATTAATAATAATAACAATCTCACACCTTCACTCAGAACACACAAAATAAAATGAAAATCTTAAAATTGATATCAGAATGAACATTGGATTGTAACCTCATTTTTTACTTGACAAATCTACATCAGCTAGATCAGATCTGAACCTGCATTACAAAGGCAAGCACTAACACTAATATTACTAGTTCAAAAAGACAGAACTGTAACATGTACAAGTATCTTTATACTTACCCATCTTTGGGTCCTCCTTGACTTAGGTCAAAAACTTGGCGGGGGTTGAGGTACCACATGAAGGACTGGATTATTTTTGCTCCCTTAAATGAGAGACAAAACAGAGAAAACAAATCAAATCAGGACTGTGACAGAAACAACGGCCACACATTAAACTGCGAGCCATTTTGGGAACAAAACCTTGATGCATTTAAATGAGAGCTGGAGTGGAGAGGAATGGGGAAAAGATCACCTTTATGTTTGAAGGGGTGTTATTTGACATGAAGATGTAATTTGATTTATGCACTTTATTGTTTGAGCTTTTTCTTTTTTTACAGAGCAATGAGTACTCGTAGACAGAATCACACTGCCCCAGGGGCCTGGATTGTTGAAGAGCTGCCCTGTTTTGGCAGATACATCATGTTCCCTGGCTGAACTTTGTGGGAGATGGTGCATGTGTATAATGTATGGTGTATAATCTGTACTGTACTTTTAATGTACAATCTGTGCTGTACTTTTAATCTGTATAGCAAGAATCTGTCAACTGTACTGTAAAAGTGTTAGCTACAGCTTAGCTGGTATATCAGTACTCTTTAAATCACCAAAGTCCTCAGAGACAGGAGAAAAGTGGTCTGATGAAGACAATGATCAGCTGAAATCAATACCTAATCCAAGTGCTCTGGTTGAATGAATACAAGCAGACGCTATAGCTCCGCAGGCCCAGGAATCGTAACTCCAGAAGCCAATTACTTGAAATCTATCGCCAGCTTGGTCATAAGGCTTGAGGTTGAATTGATCATCTGTCCTACAATCTACATCAATGAATCAATGTCACTCGACAGGCCACGCAAGTAGTTTTTATTGTGCCCCGTTCATCTAATCCAGCCACGTTAGAAACTGAAAGAGGAATCCATCTTTGAAGTGTTTTTGGGCACAAACAGATAGTGTTTATTATAGGAGTCAATGAGCTCACCTGATTACCCCCACTCTTTGGGTTGACAAACACAAGCAAGGGCTTCATGAGCTGAGAGGGAACAGGCTTCACGATGAAGGGCTTCCATCGGGCCTCCTGGAACAGAGCAGCACCATAAGACACAGAACCAATGTTTAACACAGGTTCAACAACATTTAACACAGAAGCTACCAAACACAATTATTCTACACACACATCACTCTTTTGACCAAAAGAGGGGCCAATGCATTTGATGATGGTCAACTGTTTCACAACAAAACATCAACCAGATTCCTTTTCCAAATCCTTTTTTGAGAAACATATCTCTTTCCGTCATTAGATCCTGGCTGATATTCAGATGGATCTTTCAGTCATGCACATTTGATGCTGAACATCAGAGCATAAATCAGAACCTAGTGAGGCCATGACATATAGAAAATTGTTTTGACCAAAATGGGATTTGATGTCCGGTTATTACTGCATGGAAGAGATGTGCATCATACTGCCACAGTAAGCACAAAATGTTGGTTTTACAACTGACTCTCTTTACCACATGCAAGTATTAATACAAACACAACATGTGTTAAGTACTTACAATGATAGATGCTAACATAAACTGTTTAATTAAATATTACAACATTAGCAGTTTTTTTTTGTAATACTGCATTGATTTTCTGATCATTACATGTGAGCACTTTGTGTAATACCACTGGTATTAGCTGAAATAAAAAACATTTCTGATACTTTACTGACACTAACTGTGCAAGATATTCTGTCCACTACACAGATTTAGTGGGTGGGGGTTGTTTTACCACACCCTTTCTGCCACATACATGGAGAGCAAAGGATACTTTTCTCTCTCACTTTCACTTTACTCTTCCCCTCAGTCACACCGTCTGATTTACCTAAGCAGCTGTGTTACACTGCAAGCCTTACGTGGCATGAAACATACACCAGCAGACAAGGACACATAGCTTTGTGTGAGGGCAGCAATACATGTCTGCAGTGCTAAGTTCACTTTACAGGGGCTGGTTGTTAGTCCACTCCCACAGAATGGCACTACCGTGCATATGGCGGCACCATAAAGGGTGTAACAGCATTGCAGTGCATATTATGGCACCATAGTACATGTGGCTCTGGAGATAGAGTGCACTTCATGCTTTTTGCGTGGACTGCTTCGACTAAAATACAGAAATAATCTCATTTCTACCGTTGGCTTGTTACATTACCTCTGTTTCCATAAAAGGAAGCAATGACATTGGTATATGCAGAACACTGTGTTGTGAAGTAATCGATGGTTCTGAATTTACTTTTGAGGTTCACCAAATACAATTAAGTGGTAATGCTGGATGCGTGAGGTCACATTAGTCAGATTCACCAATGAGACAGTATTTTTAAATAATCTTACTATCTGCCTTCATGACTCCTAGGTCACTTAAAATGACCTGAGCTGTCACTGGAAGAAGCTGAAATTGTCTGTCTTTAAACCACTATTGGCATCTAATTGAAGTGATTTCTCAGCTGCCGTGTCATGTAGAATTATGCCTTGCATTTATTTTGTCAAACTTTAAAATGTAAAAATGAACTATTCCCTTTCACAGTGGGGCTGACAACTTAGAATGCACCAGTGTGAGCACATACAGTATACTGTCAGCATATAGCATTGCATGAAACTGTTCATCAAAGCAATTTAACGAGACTTTAGCAATACTTTTGTAATAATGTGTGGAGGTAGAAGTATACACGGTACTGACATATATATGAACAGAAAAACACGCAGTAGTAAAAGCAAAGAAACTATCAGGGTACTAAACTATATTTCAGTCATACCTCTGCTCCTTTTTTGCTAGACTTGCGCTTGAATGAGGTCCGTTTTTTCTTTTTGCTTGACTTCAGTGATGTCTATGAAAAGGACAAGAACAAATGATTAAAATACAAATGACAGGTTTTGTTCAAAGAGAAAAAGAAAATAATTTACCATAATGCAAAATCTTAAAACTAAAAAATGAATCTCTTCATGTATTTAGTGTGTGGGCATATGAACAGAATCATTTAATTTCCCTTATTTTATTGAGCAGTTTTCTTATCATTCATGAAAAATGGTTGACTGGCTTTATTAAAATTTCCTCAGATACTAAATGTGCTTCACTAAATAACCTGGACCGATCACAGGAGCTTGAAACTTTGAGTATACAGCCCCCTGCTGGTAAGTGATAGAGGTATACGCGAGCTAATGAAGCCTCTAAGAAATTCCTTTATAATGAAGATATAATTTTAAAATATAAATATACACCCTATAGGATACAATCTTCAGAAATCACAGGGAATAATTCATAAGTGTTCCCAGTTTCCATTTTTAAATCCATCCAGTAAAGAGGATTCTGAGCATCTCTTCTACATGAGCATCCCCCAGTGTCACTGCTTCTTTCATCTTTTCTCATGAATGATAGCAATAACGTAAATAAGGCATCCATATGGCCACCTAAGGCAATTATGAGTGGCCTTCCAGTGAAAAAATGTGACAGGAGAGTTTGTGAGTGACAGGGCACCTGAGATCTGGGTGGGGGGATAGTTTTTCTTTGACAGTGTACCTGAGGTCTCCGGACACGGATGATCCAGGTGGGGGGCACAATAACAGCAGCGTGTGCCCCCAAAGAGCAGGCCTCTTCAATCTGTTGCAGCATGAAGCATGTGACCTTATTGTGATACTGCACAGAGAAAGTTAAAAGCAGTCAGCCGCAAAGGTAAGAATCTTTGTCAAGCTCCTGCATGCACATAAGCATGCACACACAGATCAACATACAAACACTATCACATATACATACATGTAGCATGATAACATCTCTAGAGCAACAACATCTAGAACTAGAGCAGCACGTTACTAAATATGTTTATTTACATGTATAGCAAACTGCCAGGGTTTGTGGGGAAGGACCCAGGTGCAGACAATGCAGGCAGTACAAAAAGTCTAATCTTTAATGACAAGTCCAGAAATCACAAGCCTAATTAAAGTCAGAAAAACAGTCCGAGTCAGTAGCCCAAAATCCAATGGAAAACACACATCCAAAAATGGCAGAGAAATTCAGGACAGGCAGAGTTGGTAACAGGTAGAAACAGAGCAGGCTTACAAACTAACAGAAGGAACAAAACAGCTAAGAGACTGAGACAATCAAAGAAAACAGCAGGATATATGTAGGCAGGGAGACTATGAGAGGACAAGACACAGGTGTACAGAACAGGCTTCAGGTGATGGGTGTGGCTGAGTAACGGGAGGGTGGGGAGGCAGGTGGGACAAGGAAACACAAGTGCCTGTAAACAAAAACAAAAGACACACCCACACAGACAGACAGGGAAAAACACATAGAACAGGAGGACCTCAGGCAGAGGTCCTGACAGCAAACACTGTCAACATGCGAATAATGCTACAATACATACTGACAACAGGCCAACTAACATAGATACTGAGGACCACCGCTGCTCAGCAAAGCAGATTCTAGTCCAACTTACTGCTTGTTTACACCAGGAACAGCTGATGGCCACTATCTCTTTACTATGAAATGCAAACTTCTGCTGGAAACCCTGTAAAAACAAGATGCAGGAATAGCAACGTTAATTTAGATCTAATCTAAAAAAGCACTCAGATGCACACATTATCCACCCCTTTTATACAGAGCCTAAGGCCTCTCCACTGATGGATTTTCATTTATACATCACCCATACTGTGCCATATCCACTGCCTCACCTTCCCACACTGTCGACACTTCCCTTCCTGTCGCCGCCTGTGGACCCAGTGATGCCGGACAATGGTGGGCTGAAATAAACACATTTCACACAAATCATAATTCTGCACACAGCAACCTAAAACACATTTTATGGGTGTCTCTAGGAAAAAAACCTTCATAATCCCCATTTATAATCCACATTCACAATCCCCAGTTAACTCACGCATCCCACATGAGAATTGTGTCCAGGACATTCCTCTACAGAAAATAATATACTGAGAATATATTTTAGAGAATGTATTCTTTAGTACAATCATTAAATTGAAAATGTGTAAATAATTGCTGTTGTGGTATATTGCTATATAGATTGCATTATTTATTGAATTAATATAGTTTAAATTTATTTGCCATATATTCTCTTAGGCTGATCAACATATTTCTTCATATTATTTCATTTTTGTAGGGGTTGGCATAAATGTTAAAGATCTGCAAGAGGCACTGCTGAATACATGATGACTTTCTTTCCTTTAGCATCTCTGCTAAGGATTGCACTAGATAAGAGTATGCAGTGTCCAAGGGAAGTCAACTCAAAGGTTCTTGCTGAGTTGTACTCTGCTCACGTCTTTTATGAAATATTTCCCAAATACCTTGTATGCCACACCATCCCTAAAACCAACATGACAGACATAAATGCAGTGAAGAAGTGGTAAAGAAGGATAGAACAGAATGCAGAATAGAAGACAAGGATATGGCAGAATGTCAGGACAGACAGAAGGTGAGTAAAAGAAAATGGAGACAGATGGATTGCTGCAACATACACAAATTCGAGTTTCTTCTGAAGTCCAGAAAAAGCACCGTGCACACACTTAAAGCCTTTGCCCAGAAGCCTGTCGTTTCTGGAGTATCTACATGGTTTCCACTGCATTTATTGAAGCAGGAGGAGGTACCTTGGTACCAGGATCATGCATGTGGTCACCATGCAGTTAGCCCTCACTATGAAGCTAACAAGGGATCTTTATGAACTGACCATTTTTAGAACTCTTCAGCCAACAAAAGAGCAAAGCATGATGGGAGTTGAGGTCAGTTGTATGGCATGTGGATGAAGCCAAATGAAAATGAAGCCAATGGAGGAAAAAGAAGTGTGTAAAACAGAGTAAAATGGAATACAAAGCAGCTAGCTAGAGGTAAGGCCTGACAAAATGAATGGTGAATGTTAAAGTGGTATGGTCCAGAAAGATATAAAGCCACACAGATGACCAGGGTAGTAAATTTAAAATGTGTTCTGCATTTTTAAGATTTTGAATCAGATTTTGCTACTTCATTGATTTGTTTTCTGATCATCTAAATGGAGCTGCTTGAGAAATAAATAATGTAATAATGTAATAAGAATAATAATGTAATAACATATTTAAACATATTCTTTACATCCATTTATTTGTATATATCTCTAAATCCAAATAATATGACAGCATGTACTTTAAAAAATGCCAAATTTAAAAACTGATACCCAGACAAAATCAGAACAAATTAGAAAAGTGTGCTTCTGACTACCTGAATTTGATTTCAGTGATGTATTATCAAATTTCACTCACTGGGTTTATGATTTTCAATGTGTTGGCATGTCATGCTTTGACTGAATTCCTGGCTTAATTCTATGGGCCTTATTCACAGTCAGCTTGAGAAGGTATCAAAGGGAAACTCAAACTACACCATACATATATAGTATATATGCGTATGTGTGTGTGAAATTCATGTATTTGTAATGTTGCATAGTTAGCAATAAGTATGCTCTAGGCTGAGATTACTAATGGTTTTATGAAAGTTACAGTTGTGGTTCCCATTAAGAAAGAACCTCTTCCTAGGACAAATGGAAGCCCTACATATCAAATTTGTCAGAAATGTTGGCAGCAGCAGCCTTGGTGGTTCTAAGGATAGAACCACTCCTGCCATGGGTCGCAAAACACAATTTACACCCCAAATGAGACTTGTGACTTGGTTAACAAGAGCCCATTGTATGGCTCTGGACCCATGAAGGAATAGATGACTCATTTTTCATGGTGTTCCTCTTTGGCTAACCTTGAGGAATGAGGTGATAACTATAGACACTTCCCTAAAAGGCTGTATATATTGAGGACACAAACACTCAGATGCACACAACAATGAATATGTGTAATGATCCCATGGAAAACAAGGCCTCCCCCTCTTTAAACAGTACATGTCTCATTCCATATCTCAGTTCTATTAAGACAACAGCCAGGCATGCCAGCAGAGGTAGCTCGCTCTACTAGGACTGTAGTTACATCCTTGGCAGGGGGATCACACTGTCATTAACGTGTGCAGCAGCCACATGAACCGCAGCATGTATCCTCCTCAGGTTCTGCTGAGTCAGTATTGCATGCCAAGGTTGCTTGAACTATGCTGTGCTGCAGGTACCTGCTCTTGCAGATGATGGAGGAGCAGAGGCCTCCATTTCCTCACAACCTTGATGGCATAGTCATCCACAGTAAAGACCACAATACTATTGCTACAATGATGGTCAAAGTGAGGTAAAAATAGATTTATGAGACCAACAGATGACGGTTAGTGTCCTTTGTCATTCAGAATGTACAGGTCTAAGCAAACAGGTAGCTGACCACTCAATATGCTGAGGTAGGAAGTTCTGTCCTAAGGTCATGGGTAATGACTTTGTTGGCACAAGTCTTAAAATGACTGACTAGCATAGGCATCACTCACTGTATCAATAATGATGGTCATCCTTTGGTTTTACAGATCTGCATTTATGTACATCATCTACAATCTCTTTTTAAGGGAAAGAAAAATGTTTGAAATGTTTGAACATCAACAAAACAATGTTTTAAGAAACTAACCCAAGAGACCTTTGCTATTCTATGTACTAAAGATACCAGCACATGGGAAATCTAAGAATACACTGCTTTGCCCATGCTTAATGCTTTTACACAAATGGGGATTCATTCTTAACATACTAACAACAACTAAAATTTGTTCAACAACTGCGTCATTTTTAAATTATAAATGACCGCAATTCTTTAAGAAAGAATTCATTTTCATTTGTATTCATGTACTAATACAATAAACAAGTGATCAATACTTATACTTATACTTATACCTGGATACACAAAACATGTTATTGATACCATGACTCCTTTCACTGTTTGTAATTATTCTTTTAGATTGTAAAATGAATTTAGGCCACAAAATAATAAGCCAAGGGCAATACAGAAAACAAAAACATGGCACACTAACTATAATATAGAGTCTACGGGCAATATGCACACCTATGTTCCCATGACAACCACACAGGAATTAATAAATTTACTGTTTCTTTCTGAAAGCCAGATAAACTATTGGTATTCCTTTTCATGTTCTTTTTCATTAATATCAAACTGAAGATGAAATGAATTTTAAATTGACTGAAAAGATCATTCTGTTCTTTCTAAGTGCACGGTGCATCAAACCAAAACTCCAGGATCTTTTTAATGATATGTGACAATGCTAGTGTCTACAAAGTATTGATTTTCCAGAATGCCATTGCAAATAAACAGTACTCTACCCATCATCACAGATGAATAACAAGTTAATATAACATTCTTTAACAATACACCACATATAGAGCCGTCGTGTGCACAGTGTACAATAACCTCCAAAGGTTTAACACTGTGTGGAAGTGCCCTTTTTAAAAATGTATTTTTTGCGACTTTATTTGTAAGAATCAGTGAATTCCTAGGTTTACTGTATGTCAGCCCCGGGTAGGACGTAAATGAGGTCAAGGTTAGGGTTTTGTCAGAAAATAATAATAGTAATGATAAAACAAAAAAACTTTACCTCTCGTATGTTTCTTGATCCTGATTCCCGGAATGATGGTTTACACCTAAAATTAATCTGGAGAAAAAAATAAAACAATGATTGTTAAATACTTTTAAATACTGAGAATGATCAACCTGAAACCTCAATCACAAAAATCATTAAGCATCACATGAAATCCAGACTCAAAGTCCCATTTGCACCCAAATGATTACTCCAAACCCAAGATGAATCACAGTAACCAAAAGCCTTCCCCAGGAATAGGACAGAGATCATGTCTTGATTGTGTTGAGCTTTTTCTTCAATCAGAGGTGAGGTGTCTCCCAGATTAAAGACCCAGCAAAATGCCACACCTATCTATACACAGGAAATAAACATCCACCACTGCTGTTCCCAACATGCACTGAACATGACTGCCATTAGTTACATCCTGATTACTGTCTGCTTCAGAACAAGTGTAGGGGAACTAGATTTTGCTAATCCGTGTATTTCACAAAGAAACATTGGTATCAGATTAAAAAATTATTCACTACAAGCGACTTCTTCTATTTCCTAGCTTATGAGTAGAGCTGATACTAGGGAATGTAGGAACAGTGAAAAGATTTTTCCATGCACAAATTTGTACCAGGGTAGAAATACTTCTATGTTTGCAGTGTAACATGACAATAATAAAATATTCATTTAAAACATTAATATGACAAATCTTACAAAAATGATAAGCACCATATCTCAGGTAGGAAATGTGTATTGTTCCATTTGTAAATTCCCTGTACCCTAGGCTGTATCAACAAAAGACTAGATACAGACACTCCGGTGACTGTCATACCCGCATAGCCACCCCCCCCCCAACAACAACACACACACTTCCCAAAATACAGGACGCAGCCTAAACAGATACTACATAAGCACCCTTACAGACAAGACCACCCATAACATAAATGCTGCAGGAAAAAAAATGAAAGAGCTTCTATATCATAACAACGCTCCCAGGCCTGAGATCCACACCACGGCAAAAAGAGTGCCCATATTTGCTAAACCAATCAGAGCAGTTATAGTCAAAATGGTATTGATTGTTTTTTTTTAGATAGAGCCAATCAGTGTGCAGGAAAACCAAAACAAGGGTCTGCGATTGCTCCCAGAGCCAGTCCAGCACGACGCAATCTGTGTGTCTCACACGAAAGGATGAGTCTTTAATGGGCAGGTCAGGGAGACTTTCTACTGGGGTCATTGCGTCCGTGTGAGAGAGCTGGGGAGAACAGGGAGAGGGGTTGGCACAGCTTGACAGGGCAACCTTGGCAGGTCTCACCTCATTCTTTGTGTTCCTCTGCAGACAGATACTACCCTGGCACTTACTTTTTCTAGTTGCTCGATGCAGATCGTATGGACCACTATCTTGCATGCTGCACACTTCTTCCTAGTTACAGATTTTTGCTGTCATGAGAAGAAAGAAGAAAACAGCCAAGGAGAACATTAAGAATACAAACTGATGCATTCAGAACAGAAGTGGTGAGTATGGTGACTTACACTACCACAAGTGTATCATTCCACTGTCTTGTCACTATAATCCCTTAAAATAAAGTCAGTTACCTGAAAATATCAACTTGTTGTTTCTCTGACATTATGGCTCAGCATTTACAGAATGTGATATTTGCATTTACAGAATGTTATATTTGCAATAGTTGTTCAGTGACCATTGAAGGCCTGAAAAGCGATTTTAAATTTTCTACCAAAGGGCAACCACTAGGTGGAGCCATTTCTCCATTTTTGAGTTATTTTTGAATACCCTGTGAAAAATTGTAAATTTGGTACTTAAACAACACAGGAGGGAGCACATACACAAGCAACAATTTGACTTGGACTCATAACTTATTGTTAAGACTAAGATGTCATCTTGAGTAGAAATTAGTTATGGTGATTCTACTAACATACATTAAAATATCTCAATACAGTAAAACGTTTTAACCATGCTAACAGTGCACATTTACACTGACCCTATATATTTTGTTAATATTTCGACAATGTTCAAAAAGATGGGCCTATTTACTCTATGAGACCTCTGAAATCACTAAACTATGGGTCTTCCCAGAGTTAAATGTAGGACACAGTAAATAATACACACAGCCTGGAATCTTAAACATATTTTATATATATATTCTCAGCATCTACAGAATATGTTTATTCCTACAGATGCCTCATTTTTTGGATCTAGTGAATGCACACAGCATGAGTCTTGAACTTTACAATTACAAAGTCTTGAACATTATAATTACACATTTAAAAACAGGACATATCTGGAAATTTGTCAAAGGGAAATTTCATATTTACAGTAGGGCTTTTGTACCAAGCAGTTATTAAAACATGCAATAGCTTAATAGTGCTCAGTCAAATCAGGGATTCTTGGAGTGCTCAAGCGCAGGCTTGCTTGATGCACTCTAGATTATAGGTAAAATGACAACCCTAAATGAGCCAAATGGCTTATTCTTGTACTTAAAATATATTATTCTTGTTTTCTAGGAATACGAATGCACTGACATACAGAGAGTATGATAAAATGGTCAGTATAGTTAAACAAACTCTGCCAGTGAGTCTGATTGGCAGACAGCATTGTTGTTATTCAAGCAACAGTATATCATTCTTCAAAGGCTTCACTAACTCTGCAGAAAGGTGATTCTGCTTTTAAAACAAAAGGCAATAAAATGTAATGTTTTTGATCAAGTGACTCAGGGGAGTTCAGTAATGTGTCTATTTTAGAATGGAAAGGCTGCCACTACAGGATGTACTGATTACCACTTCTTTTCAAATGTTTAGATGAATGTAATCTATTGCATATGTATGTTTAGACCCCTTTGCACTTTCAAAGAGAGGCTTCCCATGTACTGTTTTCCAAAATATACCATCCCATGACTGTACTCTATGTAACACAGAAGACTGTTTCAAATAAATCTTTTCAATATAAACAAACTGGAAGCAGAAGAATCTGCAGAAGATTTGTTGTTTTAAGCAAATTTTAATGAAAAGTCTGTGGGAGACTTTGACTTTAGAAAAGTTTTTCTTTTTGAAGAAAAGGAAGGAGATCTTAAGATTTGTTTATAAGACAAAATTCTGTATTTCAGAAGAAGGGAGTTGCATGGCAAAACATTTCTCCAACGAAATGTTACCTTAAACATTTTTATTTAAAAGAAATAATCCTCACATGAGTGCATTTGGCATCCTATTTCCTGTCTCCTTCCTAACTCCCCCTCTATGCTCCTCCTCTGCACTCACCCCACCCTCAGCTTTGCCCTAGCTCACACAGCAGCTGCTGCTCTTTCCCTCAGGAAGGGGTTGCCATGGCGTCAGCTCCGTGTGTGTGTGTGTGTGTGTGTGTGTGTGCGTGTGTGCTCACCAGTGTCTTGGCAATGCAGTGCTGCTCTCCGACGTAACAGAAGTCCCCGGAGACATTGGTCTCAAACCAGATGTGCTCCCCGTACAGGGCGTTCTCCTGGGGGGGGAGGAGGGAAAAAGATTGCCAGCAGTGCTTTGGCCTACATACACATCTAAACTGAAATCTGAGCTGAAATCTCAACCTGATTCCTGAAACGTCTGACATCTCAGTTTCAGTGACAGAGAAGAATGCACTTTGAGATCAACACAAACACAGTACATTCACAGAGAACTTACTGACCACTATTTCAAACACTGAATATTCATGAAGGAAATAATGATTTGTACATACAGAGAGAACAGGCGTGCTCTCTAGGTTAGGGTTTTGCCTGAAAACACTGACTGATCTTTTTGCACTAAAATGTTATTGATACATATGAGTTTGCAAAACCACTGCAGACAAGAAAAGAAACATTTTCACCATTATCCCTAACAGAAACATTCAAATAAAACCAAAATCAAAGATTTATTGGTATTGCTATGCGATCATTTTAGAAGCTATGACTTCCATAATGGATTTGCCAAGAAATTTTGTTTTTTCATTTTACCAATACTGTACATGTACCAATATGAACACACAGTTACTTACAACACTTTAATTACAATGCTTAGAGCTTTGCATCCAAAATATTCAGCATGCTTTTCAGAACAGCAATTAAGGCAGAGTATTTTCATCATACAAAAGCAGTGTCACATCTGGGCCTTGACTCTGTGATCCTCCAGCCCAGAGTTCTCTATCTGCTTGCTAGCTAACTAGCTCTCCTATGCATATTGCTAGTGTTTATGAAGATCACAGTTCTGTTGCAGAAGGAAAGCTTGGCTGGAAAGTTATCAGTCATAAGATGAAATTGTTGCCTTCAGAGCATAAGAAAGCCCAACACTGTCAGCATTGTCTTAAAGCCCTGTGGACTTTTCCAAGGGGGAGCTGCTGTCATTGCACATACATTTTCTGCCACAAGAGGGCATTGTACACAGATGGTACACAAAATTGATAAAATATACAACCATTCAATTGGTTTAAAGTTCTAATAGAAGAATCTCTACAACTACAGAAGCTATTTTATGTCCTATGTTTGTGCACATACAAGGTGTGAGAAAGCTGCTGTGGAAGTCGTCCTAAGCAAGAGTTAAAATGTACCACAAGATATTCTGATGAAGTATGAAGTGAAAGTATGGCTCATGCATACATGCATATTTGAGGGTATGAGCAAAGCATTATGCTGAGTTTACATTTGCTCTTTATTAACCTTTTACATAAGTGCTAAATGTTTCACCAAAGTGCCAAAGGACACAATGTCACTTCTACTGTGTTCTCTGATTCTGTGTCTCTGTTCTCTGTTCTAGGTAAAGGCTATTTAAAAAAACACAAACAGGCAAAAAAGGTGAGTACACTAGGAAATTCATTAAAAAAGGTATGTTAATATAGTATTTCCCTAAAAGCACTACCTTGACGTCTGGCGGTGGGACAGAGAGGATTTATAAAGGTGTTATAAATAATATATCTGTTTTACAAACCAGGTAAGGCAGGCTGTCTTATTCATTAAACCAGGGAAACTCTTGTCCTTGAGAGGCAAAGTGTCTGCAGGCTTTCATTCCACCCAGGCACTTAACCACCTGATTCAACTAATCACTGTTTTGATTGGATCAGGTAAACCTCCCTCTCCAGTTCAGAGTATTAGAGGTTTAAAAGAGCTGGATTGCTGTCGCTGAGTAGCTGTGCTTTATACAAACTTCTTTTTGTCTTGTGCAGATATATTCACAAGGGGATATATTCAGCCAATTAGAAAGGGGGAAGATTACATGGCTGCATAAATGATTTTGGCCAGGACACCAGGAATCCCAAAATACCATTCAATATTTTTTAAACAAGTAAATCAAGACCTTGGCTTCACAACTTGTGCAATTTAACAACTTGTGGAATTTAACGGTACTCGGTTTAACATTAGTGTACAATAAAAGCTGTGAAGTGAAAAAAGTGCGATTTTGTAAACTGCTTAGGTTATATTTCAAATAGTTGAACTGCTCAAAAAAGGGGTGGCTCAGATAGGTGTGCACTAGGAAGGCATAGCAGTGGGAAAACTGGTCTTCTATTCAGAAAGGGAGGAACAAACACTTAAGTAAATGAGCTATATAAATTTAATTGCTTCAGTACATATCCATCTGTAGAAAAGTATAACATGCAAACTGTCAACACTGTAAGTCAAAATAAGAAGATGAATAAGCACATAAACAATATAATGTAACAGAGTGTTTGCTCAACAGATGTCTGACAGCACTGGGACTGGGAAGCCCTGCTCTAATGTATGGTATCTGGGTTATGTTGGAGACCACTCACGCTCCAGTCCACTGTGCTGCGGATTTCTCGGTCCGGGTCGCTCTTGATGACAGCCGAAGCACTGGGCTGGGCAACCAGGTGCTGCAGGCCCGACTTTGCGATGGCTTTCCTGAAACGAAACAATCACTCAACCTTTTAAAGCAAAAACAAGCTTGTTACCTTCATCAAAAAGCATGAAAACAAAGTGAAATACTTAAAGACATTAGTATGTGATTTCAATAGTTTCCCAATGGAGAAATCTCCATCACCTTTCACAGTTTCTTCACACTCAGTACATGACACCCCCCCTCTCTGATGCAGCAGTAAAAAAGGTGAACTTTCCTTCATCTACCTCCCAACACAAGGGAAGCACAGATAAAATGGATATAATTCAGCTTCCATATGCTAAAACATAAACAAGCTGTCCAAATAAAAGAGGAAGGTGTGTCAGTTTTATAAATCTATGATCATACATATAATATGACCTTAGTCTGAGGGGTACATAATCTGAAGTAAGTTAGGAAGCCATTGATTTTCAATATGGATAACTACACAAGTAAAGGGAAATTTTAAAATAATGCTTAATGTTGTGCCTTAACTTAAGCAGTCACAAATTAAATTATGAAATTAACCAAAAATATTGTGTCATAATGGAAAAAATATTAAACCTGCTTAGATTGTTTCTCAAACTTAAGGACAGAGTAACAATGTTATTACACTGACTACACCCATAGCACAAGCACAGAAACAGAAAGATCAGAAAGGTTCCACTACATAAAACAGTCAAGTATATGCAGTCAGGCTGTCATATCAGAATAGGACTGAATGAGTGTCTGTGTTCAAAGTAACAGGTATCAAAGGTAATTCTTCATCTGTGATATAAGCTAATGTGAAGTAGCTAACTATTTCTGCATACAGTATATTTATTCTAAGTGTCACTTCATAAATTTGTAAATTCACTTTATAAATTTCACAAAATTTATATACATATTAATTGTACAGCTGTGGATTGCTGCCTGCCCTTGCCACTAAGACCCATATGGTCTGGCTGTGGGTGTTAGATATGCTGATGGGGTGATCAATGTTGTGAGTGACTCACTTTGCTCACAGGAGCATCTTCTTTCTATCAGAGGAGTCTAATGAGGCTAACATCTAACACAGCCACCCTCTAATGAGCTGCACACCATAGTTGTGGTTTCCAGAAAGACAGCTACCAGAACATGTTGTTCTGACAAAGTTGCTGTGGTGTTGTAGCGTGTGCCTTGAAGGTCTATGTTCAGAAAACCTCCAACGAATGCTGCTGAACTACTTTCCTCACAAACACACCTCTTCTCTGAAGAATTATCAGTAGTTTATTTCATAATTTTCACTTAACGACTGCAATATGTCTATATAATGAAACTGAGATGACTATAAAGTAGGGCTGGGCGATTAATTGAATTTTATTTTCAATTACGATTTTGGCTTCCAACAATTATGAAAACAAGATAATCAAGATAAAACAATTATTGTGTTGCGCATATATATATATATATATATATATATATATATATATATATATATATATATATATATATATACATATTGTCAGTACTCCCGCCTCCTAGCCCTGCGCTTTTGGTTTTTTTTTCCTTTTTCCCTTGTTTCTGCCCGGCCCCTTTCTCCGCCCCGTCTCCACCTGATTACCTGCGCACCTGCATCTCATCCCCTCGTCGGTCTGTCCCTTTATATGCCCTGCTCGCTGTTTAGTCTTTGCTAGTTCGTCTCAGTGTTTTTTGCCTGTTTCGTCCCCGCGTTTTCTTTGCTTGCTAGTTTTGTGATTTACGACCTGCCTGTTTCTGACTTTCCCGTTTTGGATTTGCCCTCGGACTGCCTCTCTGGTTTTGACCCTGCCTGCATACTCGTTTTTGATTCTGCCGTGCGTTTCTCTGCCCTCGCGTTTTTTTGGGTCTGCGACTGTGTCCTAACCTGTGCTGCCTGACACATATATAAAATTTATTATTTATGTTATTTTATCTAACTCTTTTTTTGTTTCAGAAGTCAATGAGCAATCGTGTTAAATAATCGTAATCTCAATATTGACCAAAATAATCGTGATTATGATTTTTGCCATAATCGAGCAGCCCTACTATAAAGTATGAAAATCGTTGATAAACATTTGACCCTACGAAATTTAGTTGGACAAACCAAGAACATGGAGCACACAGCATGTACATAGCCTTTATTAGGTGTCTAAGGTGGGTTTTTTATGCTTTTTCCCCTTTATGAAACTACTTTGGAATCGACAACTGTACATTAGGCTTGTCTCAAGCTGGCGCCAGTTGGAAGGTAAGAACCACTTCACTTATGTCAACTGACTAACTGGTAGGTGCCAAATGACTCACACGGGGCCTGAGAGTGGTAAGCCAACCTGACCAACCTACCCACCCCTATCTTCAACAAAATGAAGCTCTGCTATTCTGCCTGTACACTCCTGCTCATTGTTAGTAGATGACACAGCTGGTTGCAAACCTGAGCTGCAGGGTTCAACCGGCACTCCAGAAGAGCACCTTGCTGACAGAGCCATTTGGGAGCCCCCCTTTAAACACAAGGTGCCTTTAAACATTGTGAAGGATCATAGCTTCATTAAACAAAGACAAATGCAAAAAAGTGGAAAAATAAGACAAAAAGGTCAGCTGTGATGGAGTCCTGTGGGACAATAATATATATATAATATAATAATATCCAGACAATAATATCCAAAAAGAGGCTGTCTGTGTAGAAGCATAATAATTAGTGTCTGAAGAAATACTAGATGTGATGACTTGCTTCCATACTCTCCTCAAAGCATTGTAGCTGTACCATCAGATGCCATTCAGTCCAGTATGAGATTATTACAGGATAAGACTGTTCACCACGCAGGGTGCGAAAGTAGAGCAAGAAAACCAATGAGACATTTGACAGGCTTTCTACCCTTCATTGTCAATTGATAGAACAGTCTTAAATTTCACACACAACATGCATCCCATTAAAAATACAAAAATTATTTTGAGCTGATGGATGTATGAAGAATAGCTCTAAAAGGTTACAATTCGCAATAGGCAATCAAAATAATGATTGGAAAAAATCATTACAGTTTTAGCACTCCTAAGGGACTACTGTATGAAGAGAAATCATTTTTAATTATGCACTGCTTTATTAACTCAACCATTCCCCTCTTTCTCTCAAATTCAACTGACCAAGCAGAAAGAGAACTGACTGTCTGCTTTGGCTCAAATTAAATGTTTCTGTTTTCTTTGCTTTTGGTCAGTACCTGTACTGTCCTGCTCATACTGCTTCAGGTCATGGGCCGTTCCAAAGAGTATTTGTCATTTCCATGCTATATTAAGACTTCTGTTTAATATAACTGAAAGGAAAAGGTGCATTTCCATTACAATGAACAGAGTCAGAAGATACAGTGGTGGACTGTCACATAACGCTGATGTAAGTAATGTTCTGCATGATATAAGAACTTATTCACACCTGCTGGTACATACGTATTTAAACTAGAGAAGAAATAATCTGGTCAGCATACTTTAGGGACACCCATCACTGCTCCACCTGCACATTTTTGGAAAATACTTTTTGATGACTTTGAGGAAAGTGCCAGGCCAGTCAACAGACAACAGTATACATACAACAGAACCATTCACACAATTCCCGGAGCATGCAACATGTGGAGAACTATAGCTAGTTACCCTATTAAAGTAATGGTCTACATACGAGAGGAACCCACTCCATGTTTCCAGTTGGGGGTCGTAGTAGGTGCCCTGCAGGGGGCTGAGGGACCCCCGCCGGCCGGGACTCCTCCAGCAGGCAGAGCAATTCCGATAGGGTGAGAGAGACACCCGGCGGGCTGCCACTGCATTCCTCCGACTGGGTGGGGTTGCCCCCTTCCCAGGCCAGGGCGTTCTGGACTTGGAGATGGATGAAACCCGACGATGTTGGCCTGCATGACGATTGCATCCATAAAGGCCGTGGGAGTTCTTCCTATAATAGACGCCATCGGTGAGCTGCAGGTGGGAGGAGTTGCGGCGTAGGCAGCGAGGAGTGCAGATCAGGGGCTGGGGATTTTCAGCTTCTGCCTCCCCCCGAGTGATATCACAGTCCCATGATAAAGTGGTGTCCTCCAATTCACAGTCTAACACTTCTGATTCACTCAAGCCACCTGACTCAAAGGGTCTGCTCTCCTTTTCACTGCCCCCTGACTCATTGCCCTCTGAATCACTCTCGTCATCCTCGCTGTCCCAATCACCCTCACTGTCCCCATCGTCCTCTGAGTCGGAGAGGGAGAGGACGCCCTCACGGGCCTCTCCCCGCACTTCCACTTGCTGCTCCCTGGTGCGCACGGTCCCATTTCCCTCCTCCTCTGTCATCTGGATGAGGCTGGCCAGAAGCATGGAGGACCCCAGGAGATGGGTGTCAATAGTACGGATTTTGGCAGCCCGTCTGCGCCGAACAGCAAAGCGGGGATGCAGCCTGGGAGTGGTGGTGCTGGAGCGGCGGCGGCCATGGTGGGCCTTTACCACCCGGCCACCACCTGAACATACACCCCCTGTGATGGGGAGGACTCCTTGCAGCTGTGCACTGGAACGGCGGCGCTGGGTGAGCATGGCCGAGGGCAGACCCGCACTGGAGTGCCGACGGGCCTTGCTAGTAGGCACTGCCACACTGGGCCTCCTGTGCCGACAGTACTCTGCCCCACCTGCTCCTGATGTCCCACCTGCCTTCTTCTTCTTAAAGTGCCTTCTGAAAAAGGTGTCCATGGTGATCACAGGAAGCAGCTAAAGGTCCCGCCTATATTATTTCTGTGCAGTGGCTGTTGGTGAAATAATTAGTCTGTCAGCATAGATTATTGGATCAGGTACAAGCTCCTACTGTCTCAAGGAATGCAGTACTGTTCTTCTGACCTCATGAGGAAAACCAGGAGCAGATGCCTTTTGAGAAGCTGAAGAAAACACTGTCAGAGAAAGTATTCAGGTGGCCGCAGCTCACTAGGGCAGCCAACTCAAAATACTAACAAAAGTTAGTCACCAGACTAAAATGTGACTGTGGCCTTTAGAAGTGCCTGGATTAAATAAGACTGTTGCACATACATTCTACATAGAACTAAACAGATTAGGTGGAAAGACGTAATGCACACCACCGCAAAACCAACTTGCAACTTTCATTTGACTTTGCCATTTAAAGCCTAAATGATGACATAGCTAAAACTAGACCACACATAAGACAAGAGGGAGGGACATGTCAACAATCTCTCACTCCTGCCTTATTTATTTTTCCTTAACTACTGCTCTGACTAAAACCAGAGCACATCTTCCATTACCAATTCATACAACTGCATGTCTAGTTGAGCGAACCCACCCATGATTCAATCATATGACCAATCACACTGACTAACATTTCCTATATGACTACTGAAACAATTTCAGCTGATTCCTTTACTTAATTAGTTTGTCCTGTGGGACTTCAAACACTATATAGCCTTGGCAGAACTGTTGCATAAGCTATATATACAGCAGGTTCTTATTTGGAGTAATGAGGCTTTAGGGTTGTACTCAAAGATAACCCTAAAGTGTCTGACCCATTTTGAACAGACTATGAAACAGACTGCATAGAGTATGAAACTACACAATGGAAGGAAACCAGGGTATCTAGATTAACACTTGAATCACAAAGCATCACACCACTTAACTAGAACACTTAACCATAACTGCCAGCCTCTGGCAGTTCAGATATACCTTTAAAAGGTCATATAACCCACATGTTAGCTTTGCTAATGCTCACATATATGGCCCAAGCAGTAGCTTTACTAATGCTCATTTCTGCAGCCCACACATTAGGCTTGCTTATGTTCATTGCAGTGTTGTTAACAAGTGCTGGGTAAGAGATCCGCTCCTTCAAACTGTGGTGCAACACTCAGACCACAGCCACCACCTCCCAGAGCCTCCCTGCTTCAGTAAAGGTCAATTATGCAACTGCAGATTGACCGCCACAAAGAAAACTTTTTATCATAAAATGTGCTCACATTGTATGTGAAGGCATGGCAATGTTGCGCACTTTGAGAATATTCTGTGTTAACTGGATTGTGATTTGTTTCACTCCCAAAGAAGGCCATTTTGTGTGTATATGTGCACAGTATCACCTTGTTATCACTTGACAAGTGGACAATGCCATCATGCACTGAAGTCTGCCTATACTCAACAAAGGCATTTAATGTAATGATGTACTGCTGCACCACATTAAAAACATTACACTAGTCCTGAAATCTTGGTTCTGAAATATATAGGGTCTATATAAAAACAAAAAGAAAGAATTCCATCCGTCATCATTTGTAATGTATGGAGTGCAGTAGAAGTGCAGGAGAAGCCTCTGATTTCCATGACATAAAAATCATCAAGTGAATAATGAGCATCATGGGCTCAATTAATTTAGAAAATCATGGGTTGCATAATGCATACACCTTTACCAGGAAAGATGAAGCTTAACCTTAAACTAAGATTACCATCACAGACTGTGATGGTACCACAACACAAAGCCATTTTCACAACATTCACATTCCTCAGCCAAGATCACTCTCCCTGACTGCCCTGTTAATTCTATAAAGCCAATGTAGCAATAAATATGTGCAGTTAACAGTTAATAAGAGAGTGTCTAATTTATCTGAGATGACATCAGGTAAGTGCTGTGCAATTTAATTTTCAGCAACACCCTTGGTTTAGAAATTCCTTAATTTAGAAAGTTGTCAGTTTGGTGGTATCCTACTACTGTGGGGGATAAATTCACAGTTTTGTCATATTCAGTACCCACCAGCTTGTTTCGATGCCTGTGTTCTAGAGCAATTCAGTATAAGTCAAATTCATTGTAAATCAAACTATGAAGAGAATCACAAGAGGACGCTCTTGGACACTGTACAAATGTTCATGTGAGTTTTTGAATGCATAGGTAGAGCCATCAATTGGAGATCCATGGGTTTCTGGTCCAGCCCAGGTCTCACTTGTACTAATGATTGGGTAGTAACTTTAATCACCTGCTGCTCCAGGTGTCAATTACATTCTGGCTAGAAGGGGTCTCTAAAACCCCCAGGTTAACACCATAGTGGGCATCACTGGCTCTGCATGGCTTGCATACCATTAGACCATACTATTAGTATTTATGGCTCAGATTTTCCAATGTCAGATTTTTATAGCAAGACATAACATTATGAAATCAGGAATGCGCTGTCCAAGAATGGGTATTTTAGGTTTCCAATCCTTTATTGTTCATTTCTTAGAATAAACTGGAAGTCAGAGGAAAAGGGACTTCCAGATGTGCAGAACACAGAACAATACATGGACCAGTGCATATGGAGCCAGTAGCCCAAACACTCAACCCCACTGTGCAGTGAGCAGCATGGTCTTAAAGCAAGAACCAAAACAGGCCCACATGGAAGCCACCATGATGTAGGTGCTATGACATCACAATGATTCCAATTTCCCTACAAGCTTAACATAGGCTTTTAATGCCAATTGCATGCTGCATACTGCTGGAAAAAAGAAGATTACATACAGTCTGTAATCATTTCCCAATGCGTTATTTATGAAGTATAAAGTACATTCACAAAACCAGTAGTGCAGTATGCAAAGGATTATGGATGAGATTATACCAGACTAAATGAGGTTATATGGATTTTAGTGGATACAACACTATACTATGACAAAGAAATTGCATTACATTACATATTTGCTTAGCTGACAGATTTACCCAAGGTACCCTTTAGAACATACAAATTGGAACCATCTGAGATAAGGTACTACACTGGAAGGGAAGATAATGTGCCAAACAGGATTTGTACCTGGGATCTGTGGTGACAGATTCTCCTCTGCACAATGCTTGTGGTCACCCCAGGGCCCCAAAATCCACTGTCAAACACACACACACACACACACACACACACTCTCACACACACACACACACACACACACTCACACACACACACTCACACACACACACACACTCACACACTCACACACACACACACACACACACACACACTCTCTCTCACACACACACACACACGCACACTCTCACACACACACACACACACACACACACACATATATATATAAACACATGCCTCCACAGCATGGTGGATAGCAAAAGTGCCACACACAGGTATATACTACCTCAAACTCTGAGGACTGACCCTGGATCATTTTCAGGTGTTTTGACAGATTGGGTGGGGAAATGATCAGATGTGTGTGGGCTAACACTGGATCTGTGCTGTGGACTAGACAAAGACAGGCTTCCACACAAAAGCACTTGAGAAGCTCTTAATGCTAAACCTATTTAGGCCATGACTCCTACATTGCCCTTCAAACAGTATAGGCTTGTTGTTTTCTATGAAGGGACAAAAATGTCACACCAGTTCCACCATGTCTTTTTGTTAAGTATTTGTTTTAAGTATGACACAAGGCCGTCATTGTACAGCAGACATACCACTGCTGTGAGCATGGACTTATCACTTTGTAAGCATTTATAAGATAATTGTTTGTGGTCAAAATGCAGGTAAAAATGGCTATGCATCACCCAGCTAACCTTTGTTGAACAGCTAAAGTGAGTTATGATCCTTCACTGGAAAGCAGTTCTATATCAATGAGAGCCACTACAAAAAGAGCAACCCATTATTATTAGTGATAGAAACACCAGGATCATCAAGGTTTTGTTCATGCTTTCTGAAGGCCTTGTGAAGTTAGATGAGGCCCCATTTCTGTAGACCCAGATCCAGACTGTGTAGCTTACCCTTTACACATTGTTCATGTATATATGTGGTATTTACTGAGGCGATTTAGATTATGCTTCTTGTTCCTGAGTTCAACAACAGCACATTGGGATTCAAACCTTTAATTTGAGGTGATCAATCCATATCTCTGATAACTGCTTCATCCTTTTACTATTGCTAAACATGTCTTAGGTTTTTTGCACAATTTGTTTAATTTCCCTCAATACTGTCAGAGTGCTCTGGAAGTGTCCTGAACTTTTAGCATCATGGAGGAGGTTCAGATCACATTCTATTGACATTCAGATCAGAAATCTACAGTAACATAGATTGGGTGGCTATGTTTAGAAGGCTGCAACTACTGTGACAATTATTTTCACCTCAATATTCAAAGTCAAGCTCTGAGCACAAAACCAATCCACTGAGGACCTGCTTCTAAGTCAAAATAGCTCAAATGGCAAAACATGATCTGCTTATAGTAATTTACTTACAGAATTTGCCTATTTGCAGCAAATTACAGAACAGTAATTATCAAAGATCAAGACTGATAAATTAACAAAGAAAATCTGAACTCAAGAGTGTGGCATGTTTTTGTGGAGTCATGAAAAATGCATTGCCATTCTCTTAAAATATTTATATCTACTATTAGAGGATACATCACATGTACCAAAACAGTTAAATCTCCCATAAATCATGTCTAAAAGCAGCGCTGCTGTCATGACACTATCATGAAGTTGACATACTGTCACCACAGAAAATGGGGCCAAGTCACCTATTGAGCAGCATTAGAAAAAAGCTTCCCTGTGACGCGTATGCACACACACACACACATACCCCCACACACACATAGAGATCCTCATCCATCAGAGCTAATCTTGCCTCGAAAGCTGACGTCCACAGGGCCTTTAACATGGGCCCATACGACACAGGATTACTGTTCATGTCCCCCAGGCAGAGACTAACCTGGTACCGGATCTTACATAACCAATTAACCCCCACTCTCGCTAATACCTGAACTCTCATATACCACGATGTAGGAGATTGACAGTATGCTTCAGAAAAATCAGATGGATAAAAGTACAGCTGGGCTCCATTTGCGTAGGTCATAAGCCAGCCTGCATGAAAAAATGATTCCTTGTTTCGATGGGCCAAACCTGGCACAGTACATACTCGAGACAGCCAACCAAAAATAAATGCTAGGTTTTCTTTCTTTTTTTATATGTATATTTTTAACAAATTCTTACAAATGACAAATGTGACACTCCAGCTGGATATCATATATTCAGTTTGATTTAATACATTGATTCCCCCACCCAGATGTTACTCATGTCATGGTGCTATTCAACAAGCTTGTTGTATTGCATCATAATGATTTGCATATTCAAATGTTCCCACAATGTTACACTGTCTAACATTATGGGAGAAATGCAACATAAAATGCAAAAATGGGAGAGTTATTTCCATAATAGTCGGGTTGGGAGTAAAGGTGTGCTTTGGTGGGTCTTTTCTCATGGTTACCTTCCTGTCACTGTGTTTGGAGCTGGACAAATAGGTCTGGCAATATGGACAAAAAACTGACACTTAAGTTAGTCCTCACAATGTAACAAGCCACTGGATTCTAAACAAACGATTGCAGGCCTCGTATAAACACCAACCTAGCACAGAGCCTGCCTTTGCAGTCTCAGCTCTCCTCACTGCCTCAGTAACGTCCTGCAAATGTTGCAGCATAACAACACCGCATCAGCATCACTTAAATGTTGTGGGAGTGCTATGATTTAGCAGACTACACCTGCTAACCTTCTTCTAATTAATGAGTGACATGAGGGTGGGGAAAGGAGATTAGTGGGGCTTGTTTCACCAGGACAGGGCAGGCTCACTATTTTTAGAAACTCTACAAACTACAGGTGTCCCATTCGCTGCCTGTGGTTGCCACCGGGGAGGTCGGCCTCCTACAACGCTCCAGAGGAGCCTTTGAACAGATCAGCTACTCCGTGCTCAGAGTCTGTATCCGTGTTAAAGAGGGCTGGCATCACCACGGTGACAGCTGGTTAACCCAGCAACCGGGTCCTCCAATTAGTGAGATGTGCTCTGAGTTTACGGAGCATTGATAGATTCTGAAGCAGGTCAATGTGTCTGGACAACAGGGAGTGTGGAGTCCATGTTTGAAAGAGAGGGTGGCAAACACATTATAACAAAAGCACTACATGCTCTGCTTTGGCTCAGCACACCCATAACAAACAGCCATCTTCTTGCATGCAAATAACTACCTTTTCCAAAAACTGTTTGGAAAGACTGATTTCAGATTAATTGACCTTGTATCCCAGGAAAGATTCAGTGCTGTTCTCTGGACTCACTAAATCTTCTAATCCACATACTATACACATCAGGTAATTTGAGCAGTCTAGAAACACAAAGCTTTACTTTTTGAAGAAAGTGATCATTGAGCTTGAAACTGCAAATCACAAACTAAGTTGACCACTATAATTAATGTGACCTCTCCTTGGTGCATTTGGGAGCAAGAATTGCTGAGATAGACATAGCCAAAAAGTTAAGTGCATTACCTTTATGATACCATTCAAAGACTTGGCTAGCATGGCTTTATATCTGATATTTCAGATCAAGATATTCACTCCTGTAAAAGGTTTAACATAACAGCAGTTAGGCAAAAGAGATAATCTTTTCTGATGATACACAAGATGATACAAAGAGGAAAACACAAATGGTTAAATCCTTCCCACTTTCGCAGAAAGGTGGTTGTTAATCTGGATATTGAGACTCTTGTCCTTCCTGCAGCTTTCCTCCTGGTGTCAGAGGCACACTTAAGCTCTTAGAATCTCCCTCTAATCAGCTCTTCCCCCAATAACCTGGATTGTCTGATATTTGCTCCCATCGAGAATGGGAAGTGACCCAGATGTCGATGCATGGAGATTGGAACTGTCACGTCCGTGCTGGAGGTCTCTAGAGGAGCCCTGGGAGCATGGGAAAGCAGGAGGCCTGGGGCTGTTGTGCATCCTCACACACAGGCACACAGGGATTCTGGGAAATTTGAGACACGCTCGCCCTCCAAAGCAGCCCGTCAATGGATTGACTCCTTCAGAGGCAAATGTGAGGTATGGTGCTGTCATTTTACCACACTGCACACATTTTGGATGTGACAGAAAATTTTGACAGCATAGCTCTTAAAACACACTTTCACATTACAGTGTTCAAATTCACACAAACTCAAGACACTATGGGAATATCTTCAGATCTCACCGTGGGTATGCTGTTGCCCTCAGTGTTAACAATATCTGCCATGAAACACGAAAGTGCTGATTAAAAAATATGGGAGGGAATTTGCAGGTGGACTTTAAAAGCAAAGGAAGACTTTTGTGCAACAAATTGTAGAAGAGGACAGGGTGGAGCTACAAGGTGACACACATTCCCCCTACTGAGGTGTGAGGAACAGCTATAATTAAGAACATCATCTGTGTCATTCACGGTCCTGTGGCAAACTTTGGTTCGGGGGACAAGGTAATGCGATGGCACAAAATAGACTGTTTATGTTTGTCTTTTTTTCCATGGGAAAAAAGCAGCAAGATCGTTCCCAAGATGACCCCCACCACTGGCAGCAGAGAAACTCCATTCGTTACTTGTCAAGTAAATATTTACATGCAATGCTGACAGAGGCCAGTGAAAATGAAAAGGACCGTACGCTCTTGTAGTCAGCCTGGTGACAAGATAATAAGGTCTCGTCAAGCCGTGAACGTTAGCTTTTGATTTTGTAAACAAGCCGGTGTCACACATAGACACAAATATCAGTAAATGTCAATTTATATTCTTACTGTAATCAAAAATAAATGTCCTTCAGTGCCCTTAAATACCCTTGAGTCTATTATATACCAGAAACCTACAATAAGGGTTATTGTGGCAGCTTTGCTAACCCTAGGTCGCTTTTCAACATGTTGAAACATTGAGGACTGTAGCCATGATACTGGAGCATTCTCAGAAAGCCTTGAGGGATGTGCATGCTCTCAAACATGTTTCTCTCATCGTTTGCAAAGTCCCAAAGAATGAGCGATTTAATGGAAATGTATAGCTACTACAGTCCCACGGTAATTTTGTCTCCTGACCTCTTCATTGATCTACAGTATATGTGACACATACTTCAACCTGCTCATGGGAGTATGTCCTTTGACAGGATAGCTGTTCGGTGGTAACCCTCACATCCACTTTGGTGTTGGTTGTCCTGTTGGTTGAGGTTCAGGATTAATTAACCCTGGTGACTCCTGGAATGCTGCCCTGCTTACACTCAATGAAGGTCAATAAGTTTTGAGTGGATTACTATAGTCACATTATTGTCCATCCCTGGGATTCCATATAGCATTTTGCTTAGACTTTGTATGTACTGCAGTGTCAACAAGAATCTCCTCTGGTCACATTTAATTTAGTCACCAGGAGGCTTCTACTATATATTGCATGGTAATGAACATTCTACGCATATACAAATCTGTATGTATCCTAAACCATGTTTATGTTTGAAATGCTGACATTAAACCATTGTTCTGGTAATTTATTTACTACTTCTGCATTTGATAAAAATCAACTAAATTGTATAATGTATAACCTCTTTCAGTAATGCTTTGATAAAATAAAACTCCCATTCCTCAAAGTGCACACTTTAGCTTCCTGTAATGTTGTGTTATTTTACATATGTAGGACAGCTAAAATAAATACTTCTTCAAACCGTAACTCACGCACATATTCCTTGTACAGTACCAGTCAAAGGTTTGGACACACCTACTCATAATAGGGTTTTATTTTATTTTTACTATTTTCCACATTTTAGAATAATAGTAAAGGCATCAAAACTATGAAATAACACAATTGGAATCATGCAGTGACCAAAAAAGTGTTAAACAAATCAAAAGTGTTTTATATTTTAGTAGCCAAAAATATTTTTAAATTATTTTTTAAGAAATTCATACATAGGCAACTTCACTATTTGATTTGTCTAAGAAACAAATTTCAAGCATTTAAGCATAATTCTTCAGATCGAAATGTCTTTGAATGCATGTTTCCCATTATCTTAATTGGGTCCAGCCTTTTGACTAGTACTGTATATCTCAACAGCCCCATTGAATCACAGCACAGCACCAGCACTGAACTACTCAAACTCACATATTCAGGTACAGTACCAAATGAGGGGTGTATTCCTCTCATAAATTCAATATGGACAAACCCCATTAAATTCTTAAAGTAGCTGACTCTCACAAGAAGAGCATTACATGCAAGTTTGTATTCATTAAAAAATTATTATTAATTAACAAATTAATTATAAATTAATTATCTCTCAATGATTCTTGCAGTGTTTTGCAGTCAGTGAGGGGGAAAACTGTTGTTCTATCCCTGACTAACCCTTCTCTGGAAATAGCTAAGTTAAAAATAATAATAATAGCACTGCATCAAACTCAAGGCTCTGTCTCCCATCACCTCTCTAAGGTCCAAAGTAAACAGCGGGAGACACTTTCCCTTGGGGCACTAGGAGAAAACAGACCCTCCTAACTCATGCTGCAGCAATCAAGCCTTTACTTGGACCAGACACCAAATGACACCGAATAAATAACATGAAGGACCAGTCCCTACATACACTGAGATTCATAGTAAATACATTTAATAAGATGTATTATGCTTTTTTGTCTTTGCATGTATTCCATTGCACTTCTAGCAAGCCGTGTCTGTGTGCCCTTCAGGGTGAAGTTCTAGTCTGCTATAGCACGTTGAAAGAACATTATTGTTACATTTGAAGTCGACCTGCTTCTTTGGGAAAAATACTGCCTTTTCTGCTCTTTTACACAACAGTACAAACAGTTCAAGTGATAATATGCATTATTTTGCATGAATAAAAGCTATATTAGAGGATGCAGAAATAGATTTTGTGCATGTGTAGAGGGAGTATCATGTAAATTGCTTAACATAAACTTGTCAGGGCACCCAAAGAGCAAGGCTTCCTCCGAATCCCATTTGACAGAAGTTATTAAGTTATTTTTGAATGACCATGTCAATGTAAGATATCGGACAAAGTGAAAGTGCATTCAGCTCCCCATCTCCAATTTGGCTATCAAAATTATATTACATGATGTCCAAAATGCCGCAAAAAGCCTGACTTTATTGTCATTCAAAATAAGCTTGTTTTGCCAATGAGATTCCCTTGTTATGGAAACAAAGCTGACCTACACGTTTGTGTCACCCAGTTACTTCTGCAGCCAGTCTGCTATTTCTGATTGCTGCTCTACAGCCTCTCACTCAAAAGTCAGACATCACATTATTTATCTGTTTACATCCTGAAGTCTTTCAGCCATGAATCAAGAGACATAGTACTGCATTCCATTCTACAACTCAAAACACAATAAGAAAAGACTCTCAACTGAAAGAAATAAAAGTGATTATGTATATACAACCTGAACGATGCAGGCAGTCTCATCCAAGCTTTCCCCTCTGTGTTATTGTGTAACTCCACACAATTTGGAAACGGTTGAAAGAGGACCGATGCCGAGGTGGAGCGTGCAATACAATCAGCCCACTGTAGCAGACTTGTTGGAGTGCGAGAGCTGAAGGGGGAGGGAGTCTGCATGAACACCCGTATTAAAATAACTCTTGAGCTGGTAACAGAGTGTGCTTCCTCTATAAGCTAGCGAGCGTGTGAGAGCACACACATAGGGAGGCGTGTGCACACACACACCCACTCATCTGCACAGTAAGGCCAACCCACAGATTAACTCTGACCTTAGTTTCTACTGCAACTGTGCTCAGAGAAGACCTGAGACCTTGCCCCAAGTCACACTTAAAACACAAATGCACGCAGTCGCATGCGCATACACGCACACGTACACACACACACACACACACACACACACACAAATATCAATCCATTAAACACATACAAATTCACACACAATCAAAGCGTTTTTGCAGCAAAAACAATGCCTGTCCCATCATTTTTTTTCCTTCTGTGGTATAGGAGAATGATGTAAAATGAAGTAAATATATACAGAACATACAGTAAATACCACACAGTCAGTATTATTAGAATTCGAATTATTAGCAGTATGTATTATTAGTATTAGAATGTATGTGAAAATATGCTGTGGGTGATTTTGTAGCATCTATAATTGTTTGTTTCAACCTGCTGTTTTTCTCTAAATGTTACCATCTGAAGAAGCCAGACCCGGTGAGACTAAGTAGGTGACTCATGTAACATTTTTTGTTTTGTTTTGACTATGTCGCAAGATGAAATAAAGTATTAAGTTATGAAAGTGTTCAATCAGTGATTGCTGTCAACGTATTACTGCCATGTAAGGTCAAGACTGCTTTGCACTTTGATTGAATCACCCCATTAGCAACATTGTGGCTAGAATCAAACTGACAAAAACAGGCACTAGTCTTTCCTGACTATAAAGGTTATCCCAAATGTCATGTTTGTCACAGGGTATGAACAAAAAAATAATGTGAAAGCAATCTCACACTTGACAGTCACTGAAATAAACAGAGTGACACGTGGCATTAATGACAGGAAAATGCAATCCCTTTTCAACCAGCCTTTTCCACTAGCGATGGTGTCTTTGTGACTTCTTTATATCTGTAACACGATCTTGTTTTTCTTTCCAGCAGCCCTTAGTCACACCTCTTTATCAGCTGGCACTTCACTTGGCATCCCTTGCAACCACATCACACCTGGAAATAGCATGTGTCTGATGCTAACTGAGCAAACATTGCTGCAATATCTCTTTTAAATTTCAGGTAAATTCCATATCCCAGTATCCTTACCTAGGATTAACCAATTCAGTGGTAATCCTGACACGTTACCATTTTAGTCACACTTCCACTTGTGTGTGAGTCTGTGCCTTAATACATAACCTACAGTGCCTTTAGCAAGCACAGGCTTTGTACAGGAAGGCAAAAGAGGAGTTTGTCATAATGGAAGGAGGGACAGATAAAGACAGACAAGGAGAGGTGTGCCAAGATAGCTCAAGGGACCCAAATCTGCTTCAGAGGGATAAAGAGAAGTGCTGTTTCTTCATCTAATTAAGGGACTAAAGAGCACTACAATTTTACCAACCTCACAGACAACGTTTCTACGTAATAATACCCAGTGACGAAATTTGTCAGGAGAGTACACATTCTGCATTCCTTCCTGGTTTAGCTAGTTTGGAAGTTCCAATACTTATTTCACATGCTGAAGAGTTAAGGACTTTCAGGGTTTAGGCTCTGGTGAAGGAATGATCTGTAATACAGACAGAGTTTTCAGTGTAAAGTATGTAGAAGTCAATGTCTCCTAAATATAGAGAATCTTTGCTGTACCATGTAGAGCAGTTATGCCTGATACCGACTGCACAGCATAACCCTAGCAAGTAAAGGAACTACCTTTTGATTTTGTAGTAACTCCATGCAAGTAATACAGACTGGTAAGTACAGAGTGTACATTGATTACACTGTTCTTCAACACTCAGTATAAATAAAACTCCCCCACTGGGTACAATGTAGTTTAGTGTCTGTAATTTGAATGATTGGCAAGTTCTTTGCTCTTTTTGTTCTCCAGAGAGAATGAGTCTAAACTTTAGAGATGTTAAATAAAAGCCACTGTCTCCTGCACTGTCTTTAACAGCTCTTTATGTACATACTCCAGTTTGTAATGTCAACTATAACTGGCTAACAGTTATGTAAAAGAGTGAAACTGAATTGCTTTTCACTCTTAGTAGCTGATTAGTTGTATCATAACTGAGCTACTGGAAAAGGGAAATTTTATTTATTCATTTATTCACATGTATCACTCTGTATTCAGGGCCTGCTGTTTCATGGTAAGGGATGTCATATGGTGTTATTTCTAGCCATTTTCAACACCTGAATGTCATCTTTTTGTACAGATTCTGTTTACAAAGAGAGCTTGTTATGTTGCTGCTGTAGAAGATCATGCCACAGGATGTGCATTCTGATTCCTTAACAGTATGCTGTGGTGCACAGATGAAATGTCAGCTTCAGGCAGGAAGTTTAAAGTGACAAATTATTAATAAATGTTATATCAGCAGATCCTTGTGTTAGAAAAGAAAGCCCCTTGGTCATGGCTGTTAAAGCCAATGTAAAGGCGTGTATGTCATTGAGAATAAAAAAGTGCTTCCCAGGAGGCTTCTATAGCACAGTCACATCATGATGGGAGTCACACTGCAGGACAAACAGAAAGCATCAGCACACCACCAACAGGAATGCACAGAGAATCCACTCAAAAGCTTGTTTCCCAAGTCTCTGCATAAGTACAAAAGGGTCGACTATTGAGTAAAATATGGATTGGGCAGATGGGAGAAAGCATGGGTGGACTTTCTGCGTTCGCCAAAAGTATTCAATCAGCCTTCAACTTGGGTTCCCCTGATCGCCAGCTCAAATCAGATGGGTGCATGACTTTGACACAACGTACCATGCTGCTACCTTACCCCATGTTCCAGCTCACCACTCTCTCCTGGCTGGTGGCAACCACTCAGGCAGGGGGTCCACTGCCAAGTTGTGGCAGCCCAGCTGCAGTTACTTGAGGGTTGTTTTTACCTCTTCCACACCCAGATAAGTGACTTGTCTATGAAAAATACCACTGATCTGACTTTCAAGATCCAGCTGGATACCAAGCTATGTCACTCTGGGTGAGACATAGCAGTACCCCTACACCATTTTTCTGGGCTTAGAGTGATGAAGACAAGCAGAAGTGATGGACAGAGTTATTCTGACGGACGTCACGGTTCATTGTGGGGGTGAGCCACCTCAGAGTCCAGCACGTGGGCAGCTGCAAATAAGGCTATTGTGAAGTTTATCGCATGTACAATCTGGGAAGTTCAGTGACACACCATGTTGGCATTTGTAAAAGCTTTTTCTTATCAGATATGATAAAGATAAGGTCTTTATTGCTATTTCCCTGCACCAAATGCCTCGCAGCGGTGTGTTGGCATTTCACTGATCTTGCGTGATTTCCATGAGCTTTTGGGCACCAGTACTACAGTGCAGTGGTTTTCATTTTGAATTGTACAGAAAAGCGCTCCTGTGAGGGCTATAAAAATTTAGCTTAGGAATTTTGTTGTGTTTTTGTCAATTGGGTTGGGAACATCTACTCCACCCAACAGTTGAACAGATGTTCTTCTTGGAAGGACAGAAAACTGCTGTCACAGCCTCTCAAAGGGAGATATGTAAAAAAAGAATATAACATTTCTAAATGTCAGCAGAAATTATAGTATATGGAGTCCTCTTTTGTAGGAAAGTTATGCTGGAATGACAGGTAGTTAACCTACTGAAAATCCAATGGATAGGTCAATGTAATGATACCATCATAATAAACAGCAGTGAATTGATAGAAATAAATCTATCTGCATGAGTATGCTATGTGGTACAAACAGTTTTAATGTACAATTAAATGTACATTTGCTTTTTGAATGTAGATACATTATACATTTAGATTATGTCACTGAGCAGACACTCTTATACAGAGGGATGCAGAAAGCAAGTGTACAAAAGTGTGAATAATACAGTCATAAGAACAACGGTGGCCTACATACAGAACATGACAGGCTTCATCTGAACAAGTGTCAATCCATCACACAATGAAATTGTAAATAGAGAGGTGGCCAATACACAGGGATCAGCCACCATCAACAATACACCACCTTATCACTACAGCTGAGACATAGGTCATAGAAGTCTGACTGTATTTGGCTACAAGTCACAATCATTCCCTTCACTTAACCACTCAGACCTTGTCCTGTATCTCTTCAGAGTGGCTGGGGGTAGGTTTCCTACCTACACAATGAAACCACAGAGTAAAATAATCATGTGCTGTTAATCACCTTCATTCAACTGGGGCTGTATGAACTCCAGAAAAAAGAGGAGACAGGATAAATAGGAAAGAGAGACATGGATACAGTGGAGGGGGTTAGGGTTACATCAATTTGTTCATAGCTACAGACTGATAAAATAAGGCAGAGCTTTATTATCAAGTACCCATAATAAAGCCACTTTAGATTTTTGCACTGGCAAGGGATCTGACATTCAGCTTTTGATACTCATACTCAGCTGATATTAATAAACAAAATATCCTGTTTAAGAGGTACTTACAAAGATCAATCCACCTACTTACAACACCTGTGAACACACCAAAGCAATAAGCTGTAGTTGAGTCATGCTCTCTCTTCTTTTAAGTATTAAGGCTGAAACAATGTGAGATTAGATTTATCAAGTGTTCCAGTGGTAAGGTTTTCTCTTCATTTATTTTTGAAACCCCCCACATGTAATATGCATCTATTTTTGAACCAGCAGACATTCATCCTGTCACTGAGTGTGAGGCGGACCTCACAAGATGACAATGATTTTGAGTTTACAGCGTGTGAACTTGCCTCTAGCCACCAACGGTCAAAGGATGATATACTCTGTCATTGTGAGGATAGAGGACAAAACAAGACACTGGCGTTACCTCACAAATCCTCCAGAGGAAATGCAGTGAAGCAGCCAATTAACTGTACACCCTGAAGGAGGTTTTGTTGAAATGTGTTGGTGCTTTTTTAACAGTGAAATTTCTTTGTCTTTCATTTTCTTCCATTTTCAAAGTGGCAAGGAATTTTCTCCTTAAAGTGTTGTGAGGAGAGGAGAGAGGCGGAGATCTAGGAGACAAAGCATAAACACAGTAGCCTTACTGTATGTGACTGGATGACCATTTCATATAGGATTAATCACAAGAAGGCTTTCACAGTTTGCCATAGGGCATATACTGTAGGTCCTGACAAAAAAGGCTTACTCACGATGTGTGTGCTATTGTCCTCTCAGCAATTTAAAGGGTAGACTTTTGCATTTTAAAATGTATACATGTCTCTCGCACCAGTGTGTGCTGACAGAAAGTGCCATGTTTTTTTCTCAAGCCTCTGATGGAAGGCACTTGAGCGGTTAGTGTAAAAACATTCACTCTGACTACTGAGTACAGTTATGCTCTATCATTTCTCTTCGTTTTTAATACTGTACTCGTTCAGGCTTGACATCAGTCTGTGTCAGTGTCAGTGTTCAACAGATCCTTCCTTTTGTACTAGGACACTAGAGCACTGGTCCTTGTAGGATAAAAGGGTCTGACCACAACACTCTAACACTGTCTCTGCTACACTCCACATTTGATTACCACAAGATGCTGCTGCATTATGGATTTGTGCATTTTTGCCAACCTTAAATTTGAATTTTAATTCCACAAAGTCTCCTCCAAACAAACACACCATCTTCCTTTCCAGGTTGGAACACGTCAGACTCATCCATACAACACCTCTAGTAATGCTACTGTTTCTTCAGAACACACAGTAACTGTCTGCTAAAATTATTGGTCCGTTAACATGGTGCAAGACACAGTAACCAGGCCTTCCAACATAACCAACAAAATGGGATCTGATTTATGTTCCCATTTTAATTGAAATAGCCTTAGCTTAATTATTCCTCCCAGGTCATGACATGAACAGCTAGCATTTTGCAGTCTCCACTAATAAAGAAACCAATTTGATGTGCAGAAGTATATTTAATCATCTTGGAAATGTGGCCGGGTGTTAAAATGCCAACAGAAATGTGAGCTTAACTGCTGTAAAGAGGCTGTATCGCTAGATGCATACTGGCTACCTTTGCAAAGGTGCTATAGTTAAAAAAACTCAACCCAAGAGTGTATTTAAACCAATTCAGAGAGAACCCCGGCATGGGTAACATTTAAGCTCTTTGAGTATATTCAAAAGACCATTCCCTATTAAAGAGTTTAGAGTTTCTGATCAATATTTATTTTATACAGTACCTATTCAAATAAGGGATAGGGTCACAAGTAGTGTTTCAAAGTAGCAGCTATTCTTTTCTTTATGTTTCAATGAAGAATAACTCACTAAAGCAGAATTAATTCCAAGATTGACATACTAGAAGTGCATACTAGAAACTTTAGGCCAGAGCTAGTACTTTCAGGATTTCAGTGAAGCATAAGTTCAGCAAAAGCGCATATTAGTGACGTATTAGCATTTTGTACTTGGAAGTGTACTCCTCTGCATGTGGAAAAATACATTAAATCCTGTTCTAAATCAATTTGCACATGGTGCCATAATATTCAAAGCATTTCTCTGAACATCAAACTCCCATATTCTCCAGTGACAAATAACCAAATGCAACATTTAAATCCATACTGTGGAGGAAAAGTAACCTTTGTGAGAAAGGACTAGTACTATGGATATTGCCTCAACTTCCACAAATAGATATATTCTGCTATTTTGATTTCCCTATCATGTTTACTTACTAATCGTTACAATGATAGCAACCTGACACTTTAACACTTTAACATAACACATTTGACAAGTGCCAGGATAACAATCTGATCTGGATTGAAACATTGTAAAATCACATTTATATTAGCTGACCCTTTCTCTACTGAATAGCAGTTGTTTGCAATGTGTTTTTGCCTTGAATGTTGACATTTGTTGCTTATTTGCAATAAAATATTCTGAGTAGAGAATATAGAGTATTGTTTGCAATGCATTTTTGCCTTGAACGTTACTGAATGAAGATACTGAATGAGAATACGCTGCAGATGACTGGAACAAAAATGGATTATCTAATAAAATTTCACAATCATAGTGTAAATACATGAAAATACTTCTGCTTGAAACTATGAATGGCTTTAACTGTATTCCAAGCTAGTATAGACTTGAAATGTCAAACTCTTGTATTCTGTTCTGTTGACAGCAGTATTCTCAACCCATGGAGATAAAATGAACTTATTCTGAAACTGTCTGATTGTTGTTTGAGTAAATATCAAATGTATCATTGTATTTCTCTCTTTTCATACTGCTGTCCCCAAAAGGGAGATCAGTCATTAGCATATTGTTGTTGATTCCTGTAGAATACTGTACCTCTGTAGCGGAGCGAGCAGGGGGGCAGCTGCCCCGGGCCCACGGTTCTTCCAGTTACAAAGGGGCCCACCTTGGGCCCAATCTGCCTGACTGAACATGCATTTTTGTTGTTAAGTTGAATATTTTGAATAATGTTTGTTTGTGTGTCTTGATGGCAGCAAAAAAAAAAAAAAGTCAGACTGAGGGCGAAATGGTTTCGACCGACCCCTAGCTAAGTTTCTCGCCACAATATTTATTTTGAATGAACAGAGACACAATAGAGTTACAGAAAACTTTATTCGCTGGCCAGTATCCTTGTGTAATACAAACAGAAAAATTATGCCTTCTGTTCGAGTCCCATCAACGTCACTGCTGACGGGGCCACAGTATTTAAAAATGGTCTCACGCAATGAGGTGTGCAGGAAATAGCACACCTCACTGTAATCTGCATTTCTCTCTGTTCTGCCCTTCTGTCACTGTAAGTTTCCCCGTAAGTTGGATCTGTCTTGCATCTCCATACAGCCTATAACAGGCTGTATAAGGGCCCACAGGTCCTCGCCCACTCTGCAATGAGCCATTGGCTCCGCCCTTGCTGTACCTAGAAGCTTGCTAACACAAATTATCAAAGGAATCATTTCTTTAAATACTTGCATGTAAACATGTTATACTATGCATGTATTCCAAACACACTCCATGCTTAAGCACTGGAAACATTACCTGCACATTAACTTAGTCAATGCTGAATGTCAAACCTGACAACCAATAAATAATCCAAAAACAAGACCATCTGGCAGGGGAATTTGGTACTCTGGGTGTGCTTACAGAGAGGGACATTTATCAATGCACCCAAAAGGGCAGGGGAATGTGTAATCATAGGAACTGAGAGAAAGCGTTGGGGTTGTTAGGTTCTAAGGCAGAGCAGCACACATACGTTTGGGTATGAGAGTCAGGGCAGGGGCCCCGGTCGCCCCCGCATATGAGTAGTTTCAGTTTGCCACCCACTCCTCATTCTCTACATCTAACTCACACTCCTTTTGGTGGGAAGTTTAGACCCAGACGTGTGATTACAAGAATACCCCTACTCACATAAAGCAACGATAAATCACGTGCAAGAGTTTGGCAGCCATATTAGATTGTGTTGAATCAGATCAATTTTAATTCTTCTAAAAGAGCAGAGTCTGTTTAGCACTCAAAAGGCAATGTATTCTGTGCCCCATCCTGGTGTACCTGGAAAATTATATTTTTACTGTTTGCTTTAGTGTGGAGTTCCATGAATGGAACCTCCAATTCCATGTTGACAGGATAATCTTCAGAGTAATATGGCAAGTCTAGTCCTTCCGGTGAGAGCACCTTCACTTTAAAACCTCATTGACATCAAAAATGGATTGTAAATCCTGCTTTACCACAAAAAGTCCTGCTATAATTCACTCAACCCGGCTATTTTCTTCTTTTCCCAATAAGCTTGCAGGGATGGGAAACAAGTGCTACTTATCCAGCTAATGTTAAGCAATATAGGTAGCTACAGTACACATATCTTAAAATATATTAGTCTTCACTCTATGATAGCTAGCTAGGTACATTTCTGAGTAATGTTTTAGACAATCAAGTCAGGTAGATAATAGTAAGGCAGCCACCAAGACCTTTTGCAAAACACAGCTCATCCTTAGAATTCACTGCCCAGAGAACCATGCATTAAATGAGAAAGCTCATATAAATCCATGAGACCAAACAGCACAAGAATCTTTCAGATTTTTCCACATCCTTTTTTACCTTATACCCTCCAATCTCACCCCACATCCACAAACTTAAAATTTCAATCTAATGCTCCACTTTTTTCTGATCAGGACAGGGTAAAGTCTTGTCTAGCATATACAAGATCCACCACTGAAAAAATGTTCCACACTCTGCAGCTACTTAAACGCTTAAAAGGACACTGAAGGGAAAAATGTGGTAAGTATTGTTTAGATGTCAAATGCAATGTTTTGTTGTAAATGTTTTCATTGCTCAAAGATGGTCAGCTGTTGTTTTTTACAGTAGGAAATATGTTAATATGATATGATCCCAATCCCTTATTATAGACAGCATACAGTTAAAAACTAGATTTAAGGATGAATAATAGCCCTTACAAAATCTTTTTTTGAAAAGAATCAGAGCTCACCTGGCCATTAGATTAAGACTGTCTTTACATTGGGTATAGTGTGATTTGTGTTACCTGTCAACTCATGCCACCAGACAAATGGTACATGTTCTCACAGTCCTGTACAGTCAATCAGAACAGCCACAAACTCAATCCCAAATTAATCTTAGATAAATAGTTATTTACTTGATAATGTGAAGGTTGCATAATGCTATAATGCTATAGGAGCAAAATGTGACAACAAACAGAAATAAAATCATAGGAGCTAGAGGAATCACTTGAAGTACTGAAAAGGTCTGGTGGTCTGGATGATAAGGAAGCAGATCACATTTAATTTCTGCACATACTTGTACATTGACAATATTCTCCTTTCCCCTCAAAATAATTATATTTTTCCATATGAATTGATTGCATTTATTAATTATTAATAAATATTAATTATTGAAAGCACATTAATCTAAATACATTAATATACACTAAATTTAACCAGACTTGAGTCAGCTTCTAAAAGTGGGGGCACTGTATAACAAAAGTTTACCAAATTATACCCTCCAGAGAAATTAAAAGTTAAAAATGTGACAGTGAAACCATCTAGTGGGCAACAACTGTAACTGCATAATTGCATTTTTCAAACCACATGAGAATATCTCACAAATAATGTGAAACATACTGTTTAAACTACTGTAATCAAGTAAGGACCTTTGTGAGTGGCTATGAGCCAAATTGTGTCGTTGCAAAGTGGGAACATGCATGAAATACTAATGTGTTTATAAACCTTATATGTTTATATGCATATTAATTATACAGCTGTTATTACAATGACAATACATATTCAAGGACACAACTGTGGTCTCTCACACTTCAGGCCCACAATCCACATGTCTTGAGCCAGGACCCTCGCCAAACCACTGCCCTGGGCTGAGGCCCTAATCATAGTCAATTGAGGCAATTAGAAGAATTTTAAGGGCAGTTAAGTAGTTCTCTGAAAAAAAACGACAAAAACTGTTTAGTTAGATGTCTTGTTAACACCATTGGGAATTGTAAGTTCAAGAAACAAACTGTTTCATGAAAACTAATATTCATGATATAATATTTTTAAAACAGCTGCCAGAAAGCACTTTCATCACAACTTGCATAATTCTCATCAAAACAGTTACTACAAACACATTAGCTCTGATGTCCTCTCTGTGTCATATGAGTTTACGACTTTGCCAACATGCAGACAGTCACATAACAACATAAAGCATTTAAGCAGCTCATTCAGTAAAAAACAGGTCCCAAAGGCACCACAGATGTGTGTCTGGGAAGCTGTGTTATGCCTGAGGGATATGAATCTCCTTTCGGATCTGATCCAGTGACATGGGGCTAGAGGCCATGTTTCCCTCGAGAATGCAGTCAAACAGCAAAGCATGATGGGATATACACACCAACAATGACAGATGGAAGACAGAAATGGACAGAGAAGTATTAGCCAACAATGATTTTGATTAATAATACAAAAAATTGATATACTTGCATTTATGTTAACTGGACAAGCTACTTTGTGAAGATTGGGGTAAAGCTGAAGACCACCCCTGAACAATGATACCAAAACTCTCATCATGCACTCAAAGCTCACTGATCAGTAGTGATTGTTGTGACTGGTGTGTTATATTTTGGCCAGGCGTGCAGTCTACAAAGCACTGCTCAGCAAACTCTGAAAATGACATCTGAGCTAAGTGCTGGACCAGAAGAAACCCTGTCATGAAAAAATCACCTTCCTCCAGCCACTACCACCCATAGCTCTACTTCAGTAGCACATTAGGGGAGGAGAGGGCTGTACCATCATTACTTTACCATGATGCTTTCAGGTGAGGAGTAACCATCAACAATGAAGTATGTGTTAAACACGTCATGCTCCCACACTGTTGTTGTATTGTAGCACTGTGGCCACTGAAATCTGAGAATGTTTTCCCATGAGTCATGTTATATCATTATACTGATATAAAAGCTGCATATAAAGAACCAGATTGTTTCACTGAAAAACTTAACTCGACTGCTTAAATGGTTTTTGACATGGTGGCCCCTGCAAAATAAACACTGAGGAAATAAAAAACATACATACAGTACAACACCACACTGATGACTGGTGACATTTTACAGCTAGCACAAGTTCAGGAAATTGCTCATACAGACAGGATATCAGTAGATAAATTTAGCTTCAGGCCTTTTTTTTCTTGAGTAAATTAATCTATATTCATAAAGGACTAGATTGGTCAGATTGTAACCACTAAGCAACAAGCACAGCCTGAACCCTCTCAGTGCTAAACACCTCCCTTCTTTAATACTGTAATACAGTTCTGACATACTATGGAGAGAAAAGAGTGGACTGTGGCCTAGCAGTTGTCCAGTGGGAAGAAGGTCTAAGAAGGAGTCATTAGATGGCAAACATGAGTCTGAATTCAGATGAATTAAACAAGGAGTGAAACAGAAAAACAACACTCCATTGTCAATGTAGCATTTGCAGAGTTGATGCAAAGTATCTGAAGTGAAAGCAGGGAAGTAGAAGCTCAATGGCAGAGAATGGCATATGCCTCATCTTTATCAAAAGTGCACATCAATGCAAACAAAGTTCTTTTCAGGAAGTTTGCCATTCGAGTATTATATGATTCCACTATCCTGCTTATCTACTGAACATAGAAAGGGTTTTGGGAGAAAATAATGCCTTATGTAGTAGAATACTGTGTTTAAATTCTAAAATAAAATCATCTGTTATTCTGACAATATTGAGTGCACTGTTCAGATCATTTTGCTCTCAACATAATATTTGCCATTTACAACAAGTAGAACAATTGCGATGTAGGACACAATAAGGTTAAAATGGATTGCAAACAGACAAAAAATATGCATATGGGAAGATACACTCTTTCAGGCTGTGCTAACACGATATGTCATGTCTGTATGTAGTGAAAGGTGCATACAGATTCTACAAAGGAAATCTGTGGTCTCTTCTTACTTCCTGCATTACTGCTGCTCCCTACTGGTCACTTACCATCATTACAAATACATTTACATCTGGAACATCTGCATTGCTTTCTAAGAGGTTTTCTTTACTGTGCCTGATTAAAACTAATGCACTGCTGACAGCCTGTCATTATTTTCACTTTCAATAACCAGCATCATAGTTCTTTCCACTTTAAACACTGACCATGCCAAAACAACAGAACGTAACAGATATGCATTTACAACACCAGCTTTTAAATTGCTCATATGCTGCTCCCTGACTGATTTCAGGATTTCTACTGTTTATAAGGATATAGAATTATATAAACAGAGATCTTGTGTAATGTGAATAGTCGAGCTTGTCACAACATAGCACTCCCACTGTTTCAAGAGCGACCTTACTCTGTGTATCTGGCTACATACACGTATTCCCCTACTTTGAGGTAAACATAATTGCTTAGGGAAAAAAATGACACTTTAATGACACCTCATGTGATTTTCTTGTAATTTTATATTTGCCTTAAGGTACATTTGCTCTTAGCAACTCCTGCTGAAAGATAACTACACTGACAGGTAACAGCTTTTTGCAAGACATAGGAATTCAAGTATCATGAGAATATGTGCCATATTTACAGGTACTTGTTGTCTATATGAGCACTGAAGGTAAATTATACATGGTAACCATAGCAATTTTTGTGAGAACCCCCTCTCTGTACCATCATCCCTCAACAGTACCCAGCTCGGCACTGGACAGCAGGCCTCATTTACAAGCTCCACGTCAGCGTCCTTTTCCCCAATCGCAGTTGTTCACTGTCTCCACTGCTGAGCTCTAATTAAAAATGGGGCAGACTGCTGGCAAAGATGTCACTGTCACAGAAATGGGACCATACCTCTTCAGGTCCTTCTGCGTCAGCAGTGCACCGCATGTTACAGTCCCACGCCTTCATCAGCCTTTAGCTTCTTTTACCGGCAATGATTTACTCCCGCTGGGAACAACATTCTGTTCCTACCGAGGAACAATCCACACTACTGCAAACTGAGAATTTTAATATATAACTGAGGAAATATTTGTGCAATACCTCCAGAAGTTGAAAGTATAAAACAAACAATATTGTCAAAACATAAATTCTGCACTGATACTTAGTTTAAATATATTCTACAGTGGATATCTCTAACTATGCATTTTACATTTGCAGGTATCTAAAGTTCTCCTAACCTTGCTTTTTGGTTGGTTGTAAAAAGGGAACTAATGCCTGACATCTGAAGTCTGCAAGTGTCCATCTCAAAGAGAGTCTGGCAGTAGGATAGAGCTGAAGCCTATAGCTGCAGCCCTGCCTGTAGTTCTCAAGCCACGGGCTGCTGTGAACACACTAACCAATTAACCCTTTAGTGTGGTATAAAACACAATGAAGACATGTATAGAAATTGAACAGCCAATAACCTTCGACCTGAGGCACCAACAGGAAGAGTTTACTGATATTGTTGCAACAATTTAGATGTACATGTAGAATTGCTGATAATGTGCTTGGGACACAACATTTGCATCTCTGATTATGTAAACAAATCACTAAACTACAGCGAGCCACAACAAACAAGTAAGCCAGCAGTGTAGCATAGTGGTAAGGAGCAGGACTTGTATCCAAAAGGTTGCTGGTCCAATTCACTGCTGGAGCCCTGCTGCTGTGTCCCTGGGCAAGGTACTTAACCCAGAATTGCCTCAGTAAACATCCAGCTGTATAAATGGATAACATTGTAAAAATTGTAACCGATGTAAGTCTTTCTAGATAAGAGCGTTTGCTAAATGCCAGTAACATAATGTGAAGAAATATTCAGAGATATTTGAACATCCCACTCCAAGCAAAGAGGACATGAGAAGACATGCTTGCTGCTTATGGATTGAAGAGAAAGACATGAAAACTAAAGGTTGTTTACCCTGCTTAATGACTCATACACTATGCATAATAAAGTTAATATTAGTACATGCTAATGTGCCAACCCAGTCTTCAGGCAAAAATGTAATTATGATATATATGTCCTACACCCCAAAATGATCTAAATCTAAATTCTAAATTATTTATATATTCATTTATTTTTTAACCATTATCACATCAATATCATGTAAAAATATGTTTTCTCTATTACCAGGTGTAAGAATCAGTTTTATACATCCTCCAAGTCTAATCCACATGCATCATAGGTGCCATTATTGTGAGCATCATTAATTATCCTAGTACAACAGTCTAGTAAATCAGATAAGAGGTAGGTATAGGAGCTTGGTAGGGGTGCAGATGTAGGGATTAGTTTGAAATTTTTAGTGGAAAATTATTCCTCATGCTGTGACTTGAGCGGAGAGTGGAAGTAGCGCTAGCACACTGTGTATGCTGCCAGCTTTTTCTTTCCACAAAGCATCTGACTGGTTTGACTTTGGACTTGGAGTCTCATTTCATTACAACAAAGGAACCACACCTGGCAATTTAGTCTATACATTCGTTTGAAAACTTAATCTCAACAACTGGGAGCACAAATTTGATTGATTCACTTGCCAATATGCATAATTTCACAGATTAAAAGTAGTAGAAATATAAATGTTTAAATGCCTGAAGTTCACACAACCAAAAAAAATGTATTTTTCAAAACAGCAGCAGATCAGAGATAAAAGACATCAAATTCAAATCTTTGCCCTGGCCCAAATAATCAGGTTGCAACATGGATAAGGAACCTTGAGAGCAGGTAGACTGTATGTTTTGAGCAAACCCATCATCTTATGAGGTCTAACAGTATTACATTTTATGCATTTCCTTTGCTGCCCATTGGAAATAGGCCACAAACAGATAGGGGAAACAGATAGAAGATAAAAGATATGTTTTAATATCAGACAAACTCAGCAAAAAAGAGCTACACAAGTAAAGGTTTCCCTATGATAAGAATATCTATGAGAGTTCACATAAATAATCTTAAAATCTGCAGTGCAATAAAGAGCACAAACAGAAGGATCATGTGAAATAGATCTGTCTTCAGAAGTCCTACCATAACCCTTTACTACTTCTGACATCATTTGCATGAGCTCTGACATCCCATATAAAAAGCTGACACAGGCTTTATTGGTAAAGGTCCTGGCTCCTGTTGACTGGCCATTGTACAAGGGTGTTGTTTTTGTTTTCTTAACACTCAGTGCTCCCATAGAAATGGGGCTATTGATAACAGCGACAAAGGCCTCCATTCACAGGAAATAGATGCCTTTTATTCAAGTGTGGTGTAACAGTGACAAAGCAACTGGGTGTCTGCACTCTTTACACTTCATACATCACACACAGTGACACAGGACTTTGAACAAAGTCACAGTACAGAAACTAATATATTTGCTTATATTCACTTACTTATTCACTATTATTATTATTATTATTATTATTATTATCACCAATACCAGTGCTCAGACTGGTAGTGTGTCAAAATGATATGGGGTCTGAACACATAATGCTCTGGCCATAAGACAAGGTCTGATGCCATTACCATAGAACACAGCCATCCTTCTCATTACTATACTGTGTGGAGGGAACAGGTTTTAGCTGTTTTGAGGGCATGCATATGTTGCATACTGTAGTATCTGCAAACAACATATTTTAACACCTGTGACCTGTGGTAGCGTTCATGAAAACCAACTGGGATCCAACCATTTAATTACTTTGTAACATAAACCCTATGGTGTTAAAAAAGGTGGGATACCAACTGACCTGGCAGATTGACAGAGGTCAATAAACCCTTTTCTACAGTTGCGCTCTCTGATCTGACACCATTGCAGCATAGAATGGCATCACTATCAAAACATTCATATCATCACTCCACCAGTAGAACTCTCAACCACAGCCTTATCCATGACACACACTCTGCCCCAGTGACACAGTCATTGCCATAGCCATAGGTTCTGGCCCTCCTTGTGTGCATATGGAGCTCCTTAATAAATAAAACATGCACATGTTTACACACACACACACACACACACAGCAGGCTACGGGCCACTGTCTTATTTTGCACTAGTTTGGCAGCTTCACCTATCATCTACTGAACTGAGTCATTTGAAGCCCTAAAAGTCCCAGTGGTCCATACCCCCACCCCATTACACCCATGCAGCTCAATTTCTTGAAAAAAGCATGGCACAATATCACCTTTTGGACTGGAGACAGCAAGAGATGCCATAATGTTGTTATCTACCTGAATACTACCATTGAACACTTTTGTTTGTACAGAATTAATTTCCCAGCATTGATGCAGATCATCACACACCCTCATTTCATTGAGGATAATGGAAGTATTCTGCCAGTCTTGTCAGCACTTGCAGTCATGGTTAACTTTGCTAGGAAGCTAACATTCTCATATTATATGAGATGAATTATATCTCATAACTATATGACACCTACAGTCCACCATGCTGTACTGTTTCTTTTTTCTAATATAAAAATGAGTACACAGATTTTTTTCCCCTGGTTGTACATCTAAAGGTAATTTACACATTTATACATTATACATTCATCTACAGGTTTCAATACAGAAAACTGGCTTTTGTTTCAGGAGTCATGTGTCTATTCTCAGCTCTGCTTACTCTATCGTTCAGGTGTAGGAGATGCAGGTTATTCCTGTGCTACATCTGAGTCTCTTATCACAGTAACTCGCATTTAAATTTACAACAGTCCAGCCAGAGCAGGGAGATGATGCTAAGACAAACACTGGATTGTTTTACAAGAACATCATGAGCTAAGAGGGACAGGCTTTAAAAAGAGATAAATACATTCTCTGTGTAAGGCTATTTGTACGCCAAATTTCATACTGATTTTTTTATATAAATACACTGATAGCAGCCTAAATGGGATCAAACCACTACTGTGGTTCGTCAGTGTATTTTTAAACACATATAACAAACTATATACAGCATAACTCTCTTACTGCTTAGTTTCTAAATATATGTTTTATGTAAGACGTTTTGCTTTGTTCCTGCATGTGGTCTAAAATGCTGAACATTTCAATAGACCAATGTTCAATACAGATAAAACTCTCAATACAATTATATATTTTATTGAATATAAGTCCAGTGGCAAATTTAAACTTTAATTGAAAAAGCACAGTGTGAATTATATGTTGATTTCACAATGTTTCATATTAAAGATAGAAATAGCCTAATACTGGAATGATGCAGAAATATATACTGAATGTGATCAAGAACCACAGGATTTCAGTAGAGTCCATTACACACCAACAGAGTATAGGCTTTGAATAAACACTTTGCAGGCATGCAATGCCCATCGCAAGCTTGGGCGTCAGGTGGGCTGACGTTAGTGAACCTGCTGCTATTCTTGCCCATCCCTGAAAGACTGCTCTATTTTTGTGCCATCCTGAGCGCCAGATCCTGCACTCACTTGTCCAGGATTAGAACGCAACCCCAGGATGGCTGCTCCTTCGCGTGCTGAGATGGGCTCTGGGACTTCTACTTCCTGAACATCGTTTCAGAAGCCACCTTTGCAGCAAAGTTGCAGATGGTCCTTCTAAGGCTAGGGGAGCTGGAAGGGCTGTTTTTAGTGGTTATAATGCCCCTGGAGTTTCATTCAGAAGGCAGGATTAATTAGAACAAATGTTAATGAGGGCAAAGCTTGGTACAGCTTGGTCCCCTGCTGTCTGCTACCTCCCTCTTCTCCATCATGGACACTGCAGCAAAAGGCAGGCTGCTCTGCCAGTAACACTTACCTTTACAGTTCTTCAAAGCAGGTAGTAGTACAGTATATAGCGACTCTGGTCATGTCTCAGGGCAACATGCTAAACAGATGCTACATGGATTCTACAGATTCACTAATCTGTACAGTAAGGCATGTGGATTGACTGATGACTACAGTGAATGGGCTGGACTTGCAATACTGTACAATTCAAAGATCAGTGAATCTGCACAGCATTTAGGCAGCATCTGTGTGGTATAACATCCCACAACACCATCACTATTGTGTATTGTTTGCACCATCTCAGGTTTTCAGGAGCATGTGGCCCATTGTTACTGGAAAAAATATATACAGGAAGAAAATATCTGTATAGCTACCAGGATTGGCACATGCTACTGCCACCGCAGAAGTCCACACTGGGGGTCAAAGGTCACAGATGGCATTAGGGCGCATATATTCAGTTATATTTCTTTAATGAACATCCATCACATATAACCCATGATACAACTCTGACTTGACATCAAACCCATCCTTCTCATCAACAGACTACTTGCATTTCACTGGCAAATTATGATCAAGGGCATTTGACTACCTGTGACAATTTACATGATCACTGGTGTTAGCACAAAGGACATGATGACATATAATCAGATACTCCCTTTTCTCTTTTCGTCACGAAGACTATGGATAGGCAGCAGCATGGTCTTTGCTGCTGTCCAGCTACACAATGAAGCATGTGGCAGAGCTGTGAGTGGCGCTATCAAGCTCAATCACTGACTGGTATAACCAATCAAAAATTTTGCTCTCCATAGCAAACCACCACATGATAGCTTCACCCATTATGGAGCTGATGAAGCCTCAATCACCCTCTGATAGCTAAACTTTCCCAAATGCTTTTCAGGTGCTTTCATTTTTTTGTGTGAGCCACTCAAATTTGCTGTTGTTTCACTGACACAGGTATTTGAACTTTAAAAGGTTTAATGGGATTCCTTATCTTTAAGCGTACAGGATATATAGGATGTTGCTTAATGGATCAGTAGTTCTTCTCCTATGTCTGTCCATACACATCTAAACAGTGAGGGAATGAATGATTTACCAGTTAAAGAGCAAAGTTCTGTTTAGTAACACCCAATACAGCAATGTTTAGATAAAAGAGATGGAATTCTATTACAGATTATTGTGGTTACCAGAGAGGTCTGGAATGTAAGAGGGATTAAAGCTACCTTGAAGTTTTATCTTCAATGCACCAAATCCATGTCACAAATTATCCCACACATATGCACATACATTAATGCACTCACATAACCCTACATTCACTTATGTACACTCATGTAGCTAAAACAGCCTGCAAACAAAAGCTTGCCTGCAACAACTTACATCAGACAGCTGCAATTTTCACACTGTGCGTCATATCATAATTGTGTAAAACAAGAAATTTAGGCTGGGCCAATGAGTCAGTGGAGAACTATCAGGGCCCTCTAGGCTTTCAGAGAAGGCCTATAAATATATGAAAATTGTTGTTTTTATTATTGTCTTTGTTTCTTTAATTTTGATTTAATCTTTTCAATATTGTGACTGCATCTCCTCAGTCATAAAGATGTACAGCAGGAAAATAGCTGGACAAACCTAACTGTTGACATTGGCTTCCATTTCAATTGAAAAGGAGCTTCTCATTTAGCTGAAGGATAATAACAAACTATGCACTATGAGGGGATTCTTTGTTTCATCAAGAAAGAACAAAGGATATATTTCATAAAGTGATGCTCTGGTGAGTACTGCTGCTACTTTATTATTAAATCAAAGCTGATCAAGTCAGAGCAATTGGAGGCTGAGACGGTCTGATGTGTTGTGAAAATGATATGTGTATGAGCTAACTATGTGTTGTGTGATGTGTTTTGGTTTTGGTCTGGTCTAGCCAGCGTCACTTTCAGGAGTATTCAGTGTTGCCATGGTTCTTCTGCTGAGCTGTGATACTGTTACAGTAGGCCTAAGCAATGAATCTGTGACTCCTACTTGTCTTCAGAGTGGATGGTTGCGAAACCATTATTTTATTTATTGATTTTTTTGTAGTTGTTGCCTATGCTGGATAACATAGCTATTAGTTATTGTGGTTTTCTAGATGCACCTAAGACATTGTGTGCTTGGGGGGGGGGGGGGGTGGGTCTAACGCTGCATTGTGGTAACATTGTATCCCCTCCATCCGAGACACCCAAATCATGATGTAATTCTGGCAAAGCCACACGTCATTTGCACTCTGCAAGTAGGCCAAGAATCCCAGGCCATTATTTTTATTCTGAAACCGGGCCAAGAAAACAACATTCACTGTATTAATGGGTTAGTGTATGTTCTGATCTAAAATAATGTGTCATTGCAGGTTACCCTAGACAAGCCACATGGGAAATAAAGAAGTAAATGAAAGCTCTTTTTTGACAGAGGACTACACTGGAGTAATATGAAATTCTATCCCTACAATGCAGGCCTTCCTGAAAAGAGAACCAGTGAATGGAAATGTACCCATGAAAAATCCTGATGTGTGACCTCATGTAACTTTGGATATTCTGACACAGAAAGTTAAGTCAGACTGTGCATAAATTGGATGGCACAGTCACCAGTGCTCAGCCCTGAGGATATAACTCTCCATAAGCAGCTTTATTCAGCTTATTGCAAAGCACAAGGAGAACATACACGTCTTTCAGGAAGTGTAAAGTAATGAGAGGAAATGGAAAGTCTGTTTTTGAGTGTTAGCCTTAAAGAGCTGAAGTGGTGCCAAGACCACCACGGTCCCAAAAAAGAGGTCCAAGATCAAGACTGGCACCTCCTCAGCATCAAACCGATTTATTTCACATTTATACATGTGTATATGTGACATGCATGTACACAGCTGTCAGCAGAATGATTTGATTTTTTGGAAGACAGAGACTGAAAATATGTAGCCTCAAGGTCAATACTGGGATCTTGTCAGGACATAACCAGCGTGATGGTGCACAGAGACAGATGGAGGCACAGCACTAAGGGGTGAGGTGTTGGAGGGAAAAAAGGTGAACAGAGAGGATTCACTGAGACCCCCATTGACATAGCAGGCTGAGCCTCCGGCAGATGGAGAAGGTCAGCATGTGTGGTGCTAAGGGTTTAGAATGTTCTGTCCTTTTGTCTGCAATGTTTCAAATCATTCATCCTCCCCCTGTATTGACATGCATAACTTTTTGAGGCCAGACAATCTTCAAGGCTAATCGATACAGCAAAAAGCATGAATCCCAGTTAGAAGTGCAAATACAGACCTTCTTTCTCCTGTCACTTTGTGAGTATGTGTGTTCTTGCTTGCATGACACATGAAATTCAAAAGACTGGGAATGTGGTCATCAGAACTGGACTGGGAACTACCAAGTACATACTAATATGACTCAGACTTCAGTCTTCCAGTTGTATGACTTATCTGCAGTTTACATTTACACATGCACTGCATTCGCCTATTAGATATCCTTCTACAAGCTTAAATACATGGGAAATTATTACTTTAATTTTTATGTATCCGGATTATAACAATTATAGCAATCAAGGCAATTATGTGACTTTGTGTGATTTTGCATGGCAGCAATTGGTCTCTCTCTCTTGAATGGACAGGGAAAAGCTAACTTGGCATGGCCTGCATGGTTCAGTTGACCTGGCATACTTGATGGCTATCATCACATTTCCTTCCTTAAACAGATCTCTTCAACTAAAGCGCTAGGACCTCAAGCTACTTTAGAATCCTCCAGCTTGGATTTTTGGGACTGTATCATGGCACAGATCCCACCTCAACTGCCATCATGGAAAGCGCTGTGTTTTTTTTTAATTATGAGGGATGAGCTCATCAATCATCAGTTGGGATACATATGTGTGCATATGGGACCTCCTCCCCTCTATGACACCTCTGGTCAACAGTGACCTTTGACCCATTATTGGGACAGCTCTCTGGAGAAGAGGATCTTTAAACAGAAGGCTACAGATCTGAATCCAAAATGGGTCACTGCTGTTGAATCTGTGCATTTAACCTGAAATGAATTAGTAAAATAGTCATGTTTACAAATGGATGCATAAAATGTACGCTATTCAAGGCTACTTGAGTCTAATGTATTAGATCAGAAGGCAATCACCCAACAGGGTGAATAAGTCTCTAAGTGAGGGGTATAGTGAAAAATTAAAATACAGAGCAGTGTGTTTTGTAATGGTTGCAGACCTGGAGTGTCGAGAGTTTGGATGCTGCTGTGCCCTTCAGAGAGGTCAAAGTAGATTAGATTGGTTAAGTAACAACTCAGCTGGAAATGAGCAAGAGAATGGGCAGAATGATAAACACTGTAAGCGAGTTGACAATTTCAGGAAAACGCCAACCGCTCACTGTCTACCCCCTTTCTTGCCTCCTTCACATCATGAAGGAAATTGACCTGCATTCCAGGTTTACAGTGGCTGTAAAAACCTACAGGAATCTGGCCTTTGGCTGATAACACAAACCACCCCCTGGCCTACAGTTTCAAGGTCGAGCGAGTACCACCAGTATGTGCATAAACTTAAAGTGATGTGAGTAACAGCTTAGAGAGACTGGGATTACAGTGGATGGAAAATTAAAAATATCACATGTAAATAAACATTTTCAAAACAACACAATTTATTTGAATGGATGTATTTGCGGAGACAGAACATTGATAGGTAGATTTAAGTAAACTGCAGAGACAGTGACAGGGAAGAGGAAGGATGGCATGACCTTTTTTTTTCAAAAATTAAAAACGAAACTGTATGCCTCTCAGATGAGAGAAGCTTTTACCTAAATGTAAATTACAGAGGAAACAGACTTAGTTTGGATGTTTCATTGAAGGAGAAATGTTGTTGCCTTTTTTTCCACCAAGCAAGTTTCAGTCCAGCTTTGAATAAATGCTGTATTATTAGATGAGCTGGTAAAGAAATGATGGCTGAACCTCAGACAGTCCATTCATGGGATGATAACCAGTGCAGTACACAACGCTGCTCATTTCAAGTCAGAATTTAGGATAGTTGTCAGGCTTAAAGAGTTGATGTACTCTGTGTTATACACATCAACAGCAGAGGGCCATAAAACCTTTTTTTTTTCAGAAACACAGGCCTCTTTTGTCATACAATCAATAAAAACCATTGTTTATATAAAGTAAAAGTATCCTTGTCTGACAAGAGGTAATTCAAGCACAGTGTATTGACTGAGTGACAAATCCAATGCAACGGTTCATTGTTTGAAAAAAAAATTCTCTGAATTTTTTTTTCTCTGATATTATATCATCATTCAAGTCCTGCTGTTTGTGGTAGGCAAAAATTTAAATTAGGTAGCTAAGACTTAAATTGAAATTCCCGATCATCAGTTGCAGTACTGAGGCCCTGACAAAAAAAAAACAAGCGCCTGATCGTTTTCAGAGCATTAACTTGCAGTGGCTGTGTATGTGTAGCACTGAAGGGCCTGAGTAATCCAATTACTTTACCCAGGAAAACCCTATTACAGGGAAACATGAGAATGCTGCCCATCTCTATAAATCAATTAGGATAAAAAAAGGCCACAAAACAACCTGAAAGTATGATAAGGGACATTTTATCTATTTTTTTTAATCTTACAGCCCAGGGAATATGAGGGCTTCTTTTTCTCCATGTGCAGTAGTTGTGGGGAAAAAAAACTCGCTTTACACTTTACACTGTTAGCAATAGCTGTATTTTGTGAAGTAAACTGGTGTATTTTTCAGAGTAATATGTTATATAAATTTTATACAGTAAGTTAGTATATATTTAGATGCACTGTAAGGAACTGTCAATGAGCTTTAAGTTATCCAGTATGCTTTGCAATATATAGACTTACTGTAATTATTTACTGTAATTGATAATACATTTAAAGGGCATAATACAGTTCATTCACTAAATGAACACTAAATGCACTACACTATTCTAAATACAGTTCATTCCATAGTTTCATTTGAATAGAAATGCATATTGGCTTATTTGTAGCCATATGTGAAGCTTTGACAGTGATATATTTCCACCAGGATGCAAATTAAAACAAGAAGTGAGACTACGGCAGAAGGTTCACATCAGACCTTATGGACCTGAGGAGCATTTGAAATTTTGGTTCACCAAATTATCTACAGTAGTAAGGCAAATTCATTTTAGATTCAATCTGAAACAGACTTCTCAAATGGTCACCAAACCTTGGTCATCTGAGGGGATGTTTTATCTAGCACTTCAGCTGCCTGTCTTGTGTGTTGCTCATTTCCAAAAGGAGGTGTGGCTTTCACACAAAGACACAACACTATTTCACTGTGCTCAGTTTAAACTGCTTTTAAATGATAAGTGCAGCAAATAATATGCAGGGAAATAGTTGAGAACATCATGTAGGATGTTTGTATTTTTCATCATAGCAATGCATTTTCCACAAAGAATCTGTGTCAAGTAAACACCAAACAAACTGAGCCCAACTGAAAAAGTAATCATGTGAAACCCATGTAATGTTTGTGCACATGTAGTTTCAAGTGGGCTAAACAGATAAACTTAAACTAGTAAATTAATTTTTTTCCACATTTTTCTGGTCTGCAAACGTACATTGTAAAAAAAAAGGTTGTTAGAGTTAAACTCATTTGCAAGTAAACTTGGTCGGAAACGGCCCTAAGAACATCGGTGTCATCGGTTGCTTTTGTGAAACAAGCCCCTGGTAGATGAGAAATGTGTTAACGTGTACAGGAATTGTAGACCAGGGTCATAATAAGGATAGACAGTGTGACAAAACGGAATTGTAGTGAACAAAGCAGATATAACAGCAGACCTTCTAGTAAAACCTTGAGATCTTGTTATTTCTGCATTCCATTACAGACAAAGGTTGAAAGTCCTATCTCTCAGTCATCCTGTCATTCTAATTCTCTGCTCATTTAGCTATGGGAGGAGGAAGTTTAGAAAATTTTGAATTCAAGTAACTGGTAATTAGGGGTAATTTGTCTATTCATTTTATTTTATTATTTTCCCCAGAAGTCCTTTAAAATGAAATGAACACCAATTCATAGATATGGTCTGAACAATCATCTCAAACCTTCTCACATGATGTGGGAATGAATTTCCACCACCTTATTTGAATGTCACTATTGCTTGTTCTTCACTAACAATGCTGCTAAATGATGATTGCCCTGTTAAACTCTCACTCCAACAGAAAAGCATCTGGCTAGACACCCTTACACTAGCAAAGAAAATGCTGGCTCATTCTCTTCCCTCAGTCTGATAGACTTAGCACTTTATTGACTTTGTTCTTTTGGAACTCTCAACATATCGTACCCATGGTTCCAGGATAGAAACAATGGAGGCAAGATAGCTGCGGCAAACACAGTAAGAAATGACAGTAGTGTTACTTCCACATAAACCTTGATCCCAAAAAACACGCAAAAGTGCAAAATCAGTGGTTTGGGGGTGGAGGGATAGATCCCCCACCAAAGGGAAATTGAGGGGAAAAGCACTGACCATGAGCAGTTTTGGTAAAGGATTTATAAATCAAACAGTTTGGAGTTACTCCTTTGATTGCTTCACTCCTAATCTTAATTCATGAATTAATGACCTCTTTGTTTTATGTAGTTTTTAGTCTCCTGCTAAACATGCCTATTTCTGTCTATTGTTATCCTATAAATAAATATAAAAAATATATAAATAAACTTCATCACAAAAATACTCATTTTTGACAAAGGGAACTTGGCTTTCATTGATTACAATGTTCTGTCCTAAATTCATTGAAGGGTCATGTAGCTGTACACTGTTGTGTTCAAGGAAGTGTAACAGAGACTAAACTGCTGCCTCCTATCTCTATCTCTGCAGCCATTCAGAAAACCACCCTCAGTGGTAACAGAAATGTAAAGGGAACATAAAGAAACCTGATGGATATACACCAGCTCTCTACAGGACTATGGTTGGTGTTCTGTGTTGACACAGACACATTATTGCATAGTATCCCATACCTATTTAATAGCTTGCATTTATGTATGCACTCCCACTGCCATGCCAGTACTTTGACAAAACCTTTAAGGGAGAAAGGAGATGTTATTTCTCTATATATTATCAATCTTCCGTGAGTAAACCATTGTCAGAGCCAGTGTTCCAGTCTCGATCCAATTACTGTGCCTCACAAAAGTGTATAAATAAATCATCTGCTCCTTACAAACCCCTGCTACCTCACCATAAAAAAATCTGGGTTCTCTGTTTCTTGGCATAGGAGAGACTCCTTAGTGGATTTTTCTATTCAGCATTGGATCTGCTTTCCAACAGTCACCTCACCTTAACACTACTTCTGATACACAGGAGTGGTGTGTTCTGGTTTTGCAGGCTTCTGTGCCTTGTGTGATCTTAACTTTGAAATACAGGTTTTTTGACTTCCCATGTAAAAATAGGACTTCAGTTGGGTAATTAAAGTCTAATAAATAAGAAATAAGAGATAAATGCCTCTTTCATTATTATTATTACTATTAAGTAGTAGTTGGAATATTTACATGCTTAGAAGAGTATCTTGCTCAGTTCCAGTCTGTCATAGTAAAAACAGACCAAACTATACGGCAGCTGTCAGTACCCAAGACAGGTAATCTAACAGAGGAGAGTGCTGGGACAGTGACTGTCAGCTTTAGAGGGACTGGGTAGCAGATGTCTGATTCCCCCATAGCAGTGGGATTCCAAACGCTTGAATGAACAGCACATAGAAAAAGTCAATAATCATCCCTCATGACATATTACACTTGAAAGTGTGCCTCTTCTTTGAACCCATCAGTGTAAGAATTCATATTTTCTTGAATATTTGCCATTCTTAAATCCTGAGATTATGTACACTCTTCCTTAGGAATTCTTAGTGTCCAGAACAACATTTAAAAAGTTACATATTTTTAAAATGTGCAGGAAATTATCAGCATCAGGTGCCACTACAAATGACATTTAATAATATTTAGGCCTATTTTATAAATAACATTTATGTTTTGAATCACAGAAAAGGTGTACATTTTTGTTTAAAAGGATTTTTTGCATATATATATATATATATATATATATACACACATTACATGCATTTTACATATATTTCATATATTACCACTAAAATTGCCTAAGAGTAGTGATGCACAGGCATTAGATTAGAATAGTACAGTGGTCGTACTACTCTAGTCGTACTAGAATAGTACAGCACCATCCTTCCCTGGAACGTGAATCATCCCTTTGTCCAGTGTATCCACGCTGTATACGCTACCCGCCTGTTAGTCTCGGTATACATAGGGTTCGGTACTATCCGCAGTTTCAGGCATCCACTGGGGGTCTTGGAACATATCCCCTGCGGATAAGGGGGAACTACTGTAATTATTTTTGATGGATCCTCCTGGATGGACATGACGCATATATAAGTAGTTATATATGTAGTTAAATACCAGTGTCAACCTATAGGACCCAAGGTATTAGCCAACATGCACTGCTCTGGCAGCATTTGCTTTGCCTACCTCTCCAGAAGCTAAAGGTAATGGTACCAGGGACAACTGTCAAGTTTCTTCATATGAGATGAGTGTGTCTCTGATTATGCGTCTTGTCATGAGACCCTCAGCCGAACTTAAGAGTGGCACAAAGGCTAACAGCCTAGAAATGAGAGAGCAGTCACTCAAGTGAGATCGCTGACAGGGAATCAGCCAGACAGATCATGTCAAGCTGGCAATGTGAATCAGAGCCATAATAGAGCCCTATGCCCACTCCCCGGTTTCCTTTCCTGTTGCTGTTGCGGAAAGAGGAGCTGCTGCCCATGATAAAGGTGGGGTAATGGATCTGAGGGAGAAGTGCACAGAGACAACAGGATGAGCCACATCTGCCAGCACTGTCACATGTCAGAGTTCATATGCTGTGCAGTGGATTCGCAGAAAGCATTTTGAATACACCACCAATTTTTTTTCCAACATTTAGGATAAACATGATCTAATGTATACAGTATCCACTTTTAATAGTTAATAAGTAACTTATTTTCTTTCATTGTGGTATACAATGGATAACAATGCTGAAGCAGCAAGTACTCATGGCACCTACATGTTATCTCTAAATAAGCCTGCTGATGAAGACATTTCCTCCTCAATGTGCATTGAACTCTTAAGGACCCCTTTTTTACCTATCCTTCTCATTGAAGGCTTAACAAGAGGAATTTAATGAGAAGTTAAGGCCACCAATAAGTGTAATAAGGACATCCAGACATTCAGCAAAAATGAGTATAATTAGTCAAGAAAATGTAATCAGCCAATTAGTCAAGAGAAAACTTTAAAGAGAAACTAAAAAAGACAGAAGTAAGTTTTCTTCTAAGTTCACTTTTATTCGTTACACTCTAGTGGTTGAGAACATTAACACCCAAGTAAGTGGCATGGCAAAGTTGAAGGAGAAACACCTGAAACAGAAGATATCCTGTATGAGGGAGCATTTGAGAGAAGGTCTTTTATTTTCACTATGACACTATAGCCCAAAGAAACTATTCTCATTCTCCAACATTTCCAGTCTGTGTTCAAACTGTGTGTTGAGCAAGTAGCCAGTTGCTACTCCACCCACATACATCACACACACCATATATTTAATTTCTTGATTTTACCTTGAAATATTTCAAATCTAAGATATAGGAAACAGTTGAACAATGTCCTAATTCTGGTTAGCAGTCATGCTAAAGAAACTAGAAATGACATCCAGACATCTCAAGGCTCTGGTGTATGTCTGTAAGGTTGAGTGAGCTGGCCAATTATCTATGATCAGATTTCAGACGTCACCTCTCAGCCATCAGGCTGACCCATTCGGACCTATTCTGCCTGATTCCTCTCGTTCTCCAGAGCCAGCCTTTCATGCATTGCTAACACCTCCCTGTTCCTCTGATGAGGGCCATTCCTTGGCATAGCATAGAACACTGCTTTGGCTGCACACTGTTCAATGGAGCTATGGAACACGCACTGTATGCATGCCCCTGTAGTAATGTCACTTTAGGCTATACACTGTGCATGGGGCCTGGGCACTGAATGCAATATGTATGTGTATTTGTGAGCCGAGACATAAGATGACCCAGATAGGCAGAGATAGCCTGTCAGGCAGGTCTAAATGTGTTTCCTCCAACATTAGCTTGAATGTGTGAAAGCTATAACTCAGGAAGGCCACTTCTCTTCAAAAAAGGCATTGTTATAATGATTGCTCTTCTATCAATGAGTAAAACAACTGAATTGCTTATAGTGGGAAGACACTAAAATGTCATGCCTTTTAGACCTTGGTTTGATCAACAACATGCAACTGCTCCAAATGACAGTTTACATAAAGAAGTACTTTGGGGACGCAGGGATTTAGATTTACTAGCTTTTTTGCTGACCCCAGAGCAAATAATGTCACAGGACTTTGTGATGTATTGCTGACTATAGGAGTATTTTTATCAGCTGGGAGTATATCTATATAGAGGACCAAATGGGAAAACCAAGCTACTGATCATATGCTTTCTTGGAGTCATGCTGTTGAGCTGAGCATCATGGGAAATGGTCATGCACACAAGCAGAGAAAGGAGGATTAGGTAGGGACTTGTGAAACATGGAACCAAAGAATAAGTTTTTTGTTGTTTGTTCTTTTAAAGTCCACTTGCATCTCATTCTGACACACTAATAATTTTGACACACACTGTGTTGTTGAGAGTAAAGAGAGGCCAGTATTTGTAGGTGTAAACGCCTCAGAGCAAAGAAGTGCACCTTGAGAAACTGATGGGGAGTACATATATATATATATATATACATGATATGTATAAAAAACCCTGCAACTATTATTTCTGATTTAAATTCATTCAGAGCTTCATTTTTGTCTTAATATCTCCAATTACAGATGAACAGAAATCAAAATGCCTCCATGACAGCCAGTGATAGTAATACATTTGACAAAATAACTGTCAGCCATCCTGCATCCAGGGCAACAGGGTGCAGCTGTAGTGCTTATGAGGGCTAAACTTAATCAATGACCCATTTACACAGCCTTATTTTTACTGGGTAATTTCAGGTTATGGACCTCCATACACCATTTGAGCAGAGTCCTACTGTAGTCATATAGCATATACAAGATACACCTACAATAAACCTACAATCAACCACAGTCTACTTCTATCAAATCCATCCTCAGCGCCCAGTGTCAATAGAAACCATGTTACGTCTTTATAATCCAGCCGTATGCTTCAGGCACCTTGCTCAAGGGTACAACAACACTGCCCCACCCATGATTTTAGCCTGCAAACCTGCAAGCCTAGTTATAATGCCATGTCTTTCACCACTCTCCCACCACAGCTGCTTCATGTGGAACGTGAGGTCTCTACACATGAAACCACCCCTTCTGAATAAAATCCCACTGTATCAGATACAGTGCAGTTGGGTTACTCTCTGTGAAGAAAAACGGACCACGTGGGGCTCTGTTTGCATTTTTGCAGGCAGAGGTGCACATTAATCACCTGGAGATCAGAAAGGGCAATCAAGCATGACACTGTAGACCACATAGTCAGAAGCGGTCTCTTTCACAGCCACAATGACACACAATATTAGAAAGTCCTGTGAATTGCACATATATTGTAAAAGACACCCCCAATTAAAAATATTTAATTCAATTAAATTAAATTAAGAAAGATATTTAAAAATGCAACCTTCCTTCTCACTGGAAAGCAAGAACTGGTTAACATACAGATTTTAATAAAGAAACATTTCATGGCATTGCATTACTTACAATATCAGAATGCAGAGCTTGCAAAGGCCAATTTTTCATGTAATTGTGTTCAACAGTTATGTGCTAGCACAATTAACTTGAAATTTTCCAAAAAACACCTGAGGTACACTGATTTTGGATTCATTCGTAATTACCTGAATTGGTAAAACACTTTACACTTTACACATTATGTCATATTTAATATTACAGTGTCTAATCAGCATGTAAACTGGTGACAGGTCAAATATGGTAATGGAACATTGAAAATATACATAATGACAGTGCATTGGTTGCTATGTCAGTGAAGATTTATATCAATTCCACTGAAACATAGACTGCAATGCATCAATTATCACTGAAACTGTAACTCCCACAAACATGAAGTGGTTTTGTTATTAACTGCAATTCATCTGTCCTCTTTTCAGTATTTATAAAACGGATTCAACTGTCACAGTTTCATTCAACAAACTAACAAAACTTTTAGAAAGGAAAACAAACAGGAGGTTCTGTTTAAAGTATGCAGATGAAAACGCCAAAACGAGAAAGTGATTTGGGTGTTGAATGTGCATTGAGAACCTTTCGGAGACTTTCCATATAACTATCATAGTATCTGTGAACCCTTGAAAGGGGACGCTTTAGTATTATCTTTTTAAAGATTATGGGGGTATTTTATCTGATCCTGAATAAGTGTATGAGGATGCTGAAAACCCAGGATAAACCCTCAATATTTCAATGCATGTCTAATCTAAATCCAGCTATATAAATGGATAACATGTAAAAAATTGTATCCTATGTAAGTTGCTCTGGATAAGAGCAATAATGTAATGTAACTCAAGACTCCAACCTACTCCTCTCCCAGTTCAGCAGTGTAGCATAGCGGTAAGGAGCAGGGCTCATAACCGAAAGGTTGCTGGTTCAGTTTCCCACTGGGGCACTGCTGTTGTACCCTTGGGCCAGGTACTTAGCCTAGAATTGCCTCGGTAAATATCCAGCACTAAAAATGGATAACATGTAAAAATTGTAACCTATGTAAATCGCTCTGGTTAAGAGCATCTGCTTAATGCCAATAATGTAATGCAAATGAAAAGCTTCACCACCTCCTCTTTATGCTTAATAACATCAGACATTATTTTTTCTGTGAATTTAAGCTACAGAGAGACAAAAAAAAAATCAAAACATCTAATGAGGTTTATAAAATAACAATGAGGCATAGGGAAAATTTTTAATGTAAGAGTTTGGTGAGTGTGTCCTATGGTCAGTAAATGAAATCAGTGAATGTAAATTTATGATTTACAATTGCACTTGGTGATGGCATGTGCCTCACACATCAGCAGTCATATTAATGAATTTGCTGCCCAGATTTTGTCTGGGTGTCATGCCTTATGTTCTCAACCTGTCGCGAAGCCTTGCAACAACGAATGAGTATCCCATGAGTCTCTCACTTTCAGATTAAACTGCCAGCTTCATACTTTCACCGGTCATGGAAATACTCTCTGACATCATTGCCGTGTCAAAAACCTAATTTTCAAACATTTTACAAATAATGCATTCTGAAGGCAGCCTCAATTTGAAGAAGGCAATACTGGATTTTAAATAAAAAATGGCAGCACAGCTAAAATGAGAGCACTAGCAGTCATGGCTGATGAGGTGAGAAAAATAATGCATGAAATGCCTACTGCACATAAGATTCATCAGATCATCAGACCATCAAAATATTACATCCATGTATGCATTAAAATGATCAGAAAAAGCAGCGAAGAAGCAAGAAAGAAATATCTATGAACAGAAGTTTGATACCAAAGCACATCAGTTTAGCAAACTAGCCAATCCACACACAGGCTAAAAAGCCCCCACAAAAAGTGTGCACTTTGGTCAGATATCAGTAGCTACTGCAGTTCCTTGCAAGAAGAAATGATATAGACACACAACTGATATAGAGTTATGGACCTGGAGTTAACAGGGCACAACAGCTTGGTGTTTGCTTACAACAACGTACATGATTCAGGTGCTTATACCTGTTGCTGTAAAATAGACTGATAATATACAGCAGGTCAGCAGGGGCATGTATGAGTTCTTCATCATTACAGAAACATTGTGATCACCGCTATGCTAAGTACAAAGGTGTGAAGCATGATGATGCACACTGTTTTCAGAGGCAATGCCTGTCATTGATTTGTAGAATGAGAAAAAGGGCTGCTGGGCTTTGTCCCAGCATTGTAGAAACACTGCAAAAGCATTTGCATTTGCTGAGTGGGACAGGGAAGGTTACTTTCTGCACGCATGGAGGGCTGGCACTCACTCACCTCCTGCCAAACAGCCGCAGTCCAGTAAAGGTCTTGGTGCTGTGCCGGCGGCCAACTGCGGGCCGCTCCCCCTCCGGGAAGGCAGAGGGCAGGTCCGAGTTGGAAGAGGAGGCAGAGGTGGAGGTGACAGCGTCCTCACCATCCCGTAGGTGCTCTGGGTCAGAGCGCGCACCCGCCCCAGGGTCCTGCTGCTGCTCCATGACAGCCTCTCTGTTGCTCGCAAGGGGACACTTTCCTGTCCCAAGAGCAGCAGCTCACTCCACAACAGCCTCAAAAGTCAGAAAGTCTGCATGGGTAAAGGTGAGGCAACCAAAAAACAACGGGCAAGAAAAACCGGCAGCCAGCCATGTGAATTAAATGAGTCCACCCCTCTCTCTTTCCAAGCCAAAAAGACAAAACAGAGAGAGAGGGAGAGGGAGAGGGGACTAAAACTGTTTACTCTCCCAGGTCCTTGAAAGCTTCCACGCAGCACACACTTCCCATTCTGCTATGGAGAAAGGTAATCCACTGAGATATCCCCTGCATTCCTCTCTCTCTCTCACTCACACACATGCACACAAAGACACAAGCTCACCCCAGCACACTTCACCAGGAAGTTGAGCACTGCTGCTGCAGTATTCAAAGCAAAGCTCCCCGATCCAGTGGCTGTAGGCTGTGACTGGGGCAGGGGCTGAGTGCTGGGGGCTGGTCGCTTGCTGGCTCTCTCACTGCCCCCCCTGGGCACGTCTGCCGGAGCGTGTCTCTCCCCGGCTGTTCATGTTTCCCTGCTCTGCCTTCTGTTCCTCCTTCCCTCCCTGCTGCCTGCACTCACGCAGCCTGCTGGCTCCCACTCTATGGGATTGTAACAATCCAGGAAGTGTCAAACCCAAATGAGGCACCCACAGGACCCAAACATAGGTGCCTCTCCAGCTGCCTTTTTTCCGCGTGGGGCTTGTGCTCACAATATACTCGTCCTCTCTCTCTCTCTTCCTTGCATATGCTCTCTCTCTCTCTCTCTCTCTCTCTCTCTCTCTCTCTCTCTCTCTCTCTCTCTCTCTCTCTCTCCTTCTTGCTTGCTCACTAACACTCTCTCAAACAGATTGGCCTGATGTAGGAAGCAAATGCGCTGCCACCCACTGGTGGTTAGTGGGAAACGCGTGAGCTCAGTGAGGAGGAAAGAGTGAAGCACAAACACTTCCCACCAAAACAATGTAGGAGCGTGCTCACCAGCTCCACCCCCTAGTATGACAGAGCTCTCCAGCAAGCTGCTCAGTTTCTACAGTTTTGGGAAGCTCTCCTAATTCCTTAAGCTTCCCCAGTCTGGTGTGCTGTGAGACATTATGCATGTGGTCAGGACAAAGCCACAAGCAATCATGGAAGCTTTGGAAGTCCCTTCCCTAATCCTAAAACTCTGTCACAGAGGCGCTCTGTGCTTGCACCCCCTGTGAGCCCTGTGGGTAGGCCAGTTACCCAGACACCAAATCATTCAGTTCACTCACCCTCTCCCCTAATCCCCAAATCCTTATGTCAAAAATTATGTCTGTGGAGGAGGTGGAACTCGAAGGGAAGGACTGAAGTTCTGCTAATCCCTTCCCAGCAGGGAAGACTTACTTCAGATGCTTCAGTTTGTGGGGGCAGAAAACACGATACACTTGTGTTAAAAATCAATCAATCAATACAAACACAATACACAAAACAGAAAGAATACAACTGAATGAAAATTGTTGAAAATGAATTCATGAAATTTAAAAAATGACCTACACTGGAAATTTGTGAAAAATCAGAGAATCCACTAACACTAACACTTCTAATGCTGGAACAGGAGTGGTCTTTCTCAAATGCTTTCCATTCTTTGATGGGAACTGAATTACTAAAGCGCATTATAATGGGTGGCTAGGGCTGGTCTACAATCAGTTATCTGCAGTTTGACTCAAACTCATGTGTGCCTAATTAGGGCTTCATATTCATTTAACATTTTCTGGAAAAAGTCAATAGATGCTTGAAAATGAACCACAGGGACAGTATTTAGATGGGTATCCAATGCAAATACCAGATTCCTATGCCACATCTGGTCTAATTTATAAATTCTTGGTATGTCCAAACAAGCACTTTTTGGGTGTTTTACAAGCATTTATCCAAAATTACCAGTCCGTATACAGTACAGTATATTGTCCATTTCATAAGGTTATGTGCTACTGTGCACAGTGACCCTGCAGCTAAACACACCGTCAGACCTCTGCTGTGATTTGCAGGATTAATAAAAGGAAAAACACGGCAAGAGAAGAAAAGGTCTCTAAGCATTCCCTGGGCTTTACTGATGTTCTACACACGTGCTTGTTTGCATTCCACTAATGTGAAGTTGCAGTGTGTGTTTATGTGCGTTTATGTTGCCGCCTGATTAAATCAATATCTCACTTTGTTCCACACGGATAAGCATTTTTCAACAGACCACATTCAGTTTCTGCAACGTGTAGCAGCCTCCCTCCCACACAAGACTTACATAAAGAAGGTTAAAAGCCTACGCCATTCATTGCCTTCTCTGCTCCCTGCATTAGAGAGCACTGCAGCACGCCTTGAGTTTTCAGGTGGGTTTCAATAGCTGCTGTGTCCTACACATGGCACTGAATTGGCTGCAAAGAGGCCGCCTACCCCTCACTGATCTTTTTGAGATAGAAATGAAATAGGTACCATAAAATTTGATATATATACATTGAGGCATTTTGAAGGGGTACCTAAAAGGGTGTACAACCAAAGCAAGAGTTTAGTTACATGATGTCCTTGGAAAATCAACAAGAGAGGGTGTCACCAATACAGGTGCAAGTTGTTCAAATATGTTGTGGTACTTTAAGGCCACCGAGCCACACAGTGACATCATTGGACTGATGTATCTCTTTACTCACCAACCGGTCCCACAGGCTAGTGCTAACCAAGTTCTGCACAGGGCGTAACCAGCACAGATTTTCACACTTTTGCCCAGGCAGATCATACTGCCCACTGCTTTTCAAATGATATCAACTTTAATAGACTCTAATCATAAAAGAGTTACACTCCACTTTCCACCTACACCTGTGCATGCACCAAACACGGCATCTCTAGGGGGGAAACCTTACATTTTATACTTATTCCTTTCAGTGATGCAACTATTTTAGTTTTTTTGCTTTCTATAATGATATTTGTATGTTATACTTCATTCTCATTTTGGATCCTTTTCATCCCCTGTATGTTGCTTTCTTGGTATACTATTTTATCCTGTTACTCAGATCCATATTGGATGATACCTAGTCTTTAGATACCTTGTTTATCTTGTATCAAACACCTTCATTAAAATGTATTAAATATCTGACTTACATCAGATGTAAAGAGTGATGTAAGAAATGAACTATGGTTGTGGCCAAAGCTACAGAAAGGGCTGTCAGCCTTTTATAGCAAATGTTGCTCTTATATACTTCTGACACTTTTAAGAAGTGTTGCAACACATTTTTAAGACCAAGCTGTGACATACACAGATATGCTGCCTGAATTTTGTATCTGCTCAGTTGAACAAGCCAAATACAGCAGCTGCTTGCCTTTTTAAGCAATGCCCCTGCGCCAGGAGCGTTTCCATACATTTGAGGGATCCTAGGTTGCTATGGCAGCTAAACATGCTCAGACTGAAGGATCCACTTCACAGTGAGTGACACAAGGGCAGATCTGTGAAGCCAAGGTCAATAGTCGTGTCTTTGTATTAGACAGCCAGATAGTAAAAAAGCAAATTTACAGCTACATTAGCCTAATCAAATTCATTCTGCTGTGAGTCCACCCTTTACTACAATGCAAAAAATATGGGAAAGCTACAGACTACACAGGCCAAATCACAGCCAATAAATACTTCCAGAGAAACACAAAATAGACTTTGGCTGCCCCAAGTCTGACATTTAAATATCAAATACAGTATGAATTCCCTAGCCCAATTTGTTTGTTTTTCTTAGATGGAAATACATTTGGTACAAAGCAGTTGATTAACAAACCAAGAGAACTGCCCAGTGACATTCCAGTCCTGTCATGCTTTTCCCTTTTAAACACTGAACCCTGCATTCACCAACCCTGGTCAACACAAATCACAGGTTACCTGCGCTCACATCCATTAAGTCTTAACTGCCGTTGGAACACAGCAAAGATCAATTTATGAACCCAGTTCTGTGAAAACAGCACCACAACACAAGAATAAAACAAGGAAAAATCAAAAGGATCTACACCGGTATGAAGAAAGCACACAGTAAGAGTGCAGCAGGCTGGAAATTATATATTTAAATTAAAATTAAGCAGTTGCAATCTATTCCCATATCATTACTGTGGCCTTATCAAATTCAGCCTTAGTCCTCTCTCTCTCTCTCTCTCTCGCACACACACTTACTGGGCATTTGGTTTGAGGTCTGAGGTGGTATTAAAAATATATCTCCTTGCACTGTTCTGGAGTTAGAAAGGAGCGATTGATGAAAGGGGAGAGCTTGAGATTCTGAGGCTTCAATGAGTCAACACAAGACTGTGAAAGCTGGCAAGTTCCTCTGTATACACAAGTCTCCATGCCATAGAAAAAGATGCACTTTGTGTCCCATGACACACTTTGCATTTCCCTTGGTAATTACCAGATACTCATATTTAATCCCTTTTACTGCACTGACAACTACAATTTGCTGCATCAATTAAAAAACACCTTATATTAATTATTATGCAAAAGCTACTGTCCCTGTTTGATAGGGACGACTTTTCCACAACAGAGGGAGACAGAGAAGATTTGACATAAAGTTGTTTTTTTTTTTTTTTTTAACTTTTAAAACAAATAAAGTGGACTATAGAAGCTAGTTTAAGATTATTTCTGTCTTTATGACAAGGGACCAATTACAGGTAAAATTAGTAGTAATATGATATTACTGAGTTTTAAATGAATTGAATAGCTTACCAGGGTTTGTAGTGGAAGCAGAGATCCCAAGATCCAGAATGTTTAACACCAGGCTTGAAACAGTCCTGTGTACACTCTAAACTATCGGCAGAACAGCAACCATCACTGCAATGAATGGCCTGTTCCTTTGTTAAACTTCTTATTTTCTTATGTATGTAAGTATATGGGAGGTGTTTTAAAAGAGCCTGGGTAAATATGACTTCATGTCCCCATCCCTCCTATTCAGGTGGGCCTCACAGAGGTTTGATACACTTTGTGGAGTCAATTATCCATAGGACTGCAATGCTCATGGTGGGAAATGTCCTTGCTTTAATCATCTTGGTATCATGGCTCGAGCAAAGTCAGTCTCACAAAGTATGTCAAAATACTAAACTGAACTAAAGAACATTGTGCTCAGCAGATGTACTAATCATGTAGTAATTATATGTTCATTTGGGGTTGTCCTGAAAAAACTCTGAGTTGTTTTTCTCAAATGATTTTTTTTCCAAAACTATACATTCTGTGGGTTGCCATGCACGCATGCACATACACCCACATATAAACATCCACACATACACCCACATGCACATCCACACACAAACATATACTCATACCAGTACACACACAAATAAATGCATAGATTTTCAGAAGTGCTGTTGAGGGGAAAGTCATTTTTAGGAAGCAAGCAGGGAATGGGAAGTGGAAATGTACTGTTGAACATGTCAGGGCCTGGATCCCAGCACAGGGGGAAGAATAGGTGCGGCAGGGATCAAGTAACAAGATTCCACAGGTGTAAACAAATGAAGAAATGTGGGAGGGGTCAGCTTGCACAGAGACAGACCCACTAGGCATTCAGTGTCTTCCATATACAGCTGTAGAATCAGTGTGGCTGATTATGTTGTTTCCAGCACAGTTCACCTGAGTAACAGTACATGCTTACTGTATTGTAATTGTAATTCATTGGAACATGTGTGTGTGTTGCCCCACCTATCACTATTTGAGTGCAGTCACAGAGCAGATGAGGAGAAAGACCGCGCAGTTTGGCTGTCTGCAGTGAAACAGGGAGGTACAACGAGGCTGGAAAACAGGACACAGGACCGAAAGTGATTGCAGCTAGTGCCACATGATTTTTGCCAGGGGCTGCACCCACAAACATTTCATTAAGACTGTGTCTTCTGCAAGGGATGGAGCCAGGAATACTGCCATGAAGGGTGGACATCATTCCAGCAACAACACAGCATATTCCACCACAATAACAAACGCCCTATACTGTTGCGCTAACACTCTTAAACATTCACCTCCTACATCCATGACATGCATAACATTAACACACACCCTGTCATTAACACACAAACCAGAGAGAGTATATACATTAAAAATGGCATTTAATAATCCTTTCACTGAAATTAAATTGGTCCAATTTAAGTCAACGTAAACAATATTGTTTCATCCAGGTTCTGAACCTACAACTTAGTTCAGTGTCCTCCTCCATCAATTCTACTGACTGCCCCTGGAAATAAACATTTCAGAATACACACACACAAATAAATGCATAGATTTTCAGAAGTGCTGTTGAGGGGTTCAGGGGTTGTAGGTTCGGAACCTGGATGAAACAATATTGTTTCATCCAGACTACTGACTACCCCTGGAAATAAACATTTCAGAATACACACACACAAATAAATGCATAGATTTTCAGAAGTGCTGTTGAGGGGTTCAGGGGTTGTAGGTTCAGAACCTGGATGAAACAATATTGTTTCATCCAGGTTCTGAACCTACAACTTAGTTCAGTGTCCTCCTCCATCAATTCTACTGACTACCCCTGGAAATAAACATTTCAGAATAGGGTTCACATCTTTGTTGGTATGAAGTTCACCTTGACAGCTGAAAGGCTTGTCTCCTTAACTATTTGAGCCTGCCCTGCCTACCCCCTGCCCTCTCCAAAATTCACCTGGGGACAGGACGGTGCTTCTCTAAATCCTGCTCTAATTCTTCTTCTGCTCTCTCCACAGTCAGGAAATGATGTCACAGGTGAGGAGGTGCACACTATTACAGTTTACCCGCAAACCGCAAGGCACTTCCTGCTATTGTTCCATGAGCCACATTTTCTCTGCTTTTTCAATTGTGAAAATGTGAAAGACAAAGGTTTCTATTACATTGCATGCCAGCTCATTCACCTCTGATGCTACCTAATATTTGCTATGTGTTTCCTTGTTCTGGACATGCAGATGTAAGTGACCTGTTTTTGGCTCATCCAACAATGGTGCTAGACATGGTGTATGAAAACTGTTGTGAATTAATTTTTCTGGAGTCAGTTAAAATGAACACAAATAACAGTGCTTAAGCCTCAGGACTTCACTCTTTGATGACTGGTAGAGAAATTCTGAGAGATACTAAGCCTTCAGACTCTAAACCTGGCACTCTCAGTGGTATTCTTGGTAATCCTATGCCCCACACATTTAAACAGAACAGTTATTCATAACAGGGAGATGTTGAAAATCTGAATCATATAGTGATGTACATTTGTAGTTTTACAAGTGATCTTACTAGGTCACAAGGCAAAAAAGACACTGTACATTTGATCAATCCTTACTTAGGGTCAAGGGCTGCAAACAGTTATTTTTAGCTGATAAATACTGCAAAGAGGAGCTTTTTGTCTGTGTCACTTTGCCCTTGACCTCTTACCAGGTTTAAACATGACAGGGCAAAGCTTGATGTGTCCTACTGATAGATAAAAGTGCTCAGATTATTAAAAAGAGGTAGAGGTTGCTGATATCATTCAACATATGTGCATTAGGGAAAATCTACTTTAATTCCACTCTTCATTTAGTTGAGAAACTAATGTTAATCTGTGGTTGAACAGGAAAGCATCTAACAAATATGATGTGATTGGACACTTTGTTTAACACCCCCATTACTTGATTGCTGAACAAACTTGCTAAACCCCCCACTACAATCACTCACATACGCACTCAGAGGGTGCAGTTTCACCGGCAAGAAAGCTGACATGAAGCATTCTCTCAATGTTGGAGTGAAAATTAATACACTTCACAGATTCATGAGGTGTAACCTTCAGTTTCACTAATGAGATTAGCCAAAGTTGGAGGAGACTACAGACAGGAGAGAGAATGTATGGTAACCGGGAGGCCTGTTTGGTATCAGATACAAATCGATGAGGGAACTCCACCCTCAAGGTAAAGTTTATGGTTCGGGGGAAATGTTCATTCTCACATCCATGTACATTCACACACACACACAACAATGCAAACTATTATTATAATACATGGAATCACACAAATATGCTCTCTCACTCACAGCAGTCTCAGGGACAAAAACATTCAAACTCTTACACTTGCACTTTCAGTCACACACAAATAGACACGTGTGCAAACTAAATAATGCTCTTACAAACAACCCACCCTGAGCAAAGCAAACACAGTTCCAGTGAACTGATCTAGCATGTTTTCTCCACTTGCGGGAGCAAGTAAGGATGAAAAGCCCAGACAGTGGCATAGTTACACTGACAACTCGGTCTCCCAGGGGACCGTGCACCTGTCAGAAAAAGATGTGGGAAAATGACATTGACGACACAGTGCTATATAAGCGGCACTTAGTAGTGACACACTGCAGAGGCACTCATGATGGAGGTTATGACATGAACTTTCCTGCACACATTACCATCTCTGTCCCTCGCAAAATGCCCTCCTAATGTGTCTGGCAGCCATATCACTATCACATTGAGAGGATGTTATAGAGGCAAGCAAGTGGGGAACCAGAGCAATTACCTTAAAGTAGTCAAGTCTGGACCTGTCTACTGCGCCCAGATACATTTCAGATTTCATCAAGACAGGTGTTGGAAATGAAAATACATTAAAATACATTTAAATACATTTAAATAATGTATATTTTCTATGCATTAATATGAATGAACCTATAAATTATATTTCTTTTCACAATAGTCTCAAAATTCTCTGAAAATAAAGAATATGGTAAAGATCTGCTGTCCACTGTTGATTAATTTGTCTTCCAGTGTATCTTATGCCATGGTGAGGAACCAGTGAACCATGTGACTGATTCTAGCCTCTTCTAACCAAGATCTCTTCACATAAGGACATCTCTGGGAAAAGTCCATATTTTCCTGAAGATTAAACCCAGGTTAAAGGTTGCCTAGGCCTGAGCTCTGAATGTTTTTTGAACTCAGGAGTCCTTATACCAATTTTTATGTTAAGTATTTACACAGCTGATATTTTATACTAAGTACTTTGGGAACAAAAGCAGTGGCCCGCATGGACATTCAGCTGGCTACCTTCGAGTTCAGAGTCCTACTCCTTACCATTAAACCATAATTATGCCAAATTTACTTTTTTTTCTTTTGTTACAAGAGTAAAGTCAAAATAACTTGGCAAAGATGTCAGGGGAGAGGGAATATGCAGACCCAGAAAAGATGAATCACAGTTAACCACATTTTCACTTTAAGTTGGGGCTATCCGTTAGGAATTCTCACTTTTTTAACAGGTGCCTATTATGTCAGTCACAATTACAAAGATCATTGCTGGTTTTATAAGCAAAACCCATATGTCACCATTCAAAATCACAGCTCTTGCTGTACCTCTGTAACAATCTCTAAGCACATTTCTGCTAGAAATCAATGCTTTATGAGAAACACACTGGATATTTGGGGTCATCCCTCTAAGAGAAAGCAAGGACTACTAAGACACAGCACAGCTTGACTTGAGAAGCTATGAGCTCCACCAAGTGGATATAATATGTCATTGAATCAGTGATCTCATGTTTGCTCCGAATCAATCAGTCTGAAATGATTGTTTGGTCCTTGGATGAGTTACAAATGTGTTATACTTTTCAGTTGAAGTAATAGAAGATAGTTGGTTGGTTCTTTACTTAAACTTAGTGACAAAGCACATTTTGCCCTAGGTCTCCTAGAGAAATGTTATCAAATTCAATGGAATTGTTTATGAACCAGTGAGCAATTACATTACAATGCCTGATATATTATACTGATCATTGATTGACACCTGCAAAAACACAATTGGATCAAATGTGTATTCTTCATCAAATACTGGTAAGTATATACAACCTACGCAGCGATAACAGTAAAAATGTCCACTCATTCAAAATGCACAGAGAGGAACCATATATGAATATGCACAAATGGTGATACACCTATCAGAGGGAAATGGCTGTCACCTTTGAAATGGGAAGCTTGAGTGGTATTATTTCAACAGAACATGTGTTTACTTCATTTTGTTGTAGTAGTACACTGTAGTCACTTTGTTGCAGCATTTTCAAACTAGCCCAATGTAAGCAAATGAATACAGCCCCATATAATACAAGACTGTCTGATCAGCTGCATGCCCCAAAATGATGCAAAAGGCATTTAAACATTGCAGGTAATTCCAAGGGAGGGACATTACTGCAATGTTAAATCTGACATGACATCTGTCTTGTGTAGTAATATGTCTGATTGGGTGAAAGAGTCTGGAGAATGTCCTTCACAGTGCTGAATCGCATGATACTGCCTTTGACAGAATTAACCTATACTCCACACCAAAACACTCCATGTTCTATATTCAATATAAACACCCTCATGGATGAACAAAGTGTAGTGTAGGACTGTCTAATGGTAATGTAAAGAGTTTGCTTCCAACAAGAACAAGCTTCATTACAGCAAACATGCTATGAATGTATTTACATTTACATTTATTCATTTAGCAGATGCTTTTATCCAAAGCGACTTACATAGGTTACAGTTCTTTACAATGTTATCCATTTATACAGCTGGATATTTACTGAGGCAATTGTGGGTTAAGTACCTTGCCCAAGGGTACAGCAGCAGTGTCCCAGCGGGGATCGAACCGGCAACCTTTCGGTTACGAGTCCTGCTCCTTAACCACTATATGTGTATATATGTCAATGTATAATTGACACTGCCACCCTCTACCAACAAAGGCCAAGCTGCAGCATCAGCATGACTTGGTCAACATGAGAGTGGTCATCAGCATGAAAGTGGTCATCAGCATCAGACTGGTCACATTCACACTCTATGCTTAAAAATGAACCTTCACTTCCTTCTTTGTGAAACTTCTGGTATAAAGTTAAGCAGGACATTTATAGAGCTGGACAAGCACACAAAATTTCAAAAGCTTTGGAGACACTTTTCAAAATCAAATGTGCATCTTTGCTTTAGAAGTACACCTACGCCTTCATTAGACCTTTGTATACTGGCGAAATCTTGCACTACACTGACCTGCCCTACCACGTTTCGTAAAACTACTCTCAGATAGATTGCACACTGAACATTCACCACAATCAGTTGTGCCCTCTTCCCAAAATGGTGAAAAAGAGAGGGACACACAGCTACCTCTGTACCGGGCATGGTGGTGGTGTTGGGGGTATGTCCCATTTCCCTCGGTGCTTCCACATTTGCGGTCTGCTTCCTCTTCACCTTCTTTTCAGTGTATTTTCACCCAAATGTGGTAGCCCCTCTAACACCTGGCATCCCTGACAGCACACCCCATAAACTTACAGTGTGCAAGCAGACCCCACTGTACTGATTCTATGAACGATCCTCTTTCTGTCCCTCTCTTGCTTCCTGTTTTGTGACTTCCTCCTGGCTTGTGACATGAGCCCAGAGTGAGTATGAAAAATAACACAGCATACAAAGATACAAAGATAGGACAAAGATACAATATGACTAAAATATCCTAATATACTTCATGGATCATTCCTACTGTACAAGACTGTGGACTTTTGGAAAACAATCCTCGAGATTTCTCTTTGATGAGATAAAAGGGCCATATCCCTAGCCAGTTTGAGTTCCCATTACTTCATCTCAGATGTCTAGATTATCTTGCTAATTAAGTACCGCTCTTGAAAAATTGCACACAGATGACCAACTCTTCTAATAAATGGCAATTTTTGGGGCCAAACTTATTGAAGTAGTAACTCAATAAAGGTTTTTCTCAGTCACTCAAGAGTGAAATGGATGATGATGACATACTGATTTGTTGTTGACCATTTCCTCCCTCTTCAAAGCCAAGAAATTATCATTTCTTGGCCAGGAAGCCTTAGGAGAAGTTGTCCAACATGATCCAGAGCAAACATTAACTTCACTAAAGCCAAAAGAGGTGAAGGGCATCCTTATTTACTAACCTTTTTCTGTGCTATTTCACAAAAGATCACAGTTTTATTTCTTAAGAAGTGATAAAAATGAAGCTTGCAATGAAACAATATTCAGTCAGCTTTGCCATTTCAGTTTTGGTGTGAGGACCAGTACATTTTTAAACACGGCCATGTAGCCCATTATGGTTCTTCTGTGTGGCCAATCGATATGTTCTGTTTCAGTACACTTCCCTTTTGGTCAGTCTGACACACAGTATCTAGAGAGTAAGGGCATATGGTTAACACAGGAAGCCGGGCATGAGAACTGACAAAACACACACTTTCCCCAGCCTGTCTAATATGTGTCTACTGCAGCAGTGGTTATGACAAAGTGCCACAGAGTAAGGAGGGATATCATGGCAAATGTTGCTGACATGCCCTGTATGAGCTAAAGTAGGTAACATGGTGTTCAGATGTCAATGAAATATAAATTTTATATATACATACAAATATGATACATATAATTATGTGTAGCTGAAGCTGTTGTGAAGTGAAGGTGTGTGGTGGCAAAGCATTCAGGGAAACAAAGCAAGAGTGGTGATGCCAAAGACAGTTCAATGATGTTAGCCCTGTGCAAGTGGAGACTCACACCCAAGCCTTTAAATCCTGGATGGGATGTGGCTATTGTCTTCCTGAGCCAGATATTCCACTGGCAATACAAATGGGAGCAACTAAGGTCCCTCTGGATGAGCAAATGAACAGAATGACAAAAATATAGTAATGGTGCAGGGCCAGGTCACTGCATTTATGTCCTCTGAACTGAGTTTTGAAGCATTTTCCCCTTGGGAACCAGTACCATTATGAGAACCCATCTAGTTGGAAGGTAGGTCAAGTGGGGGAAAAAAAGGCAAGTTATTTAACACTCCCACATTCTATTGTCTCCTTAACCCGGCAGCAGCATACCCTCCCACTTGTGTTTATTACCAGGTGATTACCACTGGCTGCTACTCTGGGATCATGTTACTCTGCTACAGTGCCCTTTTTTTTTTTTGCTCTACCAAAACATTTAAAATATGTAAATTATTGTCATTTTGGTATTTTGCAATATATTACTGCTTTGCATTAATATATTTTAAGTTATATATATATGTATAATATGTATTTGCCATATTGCAATATTCTTGAGTTGAACAACATATTTCTCAATATATTACAATATATTTCATTTCCGTATAGGCATGTATAAAAACTTATCTACAATACAAGCAAACAAGTAATTGTTCTGTTTCAGAAGGGAACTATATCAACATTGCACAGATAGCAGGTTCTGCTTTGCAGCTTTCTATATATAGGTCTGGCCTCATTCAAAACATTGAAAACCCTGCCCTAAGGGTAAACACTATACCACCATAGTGTTGTACAGTGTGCACATGAAGGTGAAGGTTGCTGGGGTGTTGGCTAATTAGTTACACTAGGATACACTATTCAAAGTCAATAACTCACAGAAAATGCAGAGCCTCTATGCAGGTATTGTATTAACCCGTAGTCTCTTCTGACTGGCCATCCATCTTGGGAAACCTGCTGCATCAGATGCTCTATTTAGATGAGACTGGTGTGTCTGCTCTTTGATGAGTCATTGTCAAATCTAAAAGCAATCATAAGACCTCTTCCTCCGCCTCTCCTATTCAGGATAAAAAGAAAAGGCAGGAGTTGCATGAGCTGACAGTGGGATTATGCTTCAGAACACACAGTGTCATGATGCACATAGTAAAAAGCGTAGTGTTCACTTCATAAATACTTGTTTTTAAAGACGACAACCTAAATGATACTGTATGTGACATGGGGATATTATTATTTTGTTAATATTACTATTATTATTTGGCAAATGCTGCAGTCCAGGGCTGATGCATACAGAGCACTGTAGGTACAGTGCCGTTCACAGATAGATTCGTTCATTTTAGTTGTTCAATTTTTACGGACAGTAATACATAAATCGCTTTTAATGTGAAAGGCGATCTCACAGGAAGCGATGCTGCAGTTTCATGACTCTTACCAAACCAAGGACAGCTATAGTAAGCAGGAATGTGAACAGTGATGCTAGTAAAAACCGGGTGCATTCCTTTGCTATCTCTCTCGTTCCCCGTGTCCGAAGAAGCCGGACGTATCTCTTTCTTTCGACACGTCCGAAGAAAAGGCGGACGTACCTCCCACTCTCCCGACGGCCGCACCACGCGGACGGGACACGGACAGCCGAGCCGAAGGCCCTGTCCTGGCTTTGATTCTCCAAGCTAGCAACGAATTTCTAGCGGAGATCAGTAAAACAATAGCCGCCAGAGCAGCGCGAACCAGCCGGAGACAAAGGTGCGACCGGATCCACCTCAATGTGTCTTCCAGAAAGAAACCCTCATCAGCGCCTGAACCGATCCAGACCAGCCCTGGCTCCCTGACGACGGAACCTACAGATTTGGATCTCATTTCAGGAGCTACAGTAGGCTATTAACTCTGGGCATAGGACATTGCATAGCTAAACAACTGACTGTTAGCTACATTTATGAATGTTTGTACCTGCGTGTGATTCAGATCATTACGAGGAATGTAGCTAGCTATGTTTCGTTGACCCTAGCTGATTTGTCACACACTATTCACCGCGCAGCGTTGGTTAAGATACCACACAGAGACATAGGGTCTTTGCATGCGTATCCTCTTGCTAACCCCCGGTACCTTCTTTTAAAATGCACAGAATAACCCCGCAGTTATCAATCGTCCTAACATATCCTGTACCAGACAGACGTTATGTTGGCCAACATATGCACATAGGCAACTCAAACTCGCCGCCACACGCATGTTCCTTTGTTCGCTTTGATCACGTGTGTACATACGTGCGCGCAACACAAGCACGACTCAGATCAAAGGAACACACACCCTATGACGCGCTTACACACACTAGCGCAAGACAGTCGCTCAAACCTACATATAAGTGGAAGTACATACACATGCTTCACTTATTGTAATACATAAATGTATTCATACATTACTGCTTTGATGTTGTATCTCAATAAATGCATTATTTTTCCCAGATTGTCTGTTGTAATGTTACACGTGGAATGAATATCGCCAACCTCTGCTGATGAGAAGATCAGAAATCTTCACCTCTTAGTTGAATCATCAGTGTTCTTTGTTTAGTTAGCTAAATAGATAATATTGTGATTTGATTATGATTAACGATTAATAGTTTAGTATATTTTATGAGACTGATACACAAAACGAAATTGAGACTGATCTTTTATTTGAAGCATTATGGTAGACGCCATATTCGGTATGGCGCCTCCATGTGTTTAATTTAATTATTCCTGCCTAATTGGTACCTCATGTAAGGATATTCCTTACACGTAAGTGGTACCTCCCTCTAATCGTAGGCATTGTCCCTACATAATTTGTGCCCCGTGTGAGGAAGACTAACATCCCCTACAGTACATTATTAGTAAAAAAAAAAAAAAAAAAAAAAATTAAAAATCACAACTACAATGTCTCCAAGTTAGGAAATTAACACATAATAAATAATCTATAATTATTTTGAACATTGAAGTAATGAAACCCTTCCCTCCACCACTGGATGATGTTAAAACATACTGTACAGTTAGGTTACTGTTTTCTCTCTAGTTAGGGTTGCATTCAGCTGAAAATAAACTGGGAATAAAGTGACTACTGTTGACAAAAATAACAACTAACATTTTGTTTTCTTTTGCTTTTCAAAAGGGAGCAACTCTGCTCCAGGGAACAGCAGTGCAGTGGAGAGCACAGCTTGCCTTGTCACCGGCTTGTTTTACACAAGCACCATGAATTAATCATGCCCATCCAACGTCTTCATGGCCAGTTGTGTTTGTTCTCCTTTTCAGTGCCTTTCCTGATATGCACTGAGGGAGAAACTCTTGCCATTCTTAAAAACACTAAACTGTGCTCTGTACTCTGAGTACAACACTGACTGCTTTGAAGCAAAACTGCTTTTGAATATGCATTACTCTTAATATGACTGTTCTACATACACACCTACCAAGAAAAAACCAAGGGACCCCACCAAAGAGATGTTGGTATTTAAAATATTGCAGAGAATGAAGTGCCCTTTTTTGCCAAAAGCTTACACAAAATTTGATTTTAAAAGTATAGAAGACCTTAAATTCAGTTAAGTCAAGGGCGAGTGCATTTTAGCAAGATTAAATCCCCCCTCCCCAGCCTTCCGTGTCCTCTATTGTTGCAAATTGGGTTGATACCCTAGTGACATTTTTCACCCCTTGTTCAAATGTTCAGATATCATATTGTGATTAATGTGGTATTGGGAACAAAGGCATACTTTTTATCTGTGGAGAAAAAACTTCCTAAAACAAAGTTATTTGATGAGTCACACTATAAATGAATCTTCTTTTAGACTTATTTTTTCAGAAAAGCTTTTTTCCGGTTGATCTTGGAGACTTTCCCAAAGGGCCTATTTTTGGTTAAAAATGGCTTGATTATCTTGGCTGCCACTTTACAGCAGGGATGTAGCCCAGAGGACCTGCTTCTACACAAAAGACTGTGGAGAGAAAAACCTTTGTTTTCTGAAAAGGCTGAAAATACATGTTTTTCTGCAATTTGCAGCCAAAGAAAGAGCTGCAGTTAAAGGGTTTTGAAAACCTGCCATTTTGCAAGGAAAAAACCTTGTTATGACACATTGAGGAATACTGGGCTCATTGGACCTGGTTCAGAAAGTGGAAAATGCCATTCACAGACACTCACAGAAACTATTCTTCCTAAAGTGATCTCTGCATTCTGACATTAACACATCTTCGAGAAGAATGACACATTCATGTGAACAGGACAAATTAATCAAAATTACATCCCAACGTGAGCCATCTTAGGTCCAGGAGGGAAAATGACTTCTACTTTGGATTATTGTTGTATATGAGAACACACACAACCACAGTAGCCAAGACTGTTTATTTAGCCATATTGGATGTAAAATCTGTTACCAAAACCATATATGCCAAAACAATTTCATTGTGTTGTTTTTTTCCCCAATACCACTGTAATATGCTTTAAAATGCCCAGATGATGTTCCCAAGCAGCCAGACAAAAACAAATTCGAATTTTAGTTTGAAAATCAGCCCAAAAAATAAGCTCCATTATTGTTACTGTTCTCATGTGCTGGCTTGATAAGGAAGTGCAGTGGGTTTTCAGGATGAAGACGAATAATGTGGCAATGTTTTGTTCTTTGTTATAGTAACCCTACAGAGTGATGTTTAATCAGTAAATTCTGTACTCCTAGGAGCATGAGGTGAATGCAGTATGGGAGCATAGAGTAAAATCTGCACAGTCCAGAAAATGAAACCCAAGCCAGACTGACCCGCACACTTTACTATCCAAATTGAACCCGGCCTGAAGATGATAACTTTACTTTTTGCCCAGTCTGGCCTGAGCCCAACCTAAAATTTTCTATTTTTTGTATAAGCCCATTAACAATTCTGGCATGCATTTAACATTTCAAAAACATTTTCATTTAGCAGGTGCTTATCTAGAGCAACTTACAATGTTATACATTTATACAGCTGGATATTTTTACTGAGGCAATTGTAGGTTAGGTACCTTGCCCAAGGGTATAGTGCCCCAGTGGGGAATTCAACCAGTGACCTTTTGGTCACAAGTCCTGCTCCTTAGCCACTATGCTACACTGCCGCCCCTAAACAAAAAACAACCACAAATATGAGCATACGGTATGTTATGAGACGACAGACTTTACTGGTAATAATTAAACCAAATAAAAATTCCAATCAACAGCTTACATATATCAGAATTATCTTACCAAACCTCTCCTTTTTAGTAAAAAGCAGTGCACTTAGTGAATGAAGCATCATTCAAAAATAATTCCCACAGTATGATCCAAGAGTCCCGAAACTGGACAACATATCTGCATTGTTAAATGGCAAAACTTCTTATGTATTTAATAACTGAGTACTTAGAAAAAGAAGCCATGACATCTTCTGTGGCCAGTGTGGCCTCTAATGTAGCTATACTATTTAGGCCAAAGCCTTCACGTAATACAGACCCTCTTTCCAATAACACTGAGTACTCTGCCCACTTGGACAAAAGATCCAATTCACCTAAAGACAGATGAAGCAAACACATTCACACTTGCAAATATCCTGGAGAACAATAAGGTAGGAGACAGTAGACAGTTGTAAGCTTGAAGAGAAAACTGATAAACATGTGGACTTGTCAGACTGTCTCCTTTTGACCCCTAGAAAACCATAACGGGACCTGCAAATGATTACTTCCTTTATCGGTTGCCTCAGCATTGGATTACGTTCTTATTCTGGAGCAATGCAATAATTAATGTAAACCATGGAACTACCATCACCAAATGTCCTCATAAACCCTGTCCTTTTGTCCCAAGTCATCCCCTTCTTGCTATCAAGCAACTTGTTAAAGCTGGAACACATGAACAATTACAAAGAGGAGAAAGTTCACAGCTGAACGTGGTGAGTAACTAGCTGACTAATGTGACTAATTAGCCTCAAGACAAACCACTGCAAAATCCATTTCACGAGGCCTCAAAAATGAAAGGTAGCTTGCCATGTAATATTACAAAAGAAGAAATGTTATATAAATCAACTGTAAATGTTTATTAGTTCACTGGCTAGAAAGTGGACAAATGAATGGTTGACTGGTGCATGATAACCCATTCATAGAATACAAGAGTCATGAATCTATACTTCAATTTCTCTAAACTGATGCTCAGTTTAGCATATTGTTTTTAATTTTTACTGATTTGGACAGTAATGTTATTCAGCAAACTACTCTTGAAAGGGTGAGAAATTCCAAAAACTGATGAAAAGACTTTGCACATTAGCACATTACTCTCAACAGTGATGAAAGAGCCACTTCATTCCCTTGTTAGACATTTATCCCTGTCACCTGGTACCAGACCTGAGAAAGCACTTTACAGACTCAAGTGAATATATAGCGATATCGGTGCTGTGTTAGGCCTATTATTGAGTCAAAATCTGGCTCTGCAGATATGCCTTGGCATCTAGGTCACAGGTGTAAAATAATCTTTACATAAAAGATGAACAGGCCACGATTACTTTAGACATTATTTTCACTAACTACGCAAAAATGCAAAAGTACAGTCATCAGATGGTTTAACGTACAGCATACCTAGTTTAACCTTTCATCTAAAAGACCAACATACACCTCCTAAACTATGGTGTGCACATAACTGGGTTACTGGACACCTGCTGGCCACCAATAGAAATGTTTGTCATCACACTTGTTTTCTTGAAAAATGTCTCAGCCAAACACTTCCAATCTCCAAATCTTTGTTTCAAAACAGTTCTAGCGGTGCGATTCTTCAGTCCACTTTAACTTCCTCAGCTACATAGGTCCAAGAAATGTAATCAGCCTGTAATTACATGATGCGGGTCTCCATATTTCTAATTGTCACCATTTATTTTTCAAGAGACTCTGAACTTGTTTAGAAATAAGAATTTTAAAATGTGCTTGAAATACCAACATTACAAGAAATGCATGGGTACCGATAAGAGATACCACATAATATTATTCTCTCCTTCACAGTTTAAGTCCAGTACACTATAGAGTACTGGCTCTCTAAGCACATCCAACTGTTCAGTACCACAATAAATATAAAAGGCAGATAAACATTGAGAATGTACTCAATCACAGCTGTTTCAGTGGTGTGTGGGTTGTAGTAGTTGATGACAGAAATTGCCTACAGCAATCTCTACTGGATAGCACCAGTCATGCTGTATGTAAAGAGCTTCAGGTGCTTGAAAAAGCATTAAGTGAGAGACTACATGGAAGCTGGAAATTACTTACTGTAATGTTACAAATGGTCTCTGAACTGTACATTCATCCAACCAGACAGAAGCTCTCAAGCTCTCTATTTTGATTTATTATCCTGGGTATTGAAAAATGTCCTTACCTGGCCTTTTTACAGTGTGCAAAAAAGGTAGATCATTGATGTACCAATGCACTTCCAAGGCTGTTCCATTTCCCACTGTCACTGTCTTGATAGCTTTTCCTGCTTTATAAAGGTTAGTAAGAGGATCTTAATCAGCCACACTGAAAAAGTAATTAGATAGATTAGGTAGAATAATTAGATAGAATTGATAGGGCTTACAATAGCTAGAAAGCAAAAGATCCCAAAAAACTCCACATGAAATAAGATGGGGCTATGTGTTATTAATGTATACCCCTTTAAATATAATGAAAGCACTTGTTAGGTTTCTTCTAAAAAGAGGATTAACAAATCGTTTTTAGTAATCTTCATGAATGATATATCCAGTTTCTGCCTGAAATGTAATTTCAGACCAAGGATCAATACTAAGTAGTGTTTCACTGGTATTTGACTGGTAGTGAGGGCAGCAAGTGGCTGTGTTGGGCTAGATTCCTGGTTGTAAACCAAACTGCACCTTTACACCCCTCACTCCTCTCAACAATGATCTCAGATTAGTCCTTAGCCAGTGAGCATTAACATGGCCAACCAAGAGAGCAATTCAATCTGTAGTCTGTGGGAAAAGCTGATCACAGAACAGTGTTGTTGAGGGGAGTGAGGAGCAGTGTGCAGTGTAAGTGATAGGCAGTGAGCAGGCAGTTTGGAGTGAAATGGGGTAAAAATGCTGCAAACCTCAGAAGCAAGGTCCTCCTGTTAGACAATGTACTTTTATGAGAATGAGATATTGCCGATTCATCTATGAACCTGTCACAAGGGAAGCCTGAAAGCCAGTTAAAAGCCTGTTCATTAATTAAATCAGGATGATGTTCTTTAAAAAGTGTTAGTGTTTTTGAATACAGAATAATTCAATATCAAAACAAAGAGCTAAGTGAATGAGAGGTGGACAAGGTTCAGCAGCAGCTTCTAGCTGCAGTCTCATTTTGCCAGGTAATGCACAGTGCCATCCCACCAGGGCTGAGCCCAGACTGTCATGTTGCTACAAATGTCCCATCAATAGCATGTGATCCCCTGCTGAATTACTGCAGATGGTACCCTCCATTAATGCTTGCAGAGAGGTGTGGTTAAGAATGCACTTTTCAAACAGTGACCTGAAGCTCTGTGGGCTTTTAAACTTTTTTTGTTTTGTTTTGTTTTTGTTTTTTTCAGTCTGAGCACGGTATTCCAGCTCATGAAAGGCTTGTAGCAATGTAGTTCTAATGTATAGTGTGATAAGCCTGGGTGTTGTGTAACTTTTCTCTCGCCTTGATTGGTAATAAAGGCAGGGGTGTAGGAACCGGGGGGACACGTCCCCCCAAAATATTTGTGTGGGCTATTTTTGCCCTCCCCCCCCCGCAAAAAAAATGTTTTAAATAAAATAAAACTTTTAAAATAAAAGTTTAATTTGGGAACGGATCGTTCTCCCTGATCACGTTTTGTGAGCGCGCCACTTTTACTGACTGGATCATTAACCAAAAAACACGCAAGCACAATCAAGTTGAAGCTAAGCCTTAAACATGCACCCGCTCCCCGGGAAAAAAATGCAGACATTAGATCGTTTTTTTGGAGTAAAGACTAAGTATGGTATATGATAGTGATAGGCGTGTGTGGCTTTATTTAGCGACCTGTTTCACGATAGTCATCGTTGGTATGATTTGGCAACAGCAATTGTAGCCTAGGCTATTAGCTAGCTAGTTTCTGTACTGTTGAAACTACTGTAGCCTACGTTGAATAAAATTTGATTTCAGGATACGTTGAATTCATGTTAAACGACGACCACACAGTAAACCCATTAAACAGGTTTTTATTTTCGAAGATAACTCAGGGCTCCTACGGATGCCGTTATCTTGAGTTCACAAGTTAATCATTTCATTATCTCAAGATAACAAAGCTCATTTTCTCATGATAACGGGTTAATTTATCTCATTATCTTGAGATAACAAAGCTGGCATATGTTACTCAAATATTCAGTAAGCTTTTTTTGAAGCACTGACTTTATCTCAATCTCTTTCTGTTCTCTTCCCATTGTCACAGATCTGTTTCATGTTATGTTATCAATCATTAATCACCCACCTTACTTGTATGGTACAAAGTAATAATTGTTATTAGAGGACATGTCTCTATCTTCAATTCATTTTTCTGCCTTGAAGTCACAGAAAAGCTGATAGAATCTTTGATGTTAACGTTCATGGCAAACTTGTCAAAGGGAGCTGGGATTTCTGCCAGAAACAACTGCAGTGTTTGCCCTGTTCCACCAAAAGGTTCTTTTCTTCCTATTTGCTGGTTTTATTAATCATGCCACATTAATAAACATTTGTCACAGTAGTGGGGATGAGGATGTCATTATCACTGATGTTTAATTTGGCAAATAGAGAGGAGAAAGGCAGAAAGAAATCACAAAAGCCTCTGGCCAATGGTCATGTAGAGGATGGAAAATGAAAAACATTATATCAATGTAATTAAGATGTCAGCATCCATAATTTTATAACAGTCAAACTAGATTTTATGGGGTTTTGCATAAGTGAGCTTTTTTATGTCCAAAACAAGCCTGTTTGTTTTCGACATAAAAATTGTGTCAGTGTTGAGTGTTATTTACAATAGTAAAAACAAGTATGTGTAATAATATATACAATATTTTTGTATTCTGAATATGAAAAGCACACTGTGAATCTAGATATCGTGCTTCATGCGAACAACGGCAGACTCTACAGAACTTAAAGACACACTTCTCATGCATTTCATTGACACAAATGTCTTGAGACTAGGCAGTCCTAAAAGGTGGCTTGGTATCTCCTAATTGCCACACATTTTCCAGTCAATTTACTGTTTACCTGTACTCTTCTGAAAGTGGCTCTCAATATTTGACAAGTCATTACTGTCTTACCATGTTCTCTCTTAGTGCCTGGCTACAATCAAACAATCTACCGCATTAATATAGGACAGCTTCAACATTAACTCTTCAGAACAAATGAAGGGAACATTTCAGAGCTGTGAGGAATTCCAGCTGATGTGCTTTCTTCCTCTGTGCAATTCTCACATATCTACCCATGTACTATTTAACTGCATCAAGCCACAGTAGGCTACAGTAGTTCTTGAAAGACTCAACAATACAACAGTGTGGTTCTGCATGCTGCTTGGAACAGCGCAAAATTATGGTTTGTAATTCTTTTATCTACAATGGGAAGCTAATAACAGCCTCTTGTATACAGTGCCGTGGGCAAGACATATCTTTATTTAATTAAACCCGATGATCCTTTCACTTCCTGTCTAAAATTTATCATCTCTGATGGCATAAATCTGTACTGGTTTTTGCAGCATGCTCAGAAACAATCATGTGCCCACACTTACATGGATAATTAGGGTAGCAGTTTTTAACTTGATTATTCTGATTTCAAATGGTTTAGCCTGCTTTCAGCCTGCTTAGCCTGTTTCAAATGCAATTCTAAATGTGTTAATTCATCTTAAAATGTCTATGAGCTATGGCAGCACATACAGATTGAAAGAAAATAATTGTTTCTATGCTTTGGTGCAATAATTTTCCAGTGTAACCAAAGATGACAAAAAGAATTCAAGTGTTCCTTCTCTCTATAACTGACAGATTAACAAATCCACTTACCAACTGCGTTTAATAGTGAGTCATCATCCCCTAAATGCGAAGACTTTCAAGAGAAAAGTGACTATTGGCTGTAGCACACCACAGGTGAACCATGATTACATTGTGCCAGTAAAACAACATGAAAAAAGAAATGAATTTTTTTCTGTTTGATGTACAGTTATGTAAAATTTGTCATACTTTCAAATCTGACACCTGTTTTCATCTTATGCTGACCAATTTTTCAATAAATGTTTTCAGTATGTTATCACTACTGACTACTACCTTATTAGGGTGTTTTTACTTGAATTGTCTATATTTTATTAGCTTTTATTTCCTTCATTATAAATGTATTCTTTTTGCATGAGTTAATATTTTAATGTATAACTGTACAATTATAGACACGTTTTTAATGCACACATGGATCTGTATTTTGCATAGAACTCAGTATAGACTAATTGTTTTATTTAATGAGGCTTCATTATTAGTATCAGTAGTAACAGTAGTAGTACTCAATTGCCTGAATTCACAGTTAATAAAACCTTTGAAATTTTAAGTTTTGAATTTGTCACTATGACTTACGTATGAGCTTTAGTAAAATAATGCTGTTGGAACAAACACCTCAATCAAGAAACCTCAAATAATCATCAGGCAGTGCAGGTCTTCAGAAAAGGTTATTGAGGGATATCCTCAAGTGGAATGATATTTGGGGACCACAGTCACATAAGGAACAGAGGAACATGAAGAAAAGAAGGAGTCACAGGTTTGGGCAGTAAAAAAATATTCTTTTCAATAATCAAGGTTCACTCTAATGCAGAAACTCCAACACAGTGTATATAGCGTGGTTGTCATGAGGTGGCTATCTTCCGCACCACCAGCATAGCCAGACAGTGTGAGTCACAGTATGAACTGTGCTGGATTCCAGACTGCAACCGCATTTGCAGGCGAACAGCTCAGAACAGATGGGGTTTATTTTCAGTCACAAGTAAGTGAGCATTCATGATAAAATGGTGGACTCCTCAGACAGCCACTTTTCTGTGTCTGTGTTTATTTTTATATAATAGTTCATAAATGGCAAGCTCTATGTCTTACTAACTCCCTATACCTGTTTACCTGTTGCTTGCTTTTCTTTTCCACACAAGGGATAAGTTGGGCATTTTGTCCTTAATTTTGATTGATGAGGTTAAGATGTTTAATGATTTTTTTTTATTATTACTATGTATTTTTTACATTTTTTGGTTAATATCAGTAAGACATTAGTGTTGTTAATGTTTTGTTATGTTATGCAAGTAAGGAGATAGCGAACTTTTTTAAACTCTTAAATGCCACAATATCTATCAATATTCTTGCCATAAATTGCTGGTAGGCTTTAAATACCTGGGTTCATATTGGTCTACGAAAACTATTAGTCATTCAGGTGAGACTAAATTCCTGGAGGCCCACATGTGTGCTGGATTTTGCTTCATTCTTGACTCTGAATCAGTTAATCAGCCAAATTGTTCATTGAATTTCATGGTTACGTGAGTGCATAGATGAAAAAAAATATACAGCTTATTAAATAATTAGAACGATTAAGACCAAGGAAATTTGTTAACACAAAAATGGGGTACAAACAGCCTTCCAGGAATTGAGTGTGACATCTCTGCCCAAGGAGCTAATTATGCCAAATTATGTATCTGAATAAGTAATTAATGGCTTGACAGAAGCCAAAACCAATAGATGCTGTGCAGTAAAATTGGTCACCTAGACTGTCAACAAACCTTGCCATGTTGTGTTTTAATTATTCCACATGATTTGAATGTTGATGCACTGGAGTGCTCTGAACCTCATCCAGAGGTTATTTACATTCCAAATGACCTGTGCTGCAGATCACCTCACTGTTTCACACCAAGCAGAGAGCAAGTCAGTTGCTGCATATACAAATGATACATAGCCTCTTCACAGCTTGGGGAAGGCAAAAAAAATAGCAGCTACATTCATTGACACATTTGGTTTATTTGATAAATATCCACAGCAATTATTTTCCAGCATTATGACATCTCCTTATTTCATTTCAGCAGCTCAATCAGCACACAGCTGTCCATCAGAAAAGAGACAATATGAGTGATTGGGAATGAAAAACAAAAAGCGCTTTAAAAAACAGCAGTTACAGGACTGGGTGCTGCTGCAACTTCTGTGGACTTTTAAAATGTTTTATTAAGCGATTCTATTGTTTGGACCTAAAATAAAGGTAACAAAACAAAGGACCCCACAAATGTAATGGCTAAATGTAAAAACACATAAATGTTTCCATTCTGGATTATGAAAGCAGAATTTCAGACTGGCAAAATGATTCAAATTTTATTTTACAAAGAATGTCAAATATAAGAATAAAGTGCAAAGTGCCAGGTGCAGGAATAATCGGGGGGGGGGGGGGGGGCCTATTTCAATCAGCAATTTTCATCAGTGCTTAGTGATCAAGCTGTGTTCAGCACCTATAGAGTGGGGCAGGTGTAGCTCATTTTGAGTAAATAGGAGACAATTCGACGTTTATGTTATTACAGTACTTTCTTCTAAAGTTCTTCTTAGTAAAGAGGAACTCTGGTGTGAGCATGTATGCACCTTTGTTAACTTTTTCGAAATTTTAAAATTACCCACCATGGGAAAACCTAAAAATGAAAACTAAAAAATAAGCAGAAATAACAATACATGTTCCTTATGTTTAAATACACAATTACCTCTGTTCAGTCGACCAGCAATGTCCTTTGTCCTTTAACTTGAGCAACAGCATTAAGTGTTAGACTTTTTTAGGATGCAGATGTGTACTGAAAAAGCACTGGAACAATGCAAAATGTATTTCCTGACAACAGCTAGGTCTTTGTTTTCATGTCCTTCCTGAATTTCAAATTGATGGAGCTGCTATTGAACTGCAAAGAATTCAGTCTGTTGCCACCTCCACAGCCTCCAGCTTCCTGTGCTTCGCACAAACTATACACTCCTTGGATCTGAAGGACCACTTGATTATAAGCTCCTTCCCCAGTCCTCTGGCACATCATGACAATGCTTTAGAAGAGATGCCATGGTGACAAGATGGCAAGTGTCCTTTATCCTTCACTCATGTGTCAGTTTTTTTTTCTCAGCCTTTCTTTGTTTTCAACAGTTGTTTTTTAAGTGTACCATTGTTCCCTTTGACATCAATGCCCAAGATTCTAACTATCTGCACAAAAAGTACAGAAAGGAACTATCAATGAATATGGTAGGACTCTCTACTTGGTCCCCATTTGTCAGACAGGGTAAGAGAAAATATAAAGTATGTTGCTCCTCTTTAGAAAGATACAACAAGGACCCCCCTAGTGCTGCTGTTGTGCATAATGAACACACAAAGCAAGTGATTTCCATGCTGTTACGGTCAGAGCCAGCAGTGTGGCAGTGATAGGTAGCAGCTGCTGTAGAGCTGAAAGGAGATCCAGAACTCATCACAACAACATCAGCCACAACAGGTGGGATGCTGTAACTATATATCAGTATGCAATTTCCTAATGTGTGACATATTGGACAAATCCATTGGTCATTCTAACTGAATAGTAGTATTTTAAAACACAGAACCTAAAAAAGAAATCTGTATAATTGCCTATCATGCTGTTATATGGAGTGTTACCACTTCATATATTCACATTTCTACTAAAGAAAGCTTGTGGAATTTTTTTGTTAAATAATAAAGCTGAGGGTTCAACACCCAGCCGAGTCATAACAAAGACTGATACCATAAATGGTCCCTACTGCCTCGTGGGGCCTGAGACAGATTAACATCCTGTCAAGAGGGTATATACATCTATCTGTTTCACGCCACAGAAATTGGAACAAACTGCAACCTTACCAGTCCTCCAGGCTGTGCTTCTTTACATAACTTCATACAGCCAGCTGTTAAATTGAATTTTATGCTCTGAACTTAAGAAGAAGCCGAGCTACATGAAAGATTCATGTGGCCGGTGATACAATGGTATGCACTACAAACAGCTGTGTGTGGTGTCCAAAGCACCACCCAGATCAGAAATGACCTGGTTTCCCTTCTTTTTCTCCACACGTCGTGATGCTCTTTAATGTGTAATTTGGAGCCCTTTGAGGACCGTCTTTATGGAGCCTGTAGCCTGCTCCTGCCTCATGAATTAAAGTGATTAGTCCGGTCCTTTGATGTGGCAGCCCAGGTGCTCCAGAGATTCTCCTTCCCTTTGTTCCGTATCCCTAGCTGCCAACGTGTGCTGCTGCCACTGCTGCAATTACCCCTAGCCAGGACTGCCGAGGCCAGTGCCACATGGATTCGTTTAGCTCTCAGTGTAGTGAGAAATGACATATGCACTACTGCAGTTTCACACCTCCTCTCATTACTTACCTTCATGTCTGCTTGTCAGAGTTCTCATGTGGGGTCAGTGACAAATCTAAGTTTATTGTCTCACAGATATCAAAGCAGTTACACTGTTACATTAGCTTTATAAATAAACAGGCCTTAAACATTCAATACATGGACTCATAAGGAAACGTTTCACAAAGAGAGCTCCAATATACCATGTTGCTGTTCATAAATGGAAATTTCACAACTACATGGCAAATTTTGTGTGAAAGCAGAAACCAATCCCCAAACACCATGCTGAGTTTTGCTGAAAGTTCAGAAGAGCCCTAATACAGACATTGTGGTGCAGACAAATGAGGATATGAAAAAAGCTATATTAAACATAGAAACCTACAGAAGGTTGGGATATGAGAACTTACAATATACTACAGGACTGACTCTACACAATATGTGAAGCACCTTTTAATCACAGTGGGGACAAAGACGCTCATCCTCATTAGGTGAGGAAGCCTCCTGTCTCCCCTGGGATCATAAAGCTTTTGATAACATCTCTTTACATTAGGTCTGGTCACTTAACATCATTTCAGTGACATCCCCTTCATCAAAAGTAAGTGGCCATACCACAGCTTTATCATCTGATTTTTAATTAGATAGCAGATTGTCTACATAACAAACTAGAGAAAGAATGCCAAAATCCACTGGCATATCCTCCCCACAATAATACAGTCCAAAGACTCTCTTTCATTGCAGATGAATAAATGATCAGGGGTTTAATGGCAAGAAGAGGAAATGAGCTCAATATTGCGCAATTCATTAACTTTGTCCAAGACTATTACAGTATATGTCATTATAATTCAGTGCAGTTATTAATGTTTGTTTTGGATGCAATGCCGTCATATAAGTGAATTTCCACATTGCTAAGTTTAAGGACACAGTGGCAGTTACTGTGATGTTCTGCTATGAATGATGCTGGTACCTGCTTGGATTGACAAATACACAGGATAGTTATGGATAAGCTGCTGTATTGTATGCATAAAACATGCATAAAATGATTTTACAATACATTTTACAATTTTGATGAAACTTCACCCCTGTTCATAACATTAACAAAATGCTTTAGAAAGGCATTGTACACATGTAAACATGGAGTATACACTGATAGCATGATGCACTGATGGAATATTAATAGTATATTTAGTCACCTAATTGGGGATTATGAAGTCTTTCTCTGTCATATTTTCCTCAAGATACAAATTGGGTAAGAATTGAGTAATGAGCCTCAAGAATGTGCCAAACAAATGAGTGAGTGAATTCTGTAAAGATACTCATGTTTGTAAAAATGGCTTTTCATAGTCATAATGGATGTGGCTTACGACCTAGTTGGCAGAGAGTATTTCACATACATCAAGACACCATGAGGAGGGCTCTTTGCTACCTGTGACTTGAAACCTGCCATTCAGTCTTTCTGCCTAACCAAAACAATAGGTTTTGAATCGTTCTGACTTGAAAGCCTCATTAAGTCTTTCCTTTGTCGGGAAAATTCCTTAGGTTTAGAGTTTGATGTGTTGCCTCAATGACATCAGCATTTGCCTGGCTTAGACTACATTTTTGCAGACTGCACATAAAAAGGGGTCAGAAGGACTGAGGTGATGTGATCTAATCAGGAGCTGAAAAGTGATGCAAACAACAACATACACCTCTGATTTTGATGACTTAAGGATATAAAAGGTACAGCTTTTGAAAAGGACAAAAGCACTCACTCTTTTGTTTCTATGTCTTCAGATCTCCCCTTAAGGGTTTTTTGGACATCAGTGAGAATTAAGTAGCATCAGCTTAGTTGCTATGGCAAGTTACTGATCCCCTCCAGAGAAACACCAGGTGCAGAGTTTAATAGTTTATTAAACCAACCCCACCCTGTTCCAGGAGAGCCACAGTACCATCAGGTTTCTTTTCTGTGAAAAACCCTTTAGTTTGTTTCTCAGAAAACTATATTACATGTGAACAGAGAGGACATTTACCCCCATGGAGGGCAGTCTCTGGTAGTCAGAAACACCAGCAGCCTTGTGTCCTCTCCTTCCTTATATACGGAGGGCTGCTGTGGTATTTCTGATGTGACACTTTTATTCGGCAGACAGATATCAGCAGATTACGAATGTATTGTGAAATGTCTTCTTAATTACAGTCACTATAAAGGGTTGGACATACAGGCTTTTTCACTTGATCATGTTCAAACTCTTACAATTAATTTAGATAATTGAAAACGATTAGATAATTGCAAACATCCCATACAGCTTTATAACAGCTGTGCTGTCTCGCAAATTGCGCAGACACCATGTTTTCTTTGTATCAATCAATAAGATGCATTAAGTACAGAAAAAATGTTGAACGATTGATTTATAGGTGGCCATAGAGAGCAAATCCGCTGGTTAATCGAGCAAATTATGATTCAGTAAACGAAACCTGACTCTATAGCAGGTTTAATAAAGAAGCTGGCCTTGATATAGGAAATACTAAAAAGTATTTCCACCAACAAGCAAAATTAAGGCTGAATGTACAAACAGGTTAATGGGTAAAGTAAACAGAGAGAGGGAAGCGGAGAGCGGCCACAGAAAAACAAACAGGCCAGGTCCAATTACAGGAAATGAGAGCCACCTGTTTGTGATTTCATCAGGGCTCTGCCTGATCAGACCGACTGTGATTAAGGCAGCACATGGGGCCTGCAGTGAGTCATAGGGCCAGGACGACAAATTCATATGACCCCCTGTGACGGAGTGCCGTCACTACGGTTGAGTATGTGCTCTGACTGCCATACCAACGAGCCTGGCTCTTTGGCGTCGCGGTCAAAGTTGCATGTTTGGTACCCCGTAGACCCGGGTTCAAGGCCGGGCGGGGCGACTGCTCTCGCCCTTCGCTACACCCCCGCTCTGCAACTTATCACGTACGGCCACTGGTTCACATCGGACCACTGTTGCTACCTTTTTCCTGTCAGTCTTCATCCTGATGGCTGAGTGAAGTCAGGGATTGTCGTTGCTGACCTACAAAGGTTCTTGCCTGACTGTGGAAAAAGTCCCCCTTCAACTTAATAAACTATTAGACACTGTTGGCTCTTGGTGAATTGATGTTCTCGCAGGCTAACTAATAAACTGTTACACAAAGAACTTCAGTCTGGAGCGTGGTCGAAGATGAGGTAGAAACAGGTTTTATTGATGGTCTTCAATACAGCAAGACTTCATACATGAAGGTCGGCTTCAGGTACTACACGCACTAAGTCTCACTTAGAGTCTTAAGCCTTGCACACTCGTCCTCACGCTCAGTCTGTCTCTAGTGCGGCTAGGTAATTCTCGCACCCACACCTAGATATATGTACACGACTCTGGTCCGTGCCACGTTGTTGTTGCGTTGCTTCTGTACTAAACAAAGAACAAAGAACATCTTATACCATCCCTGAGCTGTCCAGAGTGGTTAATTATAACTGTCCTTGCATCGCCTAGAGTCTGGCGCCTAATTGGAAAAACATTGCTTCTGAAGGTATCTCTAGATTGATAAGGAGTACACTCTGACCCAACTCCTCTTTGTCACAGACACTGACAAGGGAGGCAGAGTGGGAGAAAGTTCAGCCGGGTAGAGAACCCCTATATCACCTAAGAACAAAACCTTTATTATAAAAGAAGCTTCTAGGAACTGAGGTACCTTGGTTGTGCTGATCATCCCAAATGGTTAAACATGTCATGACTAACCTAATACTGAACTACAGCTACATGAGTGATTTCTACAGCTATATGAGTGCTCGAAATCATAGGCCTCACCGTTGGGACGGCCTTGTGCCACGTACACACTTTCAGTGTGCCTTGTGTGCATGATTAGTTCAACATAGCAGCATCTCTTGGAAAGTAGGCCACAGGTCACAACTCCGTGAGCGGCCTAAAAACTACACAGTCACATTATACACTGTGCATACTAATTCTACCAAACTAATCAGTCTACCAATATAATGAGCACTAAATAATCACCACTATTCTTCAGTCCCCCGTCTGATCATTCCCAAACTCATCAATGATCACAAAAAAGGAAAGTGATTATATGTGATAGATAAAGTGATTATATATATATAAGCGAAGCGAATCTTATACTCTCAAGAGCATAGGCATCTTGCGTTTCTAGCATTAATAAAAGGAAAGGAAAGCTAATAGAAAAACGAAGTCTCAGTCAAGTTCAACGTCGTTGTCATCTGGGCCACACGTGCAGGTGTCATAGCTCTGCTGACCAAGCAGGTTACACCCTTAAAAAACAAACATATGCCCAAAATCAAAACAATAAAAGGTGTCACAATCTGAATGATCTGGGGTAACAATTCTCCCGCCCAAGATCCTAACCATGTCTCCCAGCTCCACTTCTGAGATGCTTTTAAGTGGGCCACTTGCTCGTAAATGTCTTGTACATATGTGGTGACATTAACAAACGCATCTGGTACATACGTGCAACATTCTTGTTTCAAAACTGCACATGTTCCGCCTTTATCTGCCAGAATAATGTCTAAGGCTATGCGGTTTTGCAACGTCATTTGACGCACTGAATGTAGCTCCTGATTTATCAGTGTCAATGCTCCTGCTGTATCATTAGCAATTTTGTCTAAGGCAAAAGCCATCTGCCTAATCTCATCTAATGCGACAGTAATACCATAAGTTGGAACTAATGAAGCAAAGAAACGTTGAGTTGGGGTAGCAACAGTTTCTGTGCTGTGGAACACGTCCCTCTTACCTCTATGCTTGATGTTAACCATACGCATAGCTGGTACTACATATGCCGTATAGCACGATCCTGACCATTCAGCAGGCAAATATGAATAAGCATGCTTCCCACAAACATACATTGTCCCATTTGGAGCGGCTTTGTCTTCAGCTCCTAAATTTGGCATTAAAACGAACAAGGATATTACAGCAAAATGTCCATGCCAATGCATCGCTTCCCATGGTCTTAAAGTAGAAAGACTATAGTTACATGAACTTCGTCCCAAAAACATACCCGTACCATTGTTTTCCCAACATAACATACCCTCAGGCGCATAACTCAATTTCACTCGCTCTGGGGGGCTTGATGGAATTGGTCGTGTATAGAAGGTCACGTTTCCCTCAAAGAAGGGGCTTTGTGTGTCATTATATGCTGTAGCATAGTCGGCTAATGTGAATGGAACTGATACGTATGGATATGTGTTAGAAGATGTTGGCAATAACCCACACACCCAACATGAATCTTGTCCCTTTGCCCTAGCATAGCTGTGTGCCATGGCTAGAAATGTGTTATCCCTGTGCGTATCATGATGACTGTCATAATGTGCTTGAACTTTCAAAAACAATACAAACACCACAACAAACCACATATTCATCATAGATGTTATCACACAGAATGTCAATATATCAGTTCATAGATGATCTTGAACGATGTTCCCAAAGATTCTGTCGTCGTCCCTCAGGCACTCTCGATGACAAACGAGGCGATGTCGCAGCTCAGGAGGAGGGTCACTCGATCCACAGGTTGATCCAGGCCAGCTCCTGTAACCTCTGACTGCCCAGGACTCAGAACCCTGAAAGATACACAAACACACAAACACACAGGAAAACGACCAACACATCATAGCCGTAATGACATTTTAAGCGTCCTAACTAACTGTCAATTCCAGTAATTCCACTACTTTCCCCCGTCTGGCCCTCCAGCAGGGTCGTAACACAATGAGAAGTATTAACATGAAACAGCATGAAACATGTCATTTCATGTTTTCTTCGTCTTTAGGTAACCCCTGGAACATACTGCCTCCAGTTCTACCCTCCGACTCTTCCCATAGCGCTGCTGTTGTACTCTCCCTATTCTTTTGGGGGCTCAGCTAATTTACAATGACTTGCATGAATCCATTTCTGCTTCCCCTGCACCTTGACTGCAGCGTCTGTCACCAATAACACCTGATAGGGTCCCTCCCATTTCGCTTCCAATGGTAACCTTTGGGGCTTGTGAACCATGACCCATTGACCAGGTACTAAAGAATGTCCCCCGTCAGGTGGCTGTTTCCACGCCTCCACCACCTGCTGGGCAGCTGTTCGAACTGCTTCAGTCAATTCAGTGCAATAAGAAATCAAGGCATCTGATGTCAAGTGTATGTCAGCCTTGCGCATGTCAATTGTTCCTGGTAAAGACATAGGCCTTCCAGTGATGATCTCAAAGGGGCTCAGTCCCGTTTCCTTGTTGTGTGTCGCTCTCATGCTACACAGAACCGCAGGTAGGGCCTCGAGCCATGAAATTCCATCCTGATGTTTTTTCGCCAGCCTCTCTTTCAGCGTCCTGTTCATTCGCTCCACTTGTCCAGAGGATTGTGGATGATGCGGACAATGAAGAGACCACTGGATCTCCAGCATTCGACAAACCTCCGCACAAACAGCTCCTGTAAAGTGCGTTCCTTGGTCTGAATCGATCTGATCCGGCAATCCCCATCGAGGGATTATGTCTTTCACCAATGTTTTCGCCGTGTGTGTTGCAGTGCCTCTCCTAGTGGGGTACGCTTCCACCCACCTGGAAAATTTATCCACAATCACCAGTACATCTCGATAACCCTTGCAAGGTGGTAGTGAAATGTAATCCACCTGTAGATGTCGAAACGGTCCCGGTGGTGCCAATGTCCTTTTGGCAGGCACTTTGATTCTCCTGTCGTCGTTGTTCTTCTGACAGGTGACACACCCTAGCACCGTTTGTCTCGCAACACTTGCAAAGTTTGAATTCCACCATGTTTGTGAAAATCGATATCTCATCTTATCTACTCCCACATGTCCTAGGGAGTGAATCTGAGTCGCCAGATATGGTAAGAGACTGGATGGAGCCACTATCTTCGTGCCATGTCGCCACAGGCAGTCATCATGGAGTTTCGCTCCGTGCTCAATCCATCCCCATTTTTCTTCCCTACTGGCATTCTGTTGCATTTCCTTGACATCCGTCAATCGTTCACTGTTCTGACACACTGCCAGGTGTGATCTAGGAGTGTCAGCTTCAGTGTCTTCATCTTGGTCTTCACTTTGTTCTCCCCCCTCCATCCATGCAGCCCTTTTCGCAGCTTCGTCAGCTAAGGCATTGCCTTTCGCTTCCATGGTACTCTGTCTCGTGTGCGCTTTGACCTTCAACACTGCCACTTCTTTTGGCAGCTGGATTGCATCCATGAGCTCCTTAACCAATTGACCATTTTTGACAGGTGTTCCTTTAGCTGTCATGTATCCTCTTTGTCTCCACAACAGGCCAAAGTCATGTGCAATCCCAAAAGCATATCTTGAATCAGTGTATATGTTTGCTGTTTTGTCCTTTGCTATTTTGCACGCTTCTATTAAGGCCTTCAATTCTGCTTGTTGTGCTGACGTTCCAGGTGCCATTGAGCCTCTCTTCAGAATGTCATGCTCAGTCGTCACTGCCCATCCTGCATGCCTTACTCCATCCTCCACTGTTGAAGATCCATCAGTGAACAGCACCAACTCCGGATTGTGGAGAGGTGTCTCCCTGAGGTGTTGATCTTGCTCCAAGGTGACGACAATGTCTTCACAGACGTGGTCATCTTCCTCAATTTCAACAGCGCTCATCATTGTAGATGGGTTGGAGACTGTTGCCTTCTGAATGACAATGTTCGGGGCTTCCAATACTGCTTGCCAATTGCCCCACCGGCTCGCTGAGACCTGTGTCGCACGTCTCATTGTCAGCAGAGTGTGAACAGCGTGGGGGCACTTCACAAACAGCTTCTGATCTAGGACCAGACTGGCCACTGATTGAATTGCCAGGAAGACTGCTTGAACAGCCCTCAAGCATGGTCCAAAACCCAGAGCCACGTTGTCCAGCTTCGCAGAGTAGTACCCTACTGGCCTTTGCAGTCCGCCATGCTCTTGCGTCAAAACAGCAGACATATATCCATCCCTCTCATTCACATGTAGAGTGAATGGCATTTCCGTATTCGGGATGCCCAGCGCAGGTGATTCGCATAATGCTTTCTTCAAAGTTTCAAATGCTTCCTTTTGGTTCTCATCCAATTGTATGAGCTCTTTTGATTCCCGTCGACCTTTCAGCATTTCAGTCAACGGTTGGGCAATTTCAGTGTAGGACTCCACCCAGGCCCTGTTGAAATTGCAGAGGCCCAGGAAGGACCGAAGTTCCTTCACTGTTGTTGGTTCAGGAGTGTTCCGAATTGCGACTGTTCGATCTTGTGTGATTTCCCTCTTCCCTTGTGAGATCTTTTGTCCAAGATACACCACTGCTTGCTGTGCAATCTGTGCTTTTTCCAAACTTGCTTTGTGTCCTTTCCCATACAGGTAATCCAAGAGGGCCGCCACATCTTTGTCGTGTTCTTCTTCCGTCACTGACGCAATCAAGATGTCGTCCACATACTGAATCACTTCAGACGTGATTGACGGCACGTCCTCTGAGGTCAAATGTCTTCGTAGAGCTTGGTGGTACAAAGTGGGGCTGTTGTGCAGGCCCTGAGGCAGCCGTTCCCACTTGTATTGTTGCCCATCTACTGTGAAGGCCAGCCAGTCTTGCGATTCAGGAGACAATTTCACTGTCCAATACGCATTCACCATGTCAATCACAGTGAACCATTGATGTTCCGGCTTCAGCGTATTGAAGATCATGGACGGATCTGCCACAAGCGGTGTCAGCTTGTCAATGGTCTCATTCGCCTTCCGATAATCGACAGTCAGTCTCCACGTGCCGTTGGCTTTCTTCACAGGCCATACAGGGCTGTTGGATGCACTTTGAGTCTTCTTCAAGATGCCCTGTTTTTCAAGCTCATTGACGATTGGCCTTATCCCTGCTATTGCTTCTCTGCTGATGGGGTATTGTCGTGTGCATGGAGGCGGTTTCCCAGTAAGTGTGACAGGTTCCATATCCAGGAGGCCACAGTCGTTCTTGCCCTGTGCCCAGATTGGATGCTGTGCCAATTCTGGCTTCTGCAGTTTTCTCAAATTCCATGTCACTTTTCCTTCCGAGAAGGTCAGACTGGAGTTCAGTTGCAGCAATACATCCATTCCCAGTAATGGTTGCGTCACCTTTCCAACCCACAGACTGACGATGATCTCTGCCGGTCCCACTGTCACTGATAGGGGTTGTGTCTGTCTTAATAGGAACCTTTCTCCTCCAGCACCACAAGCTATTTGTGTCTTGTTTGTCACAGGTAATGCACATCCATTCAAATGTGAAGCGGGTATCACAGTCAATTCAGCTCCCGTGTCCAAAAGGAAATCAATTTCAATTATCCGATTAATTGTTGCACACACATGAAGTCCGTCGTTCCGTTGTTCAATTGCCGCTGCGAGGGGTTGCATGGAGGGGGCTACTCGTTTCCCGAAATCAGGTCCAGGAGTTCTTTCTTTTTGTCTCCACTCAAGTTCTTGAATCTCTGCATCAAGTTGTCTTCAGCATCCTTATGCTGTGGACCGTTGCCTTTTCGGTTTCCCGTGCGGCATTCTCTAGCCCAATGTCCGTACTTCCCACACTTCCTGCAGGCTCCTGTCTTGCCCTTCTGATTCTTCTGCTTCTGTGCAGCCACATTGCGGATCTTGCATTCAAGATCTGTTTCCACTCTTCTTGCTGCTGTCACCAGGTCTTCAAATGTTGTGCGGTTATCTTCCCATCCAGGCGTGCTCAACTTGACCGCCTTCCGCACTTCAGGTAACAGGCCTTGCATGAATGTTGCCTTCAGTGGGCCATTCGCATTCCCTCCGATGTTCCGTTCATTGAGGCCTTCTATTCCAGAATGTCTCAGGAACAGCTTGGAAAACCGGTCTGAGTAGTCATCAATTGCTTCTCCGGCTTTCTGGATGCAGGCAGCAATTTTTCCCCAATCTGTTGTTGCTCTTGTAGCTCGTTGGATCCACAGACGAATTGCTTCCCAGGCATTACCCAAATTCTGTCTATCATCTCCCAATGCTGTTTCAACTTCATGAGTCACTCTAGCGATTTCAGCAGTGTTAAGCACTGTACACAGTAACTGAAGGCCATCACTGGGATGCAGGCGATAGATGTGACGCAAACGCTCAATTGTTGTCCAAGTCTCCATCCCTGCCTTGCGTGGATGCTGCAGGCCTTTGGACCACTTATCAATTTCTTCTGGCTTGCATGCTTTGTGAGCGTAGATCATCTGATCCCCGTGCCTTTTCACCACTAGGGGCCTTAAGCGCCTTTCACTGTTGGGCTCAGAATCATCTGCAACAACCGTGCTTTCCTCGTCATCATCACTAGAGGCGCCCATTGCCATTGCTCTGAATGCATATCGTCTTTCAAACTGAACTGCTTCCTCCATTTCCGCATACGGGTAGACACTGTAGGGAGGAGCAGTGGGGCAGGCGTGAGCTCCCCTTTCAACTGTAGCTCCGCCCCTGCAGTAGGGCTCCTGCTCCTTCCCATTTTCTCTCAGTCTGCCTCTGAGCTCCGACAGCTCCTCTTCTAGCCTCTTGCATTTCACATTCTTTTCTCTTATCTCCTCAGCCAACGCCCTGACATTTTCTTTCTCGTGACTCAATTGCCTCTCAGACTCCGAAATTACTTGCTTTTCGTATCTTTTCCGCAATTGACCCAACACCACCAAAGTTAATGGCACTCTTTCTTTTTCAGGCACACGTTGCGACTTTCCCCAAGCTTTCTTAACATCATCAATTGGCCACACACCACCAGATTCAAGCTCAATCCCATACTTTTGCTCAATCTCTTTTTCAACTTGTTCCAATTTAAAAGTGGACCGCAAATACGCCGTACTCATTGCCACCATTGTCTCAAAATCAACATCGGGCGCAGCTCTCCCACCCTTCTCAGTAGTAGGAATCTGCTCCGTTTTGTCAGCACCAGGTTCAGAGTTTCCCTGAGCACCCGCCATTATCATTAATCTCAGGCTGTTGTCACACCAGTGCTAGTTCTCTCACTAGGAAAACTCAGATGTCTTTTACACACTACTCTCCTCCTCCCGGAGAGTTTCACTCCGTCGGTTGTTTGAATAGAGCTCTTTATCCAAACACCGTAAACCACAAGATATATACACACACACTCACTCGCTCACTGTCGACAGTACAAAAACACATAAAACAAATAAAACACATCAACGTCTAGACAGCTCTTCCGTTCCCTGACGGGCTTCTACAGATCTATTTCAAACTGTAGGAATATCGCGATCTTCCGTGACAAGGCACGTGCATCCACGAATTCAAGCGTACACATACAAATGCCAATTTTCCACCAGTGTACCCTTACTCGTAGGATATCCGCTATAGCGCTCTCCCAAAGGAGCTATGCATTTAACCGGTCACTACAGACTCTTTTTCTCTGCAGTCAAGGTGCACCACACACTTTGCAGTTTGCAAATTTCCTTTCACCCTCGTGTACACATCAAACATACAATGATTACAGCTCCCTCATTGTAGGCACGTATCTTCACAGTTCTTTGTCTAACTGTTAGCCTTTACTTATAGTGTTACATGTACTCTGTAAATGTCTCGGTTCTTTCTGGAACCCAGCAAGGTAAGGAAAGGGGCTCACCACTTGTTAGAGAAGATCAACAGATGTTGAAAGCGCGCAAGTGTCTTCTCTTCACTTTCTGGCAGGATCTCTCCTTTTCCTCGTGGATCCGGGTCACGGCACCAAGTTGTTGGCTCTTGGTGAATTGATGTTCTCGCAGGCTAACTAATAAACTGTTACACAAAGAACTTCAGTCTGGAGCGTGGTCGAAGATGAGGTAGAAACAGGTTTTATTGATGGTCTTCAATACAGCAAGACTTCATACATGAAGGTCGGCTTCAGGTACTACACGCACTAAGTCTCACTTAGAGTCTTAAGCCTTGCACACTCGTCCTCACGCTCAGTCTGTCTCTAGTGCGGCTAGGTAATTCTCGCACCCACACCTAGATATATGTACACGACTCTGGTCCGTGCCACGTTGTTGTTGCGTTGCTTCTGTACTAAACAAAGAACAAAGAACATCTTATACCATCCCTGAGCTGTCCAGAGTGGTTAATTATAACTGTCCTTGCATCGCCTAGAGTCTGGCGCCTAATTGGAAAAACATTGCTTCTGAAGGTATCTCTAGATTGATAAGGAGTACACTCTGACCCAACTCCTCTTTGTCACAGACACTGACAAGGGAGGCAGAGTGGGAGAAAGTTCAGCCGGGTAGAGAACCCCTATATCACCTAAGAACAAAACCTTTATTATAAAAGAAGCTTCTAGGAACTGAGGTACCTTGGTTGTGCTGATCATCCCAAATGGTTAAACATGTCATGACTAACCTAATACTGAACTACAGCTACATGAGTGATTTCTACAGCTATATGAGTGCTCGAAATCATAGGCCTCACCGTTGGGACGGCCTTGTGCCACGTACACACTTTCAGTGTGCCTTGTGTGCATGATTAGTTCAACATAGCAGCATCTCTTGGAAAGTAGGCCACAGGTCACAACTCCGTGAGCGGCCTAAAAACTACACAGTCACATTATACACTGTGCATACTAATTCTACCAAACTAATCAGTCTACCAATATAATGAGCACTAAATAATCACCACTATTCTTCAACACCTTCAAAAATCATATACAAACACATTACAAAACCTTGGCCCTCCTTACTTGTGATTGCTTAATTGGACTATTTGACCGAAAGGGACACTGATCTATTCACATTTTGCCTCAGAACCAGGTCAAAATGTATCTCTCTGTGAAGTTGAGCATCCTGCGTGGCCTTCTTTGCTCTACTACTGTTATGTTCTAAATGGTCACAGCCCATATTACTGACAGACTGGCAGGTGCATGTACTTAATAGTTTTAGATTGCAGCACCTTGGTTAGTTTTACCCCAGTATCCAAAGTATTTGTATGTTCCATATTATTCTTTCTAGCATGTTACACATTCTCTCTGGCACTTTTTAATGCATTTCCACTGACTGGGTTGCCACAGCTCATGCCATAATTTAAGATTGCAATTCTAATATGATTTTAACACAAAAGTGTCAAACTGTGCAAAATACAAATATGTATCAGTTATATTGCCACATATATGTAAACATAGGCTTCTAAACAAAATGGTGGCATGATTCTGAAGAAATTATTTATTAGGCTGACAAATGATTGCATGGATGTATGATTTTACACACATAACACTGGCAGCATTCTTACAACACTGACTTAACTTTATGACATTTGCAAGGTGTCTACGAGGTGGCTCTTTGCCCACAAGATTAAGCACAATGTCTGTGGCAAAGCATGCGTGACTGACAGTACACTGCAAATAAATCATATTCCTGCTAACACAGGAACTTGGCCATAAATAGTTACCTGAAGACAACAATGAGTAATGCTTGTTGGGCTCCTGTAAATTTAGCTCAATAATTAGATTGTTAGGGAAAAGAGCACTGAAGACCCAGTCCTCTAGAGTCAGATTAAGATCTCCCTTATCTTCAAACCATATGACACACCATGGAAGAGAACAGAAGAACATCATTCCTAATTGATTGATGCCTGGTGGCTGTAATATCATTATGCTCCATCAGTAGGATGTATGCAGGCTATTAACGATGCTGTGTGTTCCTGTTCATCAGGATGATGGTGAATCTGTTTTTCTTTCCAGCTCTGCCATTTATAACAGCATCCATGGGCCACACATTTGCTAATATAGTTGCACTTAAAACACAACAAAGAAACAGAACCAGAAAAAATTAAAAGTGTCTGTTTGATACAAGAACTGAAATCAAATCAGCTCTTGCTATTTTGAATGAGAATAAGACATCCTAAAGAATGCCAAACATGTGAAATGTTCTGTCCCCAACACTGCATAATCATGAAGTACGAGAAGTGTTATGAGACAATCTCCCTAAGAATACTCTCACAAGCCAACAGGAACTGAGGACAAATGGCAAGCTTGTGAAAATAAATGACAATGGAGAAGGGAGAGGCTGAGCCTCACAGTTTACAAAGCCAGTCAAGCTGAGAAGCTTGTTACATAGAGGCAAGAGCAGGCCTGTCCGTGTCGTATGACTGCACAAACAAAATAAAAACAGCTGCAGAAAATCTGCTCAGGAACTTCAGCTACCTGTTAAGTGAACAATATTATGTGCATACAGTTTGTTCACACTCCATTAACAGTTAATACAAAATATGGAGCAGTGTGTGCGTATACGTGTGAGAGAATTCAAGCTGCATATGCTCATACATATTATTAGCCATCTAATTTATCTGGTTTACTTTTTCTTTAAGGTGAAAATACAAATGCCTTATGAAAAGAGTTTGATTGCCTTCTGGGTATTGTCCCATGTTGAAAATGAATGTTTCATAATTGTTATTTTCACCAGACATTTAAACCATCTCTAATTCATCCCTAATGTTATTTTAGAAATATTTGTCGTTCTGATAAACTAGCATTTATTGCTCTCCCTTTGAAAAACGAAATAAACTTCAGTCAAACTTTCATTTTTATTGTTTTAAAAGTGTCCAACATCAGATTCCTATTTGAAATTCATACATAGTAAAAGTATATAGACAACAGTAAAAGTTCTCCTCTCTGTCCTGGTAAGACCTGTGGCTACAATCGAGCAGTGTGGAAGCCTAAATTTCTCAACAAATGTATATAACATTACAGTATTATCATTTAGCAGATACTCTTATCCAGAGCAACTTATATATAGTTTTATCCATTTATACATCAGGATATTTTCTGAGGCAATTATGGGTCAAGTACCTTGCCCATGGATACAACAGCAGCGGCCCAGGAGGGACCTGAACTAGCAACCTTTCAGTTACAAGCCCTGATCCTTACCACTACACCACACTGCTGCCATGTACCTTCCAGATGGCAAGACCCAATGATCAGCCCTGGCTTAATTCACATGAGTGGTCTAACAATCCAAGGATGGCACAGAAGTTATACACTATAAGGCACACAACAAGATCATTAATGTAAAAGATTACAAATTGCCTACAAACTCCTGATACCTACAGTGCTGGAGAGACATGTTGGAGTGTGTGTGCCATTGCTTTGTTGCCATCAGTCACTTAGCACCTGGTCGAATATTATCAGAAAAGTAAGGGGAGAAGTTAGAACTGTTTGCCTCAGAGATGAGGTACGTGATCCGTAAGGGTTTACTCACATCCCTTTCAGCATTTAGTACCTACCTACTATAGCTAGCTAGATAAATTAGGTTTTAGTGTAGCTATGTAGATGAAAACAGGGTAGGTAGCTAGATTTTGATATCAGCTTCAGTGACATCAAGCCAATCGGTTTTGGTAGCAGGCTAGCTAGAAAGCTATGTCCTTGTTAAAAACAATTCATTTGGCAAGGAGGAGTGAAATGAAGAATCACTGACCTCAAACCCCTTTTAGTAACAGGATTTTTAATTCAACAAACATCCAAAAACAGCTTTTGGGAGAACAACAATCATACTACAATACAAATCTTTTATATTTTATTAGTCAGTAAAGTAGGAACGACAACATTAATCTAGTAACATCATTCTTGTCTAACTTGAGTGTAAAACTATGTGTGACCTCAGTTACTCCCCTAGCCGATGTATGTTTGTGCCTTTTTTCTAAAACAATGATCTGTGAGATGTGGTTGGATTGTACCTGTGCCAGTGTCCTTAAGATCACCCCAGACACTAAATGAGAACAATTTAGCATTCAGACAGAAGAGTTCATACACTGCCAACAATCAGGACTATTATCAGAAATAATAACACAATTTTACAATGCCTGACTAGTAAAGGGAATTTCAAATTCCAACTTATGTCAATAAATAACCATACTTTCAAAGCACTGAAATGTTTAGAGTGCATTTAATTTTAATGTATTATTGGTTACATACACATACATATACATTATTCATAAAACTGATGTTTCCTGAATAAATGTCTACAGAAACTGAGAATATAATTTAACACCTTGTTTCCTTTATCAACTCTGTACCAATGTCCATCCATGTAAAATCTTGGAAAAAGTGGAGGAAGCATTATTTCCTTAAATATGCTTTTTAGGATAAATCTGTGAGTCACAACAAAAATCTTTTTCCTAACTGGAACAATATATAGCCAGTCACACAGCGGAACTCCATGGCAGAAAAAGCCTGTGTGACATTCCACAGCTGATACCACTGAGGAAGACAGCATCCAGAGCTTTTGTGACCAGTAATGATGCCACCTCATTCAGCAGATTTGAGTTGGAGATCTTAAAAAGCAAAGGGCCTGACACTGACTTCAATCCTAATGTAGACAGAGGCAACAAGATACACAATATTCTTTTAGAATCAGCATGATGGATTTCTCAACAATGTATTTTTTTCATCCTGGAAAGCAGCAAATGGTTGTACAATAAGATATGAAATTGACCTAACCTAAATAAATTTTCTGATATCGGGGGAAATCGATAAGTGCAAGATGCCAGGAAAAGTCTGTTTGCACAATCTATTGATTAGATTAACAGTGTTTGAATTACAGCATATTACTGTGACAGTTACAGTGGTGCTGATTGTATCCAATTGCTTGAATCCATTTCATAGTTGCCATTGGTTGCTTTCCATTTATCTGGGGAAACAGCTCTGCAACAAGAGACAATCACATGCAATCAGATGTAATCTTTCACTTCTTTGCTACAAGGCAGCAGATTGCGTCTCTGTTGTATGGGTGTGGAGCTTTGTACACTGTAACACACAGCCTGGCTTTGCATTAGATTAAAGGCAACAACATTTTTCCCATCATTCAATCTAAGGGCAGAATTAGGCCACATGGGAAATGTTAACAACATATGTGTTTGAAAATACTGCAAATTCTCTGTACCATGAACATCTGTGGGGCCTAGTGGTAGTAGATGTAGGTGGCAGAAAACTTTAAAGGGCTGCTTTATGGCCACAGTTTATGCTGAACAACATGTGTCATACTCATGAAAGCTAAGGTAATATAATACAGTGTACCTTCAGTGATTTATAAACACTTGCATCTACAATGTAGGCTTCTTTGTAGTTTGGTGACACCTGTGGAATTTAATAATTGCATACTCTGCATCAACACAACATCTGTTCTTGTTTTGTATGATATTACACCATTAAGTAAACCAGTTCCATTGAAACATTGCAGATCCATTCAATTGTATCACATTTAGAGTCACAATTAAGTTCATAAATATATCACTTATTTGTTTGACTTTTTTTAAATTAGCTGGTAAACATTCACACAACCTTAAGTTAAAAAATTAAACCATTAAATCATGAAAAAATCTTAACATATAAGAAGTACGCTCTCAAATCATTAATTTCTTCATAGTTTAAAGGATAAATCTGGCAGTTGATGGCCGAATTAATACCTGTGCATTATTTGTTCATGAACTAGCTTTGAAAGCAAGACACTTGAAAAAGGGAACCCCAACGACAACCAACAAACTGTCTTGAAGAAATGCTGAAAGACAGCCACAAAGACAGAGGATTTTTTGATGGACACTGGGGAGATCACAGCATGTATTGCAGACATCTGACCTTACATTACTTGGGTCTTTTTTTCTATGTAATGATACAGGGGAGAAAACCTTAAGCCTACTTCAAAGCACACTTGACCCAGGAACCTTTCAAAATCATATTGGCAACACTGTCAAATTGATGGAGAAGGAATATAAGAATAGCTGGCTGGATGTCATGTCAGGTCCCCTTTCATTTAATGTGGCATGGTTTCAGAAATATGCAAGAATAAACTATCAGAATGTTTTAAAGGGTTTTAGGTGCTTAATAAGAAATTTTCTCTCTAGCTCCCTTTTTGGAGTAAACATTGATTTTTAACATTTATATTTTTAGTTCACATTGACAAATGTTTACGTAGGGTTTAGCCTTCCTCATTAACTTAATCTTATCTCCATCCTTCTATTAAGCAAAACAAGACAGATAATAAGTATCATGAATCTCCCCTCCCCCTCTGAACGTAGCAGCACCACCCCACATCTAACAAGGCTGTGATCCCGTTTCATTGGCCTCCAGATCATCAACTCCATGTTACCACTGCTGTCTGGTCTCTTTAGGGACTTTGGCACACACAAAAATCAATAACCCAATTGCATTTCCCCTGTCATGAAACACCTTGACTTTTGAAGTGTTATTAAAGAGAGGCCCTAATTGTGCAACACTGAAGTGGAACTGGATCTACTCAGAGCGTAACAGGCATAACAGCTGGTCAGATGATTTCCCTGTGTACAGTCTGCAGGATCTATCCCTCAAAACTGCAGCTAAGGTTTTTCTAAAGCCAACAGAAGGCTTCATCATCACACCACTATGACGATGAAGCCAATAATACAGGCTGTAAGATGTAAGGTTTATCTTTGTAATTGATTCAGAGGTTATCTCATTTAATTTCGACATTCATTACACATGAAGTGAGCCTTCCTGAATCTAAGCTTCTTTGATGTAATATACAGATCACACTCCACAAAGTGTGAGTCGCAGCAAAGAAAAATTATAGAAGGGCATTGTGTCTTTTTAATTGCCCAGCCAAAGGCAGACAGGATACAGACCATGTTTTAATGGACCATCCACAAAGACTCTACTCAGACACACTCACTAAGTCTCTCTTAAGTGCCCCTTAACATTATGCAAACTCCTGATCCCCACTGCTTCCTTTCTTACCATTACATAAGCCTCTTACACACAGCAGCAAAGCCTTGCATCTTCTGACAGCAGTATACTGTCAATGCTAAAAAAAAGCCTTGGTATCCTTATGTAATTTGACTGAGAATGCAGTGCAGTGTATTCAAATTCAGCAGATGTGACAGAGGACAACACCTGAGAGCAAACTGTAATCTTGACCTGCCAGTTTATTAAAGATGATGAATCTGAAACAAGAATCAGCTGGCTCACTTGTCAGACAGCTATACCTTCGACTGAGCCATTCATCATTTTTGACTGGGTTTGTCAGTTCAGATTAGAGGGGATGATGAATGTTGGAGATTCATCTAGAGTTTATGGTAGGTAATGTTGATTCAGAAAGCCTAGAAGCAGAACAGTCTCAGATTCCAACTTCATCTTAAAATGTGTTCAACATTTCTCATGGTGGTCACAGCTACTAAGTGTTCCCTCAGATGCGTAGGAATGATGACACATGGTCTGCTTGGATGAGGCATACAGACCTTCACCTGAGCATCTTGCAGTATAATCTCCAGAGCAACCAAAGCACAATTGACTCAGTCTAGTCTTGTTAATCTGGTGCATTCTGGGGTCAAAGTCTGCTTCTGCAAAATGAGGCCAGTAGTCACCGACTGGAAGCCACCCGTGTAAATATGCCAGAGTAAACCAAGCGAAATAGCATGAATTCAGATTCTAAGCAGGATTTGTACCTAAACTGATGACCTCATCTCACGTAAAAAACCCATTATACCAGCTAAAGCCCCAAAATACGGAGAAAAGTATGACGGCTGATGTGCTTGCATTTGTTTTAATGCATGCACTGAAATAGAAATGTGCATTTAACATTATATCCCCTGCTCAGCAACGTTAAAATTTCAGGTTATTCTCACAGGAAAAAGGTTTAGTGCATATTACCACGACACCCGAAATATTAACATCTGTTTTAGCCTTTTAAAGACATGATACCCAGATGTCATCAATCAATTTAAAAGTAAACTGTAATAAATTTGAACAACCACATAAAACCTGAGAGTCCAAAACTCCATCCCTTAAGTAAATCAAGGTGACATGAATAAATACATCGTCACAACGCGCAATGTAGGCTATTTACCATGCCACATGACGTGAAGATGAATTCATTTTTTACTAGTCAAAGTGCCATGCTGCTTTTGTGAAACGTGCAAAAGTTAATTTAAGTCACATAAGAGTTGATACTAGATTTGCCACTCTTCACCATATGTATGTAAAATTCGGTACAGGGCTAATGCTCTAAAACATATAGTGAGACATGTTATTTCTAGCATGTTTTATATTATTACAATAATGATCAGTCATACTTAAAGAAACGAGTTCCACTACGGTTGTCAATCCTGACTTCAAATCTGGTTTCAACTACCAAATATACCGACACCCCAACACAACTAGTGGAGTCCTGCGAAAAAAACCCTGGAACAACAGCGATGAACTTCGCGAGGAGATGAAAAACTCGCGATGGTCATCTGCTATTAGGAAGGACGCGTAACCATTGCAGGTAGATACAGACAACAATGTTGCGAACTGAAGACTAAAATACTAAATGCATTTTATGTATTACCTGTATGACACCTGCTTCCGGATGGCAAGGTGCAAAAATTCGTTCTCCATCTGATTTTCCGTCCCCGTCGCACCGGATCCCTCATTGCTGACCTGGACTACTGCGGTTCCGTTCCTAGGACTCTTCTCCGTTTTGGGGCACTGTCCAGCAGGATTACTCTCGGGCAAGAAAACGTCCTCTTCCTCGGTCAGGTCTTCTAGAGTCGGCGGCGCCATCATCACCGTTGCGGAGTCCACAGCGCTGTGAACAGGGAGAGACGAACTGTTCCCGGTGCAATTCGCTGCCTCAGCCATCGATAGCTGGAAGTAGGGCAAACGCCAGCAACACAAAGTAGACTCTTCTCACACAGTAATAAATGAAGACCTCTGAGGTCGTTCGCTGCTTCGCACTTCAAACGACAGTTAGTCAACGTTCAGTGAAATTGATTTGTACAGGCTACATAAAAAAGATATATTGTACTGGATATTGCTAGTATATCCCAATCGAATCAGTAGGCGAGCTGCACGCACGGTGTCGCCTGTTTTCTCCTCCCTCTGTAATCTCAGATATTTAAACCTTCTGGAGCCTCCACGACAGGAACTCTCGCATACACGGGCTGTTAGCAGCAACTCAACAGCCTAATTCTGAAAGAATGGACATTGTTCGTAAGGTGACATCACCTGAAGAACTCACTAAGACTGAAGTGAAACTCAAGAATTCTAAACATGGCTCAATACGAATTTCTGCGAAATTCTGAATGCAATCTGAAATGCATTCTGATTCAAAAAGACTTTCGGTTTCTAAGCACCTGATAAAGAGACCACACTCCCACATCTGTGTCATAGGTAAGAACGAAGCTGTACAGAGCAGTTTTCAAGGGCCCTCGATCTGGGCACCTTACGCAAAAGAAACACCTGCGATTACAGGCAAAAGAAAGCCCAATGTAAAAACTATACGATGCAGGTTTGAGTTGAGTCTAATTTAATCACGATAAACTGAAGCGAATGTCAAATTAATTCCAGAATACGAACTCTTTAATTTGTTCAACAAAATGTAATGGTGCGTGGGAAATTTTAAAAGCCCGTAAATCGTATCAACGAGCTAGTAAAACTGGTGTAACAGGTTGATCAAATAACTGATCCTTGCCTCCCCTGTAAGAGCAGAGTAAACCCAACCCAATATGTTTTTTTTTTCTTTTGTCTTACAAATGTTTTTGTAAGACAAATGTTCTGTTGAGTGTTAAACTTTTTTTAGTTGGTGCGTGGTTTTAATTATAGCCTACCTGTATTTTTGCAAAAATAAAAAAATCAAGGAATACATCGTAAACCCTTAACTGAATCACAGTTTATTTAATGACATAAAATCAAGGACATATTCACCTAATCCACATCTGTAGCTTAAAGAAAACTAGAGTTTCTTTTTCACTCACTGTATTTTGACACATCAGGCCTGAAGAATGTAATGCCACTGCCTTTGAATCCACAAATATTGCACTGAACAAAAATTGTCTTACAAAGTTACATTAGAAGGAATTTGATTGCTTATCGCTTTTCATGCATTTCTGTCAATGCTCAGGGGAATTAAGCTATAAAATGACTCTGCTCATTGGAATAGAGAAATATGTTATGAGATAAAAAGAAATGTATTTCATCTGCGTAGTCCTGTGTTGCAAATACAAGAAGTATTATCACTTTATATGCCATTTTAAGCATACTGCAGCACATATTATCAAAATATGTCTTTTAGCAAACACATCTGTATTAAACATACTAAAGCATTTAATAGGAGATTCTAGCATTTAACAAATTTTGACATACAATATATTACTCATTTTTTATTTTCATAAATTGACTTAAATTGACACACAGAACAATTTTGTATGTCTACACTGTTAATTAAGCATTGCACAATCAAATAACTACCCTCTGTGTAAATCAAATGTGAGCTCCTCTGCCTTGCTCCTCTTCCTATCATACAATTGCCAATGCACAATTTACTGTACTGGCCTGGATTTCAGTTGGGCATGTAATGCATGATGATGCGTGGTTTGAAGTAGGCCACCAGCTAACAGTCATGTACCACAGCTGGGGCCACCATCTTAAAACTGAAGGGTGGATAAAAGTGATACTGGGGTGAGTTCAACAGCCAAGCCCTGTTTCACCATGGAGATGAGTCTGAAGATGCTAAGGTAGTTTGTTGATTAAAAAGTTCTGACCCAAACAATATATCAGATAAATTGAAAGTGTTAAACTTATAACATAGATTTCGTTTTAATAATAAGCTGTAACAAAGTCATTTCAGGATGTGATTCACCCAGAAAGACAGCTGGCTTTCAAAAGATTAAGTACAGCAGAACCACCACAAAGATAGCCACCACATCAGTAGAAACATCAAATTTATCATCACTATTACAGCTCCATGCATGTACTTTTTATTATTCCTGATATTTATCTAAATGTCAAAAACAGAGTATCTATCTATCTAACTATCTACCTGTCTGTCTGGCCTTTTGGTTATCTCCCTTTCTGGACAGAACGGAGTGCACAACTTCCTACATCATCGTATAGTTCAGTATCCAATTCACAGTTGTCTTTTTGTCCACTACACACATTTCCAGTTGTTCCTCACTCTCTTCATCTGTGTCAATGTTCTCTGTCTTTTGTACGTATGAGTATGTATGTGTGTTCTAGACCTTTACTTCTTTGGATTGCATATTGTACTATAGTGGTTAATATGTATTGCATATATGCACGTACACTATATATAGGTCTATTTTGGTGTGCAATGGAGTGTTTGAGTGAACCGGGAAATGGCCGTTTGAATAATCACAGCAACAGTTGTTACAAAGCCTCTATGAAAGAACAAGAAAAATGATGATTGACACTTAAGCGTATACAGCTGTCTTTATTTTAAGGTAAGTTTTTCTGAAAGGAAGCACACTTACAGTCACTGAACATAACTGTGAAGTAGTGGTTAAGGCACTAAAGCATAGGGTTGAGAGTTTGAATCCCAGGGATGTTTTATGTATGTGCAGTTTTTATTATCAGTTATAACAACCATTCTTATTTGGATACAGAAATGAAAACATCTGTTCTGTAAAGGGCAGACAATTGGTTATAGAATGTATGGCTAGGATGTCTGATTTGTGATAAAGCTTCCTTACTTACAGAGAGATGAGCAGGGATTGTTCAGGGGTCTGTTTTGAATTGGTAAGCCAGAGCATGCCAGAGTGTGTTGTAAGGGAGAACATTGGGCTCTTCTCCCAGAGCTGTCGCTCATGCTGCCACGTGAGGGTGCGATCTCCGGTATTAAACTCCCCCGGTCCTCCACCGCCGCGTGTGCTCCACAGCACAGGTCTGCCAGCACTATAGCAGAACCGTGTGGGTGGGAGAGGCCCAATCCAAGCCAGCGCCTCCTTCCTTCCCTCCCTCACACTCTGTGCTGTCGGCAGTAAAAGGACTGGCACATCAGAAAGTAGGTTATGCCTTTCAATTGATTCATCCACAGTATTGTTCTGATCAATTACTAATGGCTCAGCTTTGATGGGAAACACTATGAAAAGTGATGTTAGAGTATGGTTGATTCTCCTGCATTATTGTGTATGATTATTTATTATTATTTATATTACTGCACAAGGTGGGTAGTGTGATTAAATACTGTTGAACTTGCACAATCGTATTCTTGATTATTCAAAATCATTACCTTGGATTATCGTTTTATAGTGAGGAGTAAGAATTTTCATTTGTCCCATGGAGTTCAAACTCATTTTTGGACGTTTAGTAGAATCAACTTGAAAATGTTTGGTGGCCCGGAAAAAAAATGCCTTTCAGGTTAACATGAAACTGATGTACAGATTGCCACAAGACTTTTCTCTGGCTTCTAGCTCTACATTATTTTCATTGTAACAAGCTGCCAAACAATCATCGGCTTTTTTGTGCGATGTGGAGCAGATTCTCTATAGCCAGCAGGGTTGCAATGAGGGGGAAGAGGTTACCAGGCGAGGCAACTCAGTGGCGTGTAAATCAGTGTTTCCATGGGAACTGCGACACCAGGCACCTCTGGCTCAGGCAACCTCTCGCCTGGCCCCAAACTGGCTTCCACAATCAAATCCCCTCTAATTGGCTGGCCTTTATTACAGAGGCTGCACTCTCAGACCTCACTCTGTCTGACTACATGGCCCTACCACACTGATGCACAGCTCATTAGATAACAGACTGAGAGAGTGACCAGCAGGTATGGTGGGGCAGGTGTCTGCAGTCATTACTGGACTGAGTGTATTACAGGTGCTTTTTTCAGGGCCAATATAGAATTGATTTTGGTAGGCCTAATACAAGTAGTGGTTTGAGTTTGGTTTATCAGTATTTTCTTTGCTCTTCACACTCAACAAGAGCGGACTGTCCAATCATCTGATGTATCTGAAATCTTTCAAATCATTGAAAAGGAGTATTCAATATTTTTTTACCTTGCTATTTTTTGATGGAGACCATCAAAAATAGCAAGGTAAAAAATATTGAATACTCCTTTTAAATGATTTGCATTCATTACATTTACAAAAACACCACTATTAATTGTTTTATGATCCAAAACCCAGGATTAAAAAGAGAGACTTGGTGAGAAATTGTGAAAGAAGCCTCAACAAAGTAAAAAAAAAATCTGAAAAGACACCAAAAATAATTGCTCATCATGGTCTTTGTTCCAGTTTGACATGTTGTCTTTCAGTTTTGTGTGTATGTTGTCTTGTTTGCCCTGATGCTAAATGGACCCCTCTCTGAAAACCATGATTTTCATCTTGCAGCCTGTTGTGTCCTCTCATTCATGCAGTCAAAGTAATGAATATTTATGCTCCATATGTAAGAATATTAATTATTATTTATTATTATATTAATATTTGGTTTAATAACACATTTTTCTATCCATTTTATAAGGAAGCTATTTCAATCCTGCTGAGGAAAGTAAATTCTAATAACAGTAAAATGGTAATAACATGTGTGTATGAGACAATGAGATTCAGTTCATAATGTTCCAGGTTATGACATGGTTTCCAGAAGTACAAAAGTACATTTTCCCTTGTTCTGCACAAGCACACTATGTCCTTGATACATTTATCTGCCCCCTAACATGCATAAACAACACTTATACCAGAGGACATGTTAATGTTGGTCACTCCTACACACCACCTATAGTTATAGTACTCTGCCAGTATCAGGATTTCTGCAACTGTTGTGAGCTTGCGGTCTTACTCCTTTATCTTGCTAAAAGGACTTATCTATCTGTACAGTAGGTACTGTACTTTTTTAGTAATTTCCAAACTACCGCTCTGACAATTGAAACATGTAAACTTATGTGACATTCAGAGACATTCATACTTTATTATTCTATGTTACTATAAAACACTATATTAAGTTATCAAGCTATTACATAGTGCTATTTATAGGCATAGCTTACCACTCACACAAAAACACACAGGTAACTGCCAAACAAAGGAAACACCAACATAAATTGTCTCTATAAGGGAGTGAGAACACCATCAACGATAGATAGATAGATTCTACAGTGTCTGGAACTCTGCTGAAGGGATGCAACACCATTCTTCCACAAGAAATTCCATCATCTGCTGTTTTGTTGACGGTGGTAGACAAGCATCCACTCCAGGATCTCCCGTAAGTGTTCCATTGCGTTGGTGCCTGAGATGGCCATGGCATCTGTTTTACATTGTTTTCATTCTCATCAAACCATTCAGTCACCACTCATTCCATGTGGATGGGGACATTGTCATCCTGGAAGGAACCACTCCCATCAGGATAGGATGTTTCACCATAGGATGAAGGTGTTCACCGAGAATGGCTTTGTGTTTAATGGAATTTAAGTTGCCCACTAAGGGGTTGAATGGACCTAAACGATGCCAGGAGGATACGCCCCGCACCATCACAGAGCCACCAGAACCGTTCATCATGGGCAATAAGCACTTGGGCCTGTAGACCCCTTTTGCTATGGGCCACACTATCAGTACTCCGGCCCCCTAGCTGTTGTTTTGGTGTTCTCTCTGTCTGTCAATGTGGTCCATGTGCTTTTGTTTACTGTTCCCTTGTGTTACAGCCCTGCCCCGCTCTCTGCCCTGTCCCCGCCCACCTGATCTCCTCCACCTGCCTGCCTGCCCACCTGCATCCCATCTCCTTGTTAGCCCAGCCCTATATCTACCCTGCTTGTCTCTGTCTTGTTGTTGGCTCGTTGCAGTGTTTTTTTTTTTATTTTCCCTGTCTCGTTCCCGCCTGTTATTCTGTCTTGAGTTTCCTGTGCTGACCTGGCCCGTTCCTCAACTTTGTCTCTGCCTGCCGTTTTGCCCTGATTGCCTGATCTGCCTGTCTGCCCGTTTTGACCCTGCTTGTTCCTGATTTTTGATCCCTGCTTTGCCTTCGAACTGCCTGCCTGGTTTTGACCCTGCCTGTTCTGCCATTATGCTCTTGTCCTACGATTCCAATAAAACCGCCTGGAACCTGAGCGCTCGTGGTCTGCGTTTGAGTCCATGCCTGAGCCCCGACACACACATGCACTTGTCCGCTTGTTGAGAAAAGGGTGAAGGATGAATCATCTGTCCATATGACTTTTTTCCACTGCTCAGTAGACCACTGTCTGTATTCTTTGTACCACTTCACTTGAAAGCATGAATTTTTAGGCATGATAATGGTCTTGTGCACTGATCCCCAACCATAGTTTCCCTCTCTGTGTAGTTCTCGAAGGACAGTCCTTGATGAAACTGCCTGCTCACCCCCTATATTCATATTGGCAGTCAACTGATTCAGAGTAGCTCACCTGTTTTATCTTTCATTTCAAACCAATGTATAGACATTATGGTTAAGGAGTATGCATTTTTGATGATGGTTTTTTTTTTTCTATTTGAAGTCTTTCTCTGTGACTTTCTTGCCAACATCATTGGTTAAACTTCAGGAAGTGCCCAGTATTTTTCGACATGACCCTAGCCATGTTAAAAAAAATAGCTAGCGGGATAATGGATGAAATCTGCTAAATGATGAGTGGCACAGAGGCTGTCAAGTACAGAAAATCTTTCCATTGAAATCCCTATGGAAGTCCTATGAAAAGGCATTTTAGAATTTTAGTATTAGAAGCATGCTGGGGAAAATGAGAGCTATCAAAGGGCTGCATATGCCAGGCTAATGAATGCAGTGCCTTCCAGACTGTAAAATGGAAAGCACCTAACTGGGACAAACTAAATTCACACATTCCTTCTGCAAAAGGTATATTTTCATGGTTACTTGCTGTATCAGAGAGAAGACTCACAGTATGAACCCACTTCAAATTAATTGACCCTAATACTGTACATTGTACTTACTGTGACCGGTTTGCAGCTTGTATAATTGCATATATTCACTAACTAGTTAGCGGTAAGTACTTTACGTGGGAATAACCAACAGTAGCACATATTAGTGATTACACGTATGTGGCAGGATAGGTGTTACAGTACAGCAAAGTGTAAAACCTTCTGTAGCTAACATGAGTAGGACAGTGCATTACTACTGAAGGTTACTGCATAAGAATGTAATGCTTACAGGATGTTAAAGTGAAAGATCTTGTAATTACTTTGAACCTCCCCCTTTTTGAGTAAAACCATTTAAATTGGGAGACTTACAAGTACGGTGAGATAAATGTAATTACCAGATAATTGACGAGGACTGTACTCATGGCGATATTCTGAAAAGGGCAGTCATTCAAATCTCATGTTTCCCTAGTGTGTCTGAAATATCAATATTATCACGTAGTCAAGTCAGAACAAGATACTCTTCAGGAAACTATGCAAGCTGCAAAAGATCTATTCACCTGCTTTGCAATGAAGTGGAACAATCAAAAGGAGTTTGTTCCCAGTTCACACATGTAGGCTGACTGCAATTAATAAGTCCATATAATGGAGTATGGGTCTGAATACACCAAATGCTTGTGCTGTCAGGGTATGAAGTCAGCTGAGATAAGTGCATTTTCACTCATCTTTCTGCGAGCATGCACATGGGGAAATCGTGCTCTGATTCAGAAAAGTCAATGAGGGTTTTCTAGGTCGTGGGTCCAGAAAGCAATAGTCTCTGATGGGACAAGGCCTGCAGCATTTGTTTGGGCTGGTGCGTGTTTGCACTTGTTTTTCCACCCCCATGCCATGGTGGCATGTGAATGAACCAGTCCACTGAGAAGGCTGGACCTGTAACTGCTGCCCTTGTCTCCAGGCTGGCGCACAGCCCAGCAAGGCGGCTTCCTGCTGGCACTGACAGCCATGGGGTGCCAACAGTACGGAGGCTGTGATGCTTATGGTGCAAGTCCTCTCTCTCTTCATCTCATTTTCTTTCTCTTTCTCTGTCATCTTCCCTCATTCTCTTGCTACCTCTCTGTGTCCTTCTCCTAAATCAAGTAAGATTAGTGGCACCAAACATGTCTCGGGTATAACAGAGCTTGTTCTGCACTGTGTAATAGGGAGATGTGTTACATTACAGTACATTTCCTTAGCAGAGGATGTGGATTCATAAGGGAGTAACTGCTGTTTTCCATGATCATTTTTCAGAACAATTGTTTGCTTTGATATGAATTTCAATAATCTAACAAAATTTAACAAAGTTCAACAAAATCTTGTTAAACTGTATATGTACATTTTCCTTACTGTGCATGGTGCTGGACTGGTGGTGAAACACAGAGATAATGGGTAATGATAATGTTATAACTATGCTGTAAATGAGTCTTAATTGAATCACTGTGTCTATAATATACTGACAGTGATATTTTAACTTCAATGCAGTAAAATCTTAAAATAGATGGTAATGTTTTAATGAAAATAATGGCTTGCTTTCCAGCAATAAAAGAAAATAAATATAGAGTATGAATGAAAATGCTTCAGTTTTGCCAAAGCATATCCCTCCAACCATGCTCAATGCTACAGAGCATTCTAAGAGAATAACCTGTGTATTGTGTAATTGAAGGCTAATTGAACACAGCTTTGTTGAGCAAAATATTGCTCTCCCCTTTCTTCTATGACCACTATCATTTTGAACACTGGAACAAGCCTTTGTTGATTTTCAAAGAAAGGAAAAAACTAATTGACCTGCTGAAATGTGTTTTTCCACCAATTACACCAGACAATAATACTGTTAGTTGCAAGATATTTTTGGGCTCCAGCTAATGATTTATTCAAGTGGTTGTATATAAAGGCCCCACAATCAAAGGTGACTGAAAAATACTATAAACAAAATAGAAGTCACCTTGATTATGAAAACTGAATAACTTCATTATTCATCCACTTATTCCACTCAAAGTAAATATCCATGCTTGCTTTAAAGACAACATTGTAAGGACCATTGATTAAGGTCCTCCTAAATAAAATTCTGAAGGTAAGTGTTATCGTACTTGTGAATGTGTAAAATCACAATACCGCACACAATCAACTGGAACACCTAGCAGTAAAAACAGACAATGAATTGCTGATGCATTTTTATATTTTGCTTCATGCTAACTCTACATTGCAAGACACAAATACAGAAAGTCAGTACAAGCATTCTTGTCACTCGTACTTGAACACATGCATTTGGATTAACAGCAACAGTACTGAAAGTCAGAAACCACTAATCACTTTCAAAAGGAGTGAGAGAAGTACTAAAATACATTTTACTATAAAAATACATCCCCTATTTACAGTGCACATTTCACATCATATGTACAAGGGAAATACAAATAGCAAGGCCATCAGAAGGCACAGGCAAACAGTAGTAAGGTAAACATACAATTCAGAGAGTTTTGCAAATCCCTTAACAAAAGAGACAATCTGAAATCTGCTTGGAACAATGCAGGCCTGTCTTTGCATTGGTAACAATCTAATGGTAAACAGAAGGCTATTTAACTAAATAACATTTATATTTGTAAAGACTGTCACAGAAAAGGGAGATACCATCAATGTGACAACCCAATCAGTTACCAACATCATCGACAACAGTTTACAATGATTTCAACTGTGTTGTCTTCTTTTCTGCATTGTTTGAAATGAAATGTCATGCATGATTTTGAATGAACATATGTGGCCAAAACAACAAAAAAAATATTTTTGTGATAATTTTTTGTACTGTAAAAACTGAGTCAAATGTTGGTGGGCTTGATTGTGGACAGAAGAATCAACACAAAACAAATGTATGTATTATGCTGAGCCTTTGGAAAAGAACAGTGATAATTCCGTATTTTTGATCATTCCTGTAAAAGATCCATTAAGGTGAAGTTGTCTTCGACCTTTAAGTAAGGATGAGAAGACCAGTTTGGTTAAAAAATCTGATTACTTATATAAAAATGCCACATTTCTCAACCAGATCTTGTGCCAACTTGACAACTGAAAAGTGGGACCCTGTGTCAACGTTTTCATGAAAGTCAACAAATACAAATAAAACCATGATCAAAAGGCATACGAGTTAATATCACATGGTCTGAATAATATGTATTCCCTAGCACTTTTTGGCTGTGGGTTGCACTACCCAGGGCAACAGAGAATATGACCTGTCACTCATGTTCTCCCTGACGTGTTAGAAAAGCAAAATACACACTGCAGATGCAGGCAGACAAGTGCCGACTCAAAAATCTGTGGCGCAGTGAATCCAAACTCCTGACACATGTCTCCTCTTGCTAGTTCCAGAGAGTCTACTCAGCCTCCTACCCGCGATTATTCACTCACTGGAGTTCAGCATGTCAGCCACACATTACACAACTGCTCACTTTAAATATTCTGCATGGTTCAGCCATCAGTCAAAGATCTTTAAAAGTTGTTCCAGTATAGAAGGAAGAAGTCTATTCTTGCAGTGCACATAACGCGTCATTTTTTTTTTCTTTTTAAGTTTCTTCTATAATATTTATAATGTATTTACATTTCTACCACCAAAAAGTTTCTTCCACAAGAAAATGTTACTAAAAGAGTTCTGCTGTATCAGTGAATAGTTTTATTGTTTACTGGTATTTTGCTTTAAATAAATAATTTTCGTTGTTCAAAATAAGACATCTGAACTGTCATCAAAAATATTTTCTTAATTTGAATGTGAGGATTTAACTAGTATAATATGTTAAATTATGTAGGGCTAATATGTTCATTTTTCATCAAAATAAATTTTCAGTTTTTGATTGCCTCTGGCAAAATAATGGGGTATTGGGCAGGCACTGAAGTTAAAACATTCCAACATGATCATATTAAAATATTTTAAAGGAACAGAGCTGGAAATATAATCTCTTAATAGACATGTGTGAAATAACTGCACATTTGAAATTTATCCAGTTCTGTTATGTTATGTATAGAATGCATTTACTCCTCAACAGGTTAATAAATTTGGTTTATGTTGGTTTGGTCTACATTTATTCCCACTATTGATCTTATCCTCTATATACAAAAATTTCTTGTACAGAAATAAAAAAATAAGCAGGAAAACTGTTTAACAGTTATGACAATAAAATGTAAACATTACATCATCCTTATCACTTACAAAACAAAAAGGTAGTTCTCTCTCATTTTTTTTTCAGAAAAATAAAATGTTCTTTTTGATGCCCACAAACAATGATTATTATATGATTTTTAAAAATCATAGTATTCCTGGTGGCATTCAGATAGAAAACAAACAGAGTGGAACGTAAAGCTGGATGTATACATTTTTAAGCAGATTGTACTAAAAAAGAGCTTGAAGGCACTTGAATCCAACAGCTTTCAATTTCTTATTTGAAGTGAGCTGTGAAAGACACTGATGTACAGGCATGGGACTTCTGTGTAATCTAAATGATATGGGATTCAGCAGGAAAACAGAACTGACCCTGCAACATGAAGTGAAATACTGTAATGCATGAGTAGACAAGGTGTGATTTAATGTCAACTTTAGCTGCCAGGAGCCTGCTTCTTGACAGTTTAGTCCCTGCATGAAAAGGTCCCACAATAACTTGCAGGATGCCATTTATGTAACAATGTGTGCTGAAAGGGGAGAATTTGGACAAATCTAGGAGACTGCTACATAGATATATAGGTACACAGCAAATGAGCTCAAAATGTGTCTGGATTCATTTCTGGAAAATAGTTTTTTGAGCCCCCCAACCCTACAAAAGTAAACTGAGTTTCACCCTTAAACCACAGCACCCTTGTGTTTCCTACCATATTTTGGGTGTTCTCAGAGTTGCAGTAGCAGGCTCTGTCGAGTGCCTCTTCAGCACAGAGAATGGCACCCACGCTCTCCCACTTAGAGTGAGGGCAGCCACAGCTATTTTTACTGGGGATTCACAAGGCCCTTATTCCAAATCAATCCACATAATGTACAGATTTTTTTGTTTGTTTCAATGCAGCAAGGAGAAACTAAAAAATTCTTGGGAGTTCAGAATCAGAGTGGTGTGTGGGGCCATGATGAAGCCAGCTTGTGCCCCGCTGTCCCCCTCCCCTCTCTCTTCTCTCTGGGCGGGCGTGTATATGGTGGGACAGAGATGCCAGGGGGCTGGGGGGCACATTACAGGCTGCCTCGGCACTGGTGCTAGAGACACCTGCCAGGGGCAGGAGTCCGTGGAAGGCTGCATGCGTATGGCAGCTCCGCCCCGGACGGGTTAGAAGTACTCCGCTCCACCATCAGGGTTCGCCTCTCTGTGACAGGAGGAGGAGAATTACGCAGTTAACTACAACATAATTTTAGATACCCTTTTTTGCCTTGGCTCAGTGACAATTTAACTAAATTTAAGATTTCTAGACCAACTGGATATTTGTTAGAATGTATCCCACTGAAATTCCATGTTTCTTTCACAAACATGTAGATAAAAAATATTTTTCTTTATTCCCAAGGTCACATCTGATCAACTGCCAGGCAGTCTCTTCAGCTATATGTTTCTTTGCAGGTGTGGATCAGATGAGCTACCTGATTACTTTCATACACGATAGGCTGACCAGCTGGTGCCATGGTCTGTAATCAGAAACATTATTTGCACCAACAGTAGTTACAAGCTCTGATCCTCACCTTTTGTGATACTGTTCTTTTTCATGGAGGAAATCTGCACCTGTCCTGTTGTAGTCCACCATGTCTGCATGGGCCTTGCTCAAGTACTTGGTGGCTTCATGCTCGCCCCGGGCATCCTGGCCTGGCTGACCCTCAGTAAAGTCACGTGTCACCCCCTCCCAGTCGTTATTGTCCTCCACTTTCAGGAAGCTGCCATATCCATCCTCCAATGGGGAGCCCTCGTCATAGAAGAGGAGTGTGCGGGAGCGGACTGCAGAGACACACACACCAGCAGGGGAAGTTAGCTGCTGCTCAGCTATGAGTCTTACTTGAGTTTTACTTTGGTTTGGTTAACAAAATGCAGTACTTTGGGTTTTGGGAATACACCCCTAACTCTCATCCTTTCTTCTCTCCAAAAATGCAGTCTTCTTTTCAGTTGATCCAACCTGTATTCACTATGTGGTCTGCATCCAAACCTACCTGTATTGGTAATTCTGTTACATGATTTATATAATGTATCTTTCCACAGGGCTATTGGATTTTCTTTGTGAGAATTGTGTGTCCTTTACCTACTTATCCAATAAAATATTTGTTAATTTTATCCAAATATCTCATCAAACATCAGACACCAAATACAACAATCCTGTCTTGTGCCATCTAAGTGATATCCACATATCTGAAAGGTTTATGATTATGCATCACCATTCCCATGATGCTTTACACTCCTGGCAACTGACACATTTCAGTTTAGTTTTATGATCTCTGGTTTCTATAGCAACCAGCCTGATATCAGCCAATCAGAGCTGTCAGCAAGCCCTCATTGTGTGGGACTATGTCTAAGTAGCTCTCGAGCATGGTTTTGAAAAACTCTAAAAAGGGCTCTTGCATCTTCTAATTGACATGCAGCTATGACTAGACATAGGCATATTCCTATGCTCCATAAAGGAGTGGATGGTGAAAGGTAGAATTGACCCACTTGGGAACTACTTTCATATTCAAAGGGAAGAAGACATAGAAAAATTCAACATTCAGCAGCTCCAGCTGAGCTCAGAGGTAGAGAACTGAACCTAACTCAAAAGTCTAAACTATTATCTTTGAATCCAAACAATGACAGAAAATAGCATTATAAGGTAATGTTGCATGTCAGAACCAACAGAACATTTACTTTTACTTTTGAGACCTCACAGACAACTCAAAGGTATCTAGGAACAATCTTGAGTCAGTTGCAATTTAATTGTAAGATTGCCCCATCTTAGATCTGTTGTTTTTTTTGTTTGTTTGTCTTTCTCAGCCACTATTCTCACTTTATTTTATTTAAAGTGTAGCTTCTTTTTCTCCACTCTGTGTGAGTGTTACCATAAAGCATCCCCCAGCGCAGACCATGAGTCACTTCTGTTTTTTCTCAAACATGGTTGGGGTTAGGATTAGCAATTGTGCAAGTTAATCCTGGATCAGTGGAGCAAGGGTACTATCCACCTAAAGCCTCAGACTGTGTGACTGACTCCATTAAGGGGCCAGGTTTAGTTTCATTTATGCTAAAGTAAAACCTTTACAATACCATCCAAAATCACATATAGATGTATGTGTTCAAAGCAAACAGCAGTAAAGAGTAGAAAGTTTGGGTGTGTCAGAGACCTGATGTATTTTCTTATTTTCTTTTTTATTTTTAGTGTCTAATGGTTTTCTTCCTGCTTTGTTATATTTCATCATTTGGTGTCATTGGATTCTGATTCTGGGATAGTTTTCACTCACTTTATATTTCAACACAGCAAAACAGAGAACCAAAAGACAAACACACACATTTTCCCTGTTGTTTCTCTCCTGTTGTGCAGTTACTACTACAATAATTCTCGAGGCAAAAGTTGCCTGTAAATGCTGATCAACCACAATTATAACCTTAAACATTATAAGCTAAACAGTATAACTGCTCCCAGATCAGCAGTTATGATCAACTTCTGTGTAGTCCAATAACAACACAAGGCCTATCATCAACATGATGGGAGGTACTTTCTGTCATTATATGACCCTTCTCTGGAGCGCCCCCAAGAATTACCCACATGTCAGTGCAATACACAGAATGGGCCATGCTCAGGCATAACCAATTTAGAAATATGACAAACAGCATCACCCTCTGGAGTGCTCCAGAGGGGTGTATGTGAAAGCACCTAGGGGGACTATGAATCAGAGTGAAGACTGTGGACATACTTTGACTGGCAGTGTAGACATCCACAGATGGCAGAGGCGTGGACTTCACCGTATGGGACGCAGAGGAGAACTCGGAAAGACAGGGCATGAAGGAGCCCAGCACCAATACAAAACACAGTGCCACCACCTGTCAGGGGGAAGCAGACACTGTGAGCATTCCATCAGGGCAAATAAACACAACAGGACGCCACCGTGTGTCTGAGCTAGAGTTCATCATCTCCACACTGTAAATACTACACATCATGTCCTTACATGTTCACCTCCTTGATACACTGTAACACTGAATGCCAATTAGACAGGCAGTGAATATCCTTACCTAGATCTGTGGCATGAGGTAGCTAGAGGCTGAATCCCTACGATTTAGAGCAAATAGAGTCTCAGCTTTCTTTACGGATATGCCCAAGTGCACCAAAACTTGTACCAACACCTGTGTGTGCAGAACACAAATTATAGGATTGCAGCATTTACCATGAGGCAGGTGCCCGTTTGGGTAGAGGCCATCTTGCAGGAGCGCGGCACCTTTCCAGCTACCAGCACCTGGAGCTTCTGCAGCTGCTGGAGCAGAGATCTAAGGGAGGTGAAGGCACACACACGCCCACATCAAACTACTAAACACACAGAGTGATTTCAACCAACACAAAACCCACACCATATTTTAGTTATTTCAGATTATACAGAACCCTTAATGCTGTGCAAGCATCAAAGGAAAAATGTCTTTCCTACACTCTCAGTTCTGTAACTTCAGCTTCTGGGACATAAGATCATTCTAGGACAAAATACTGAGGGATTAATGCTGAGAAATGAACAGGGATTATGTAAACCTAGCAGTATTTTTACAGTGCACTTTAAACTAACCTACAGTGCTTCCTTCTTATAACCACAAAGTACAAGTTTTGGACAAGTATATATAGACTGCACAAACCTCTGGCAATGCAGACACCCACAGTATACCCATGCACAACCACTGCTCTATGTTTATAACCCACACAAGGCCAAGGCACAATACTAATAGCAAAGAGCTCTTTGATATTGATTTACAGACCTGAATGTTCACATGCTTTCTAAACTTTTCCAGTCATAAAATCAAGGAACATAGATAAGAACATGAAGGATGCAAGGAACGTGAAGTAGATTTGCTGCGCTGGGTACAGTTGAGCAAAGGAGCAAGGGATCACACAGAGTGACATACTATCATTTGTTCACTTTCAACACTATAAAGAAATAGTGCTATTACATTTTGTTAAGAAAATAAACAATGTCCTCTTTTGTTGTGGACCCAAGAAAATATTAGCTCGTAGCTGTGCTGCACAAAATTCAGTGTTGCACCAGTCTTTCATGCTGTTTTAAATTGCCACCACAAGAGGGTGCACACTCTCCATTAATGGTGTCATGATCTGCACATTTAGTTTTGCTGCATGATCCATGAGCATCGCAATAACAACTTTAAGGAGTGTAGGAAAACTAAGGTTAATATAAAGCTAGAAATCACACTTCACAAAGAGTTCACTGTAACAGCACATACCTCTAAAGTGCAGGGTGTACTACATTCTGAATGAATTACAGATGTTGAAATTAAATATCACACATTACTTGGTTTAGAAAATCTGATGTCTTTTGCATAAACAAACTTACTGGCAACCATTCTGAGAAGATGAAGTCAGTAGTGTATTACAGAACATTATTTTTATAACTACAACATTTACAACAGTTGAACTTTGAACTTGATATTGAGTGGAGATGGAAGATGTATTTAGACTAAAATAGTGTAAAAAATAGTGTACATATTTGCTGGCTTACTCTATCACTTTTTCCACAGCATATCAAAAACATGTTTGTGTGTAACAAGTAGTGAATAGGATTTTAAAACAATAAGCTCTTCATCAAACAGCAGAGTAGTCCACAAGGAGACAAGGGGCCTTGATCTTTTGCAAATAAACATCTCTCAGATAACACAGGGCCTGGAAATGTAGTCTTCAGTGAAGTATTACATTGTATCACTTAATTTGGAAGGGATTTCTCTTGGCTTGTTTCCTGCTGTTTCCCTTGCTTGCATGACATGTGCTGCCACTAGTGGAGAAAATTTACCCCCATCATCACCCCTGTAAAATACTACTAAAAATTTTCAGCGGACACCTTTTTTTAAGTCCTTGAGATCCAGTATTTCGCTTCACTCATGCAGATGTCTAGGTGCCGTTTATCATCACCAAAACAAAAGCAAGATGAGGGAAAGGCCTAATTTAAGAAATAAAATCTGTGCCCCTGCCATGCCAGGAATTGCCAGTAATTCCATAGTTTTAGTTTCCCAAAACCACATATGACTGGAAGTTTAACCCCATATGTGCCTTGCTGGCTCATAAGTTTTGAGTGAAGCATTCCCAGAAGCTGAGTCAGATGCCACTCTCTCTGCCGGTGGTTTTCTCTCACAAACCGCCACAATTACAAGGCTGTTCCAAGACGATGTGTTTAAAGATATATTTTTCCTTCTGCTATAATTAGTGGAGCCATGGCGTCCCACTGTGTGAATGAAAGCAAATATAATGTATACTGTTAACTAAAAGCTACCTATGTGAACCATTATGTCTTTTACTATGGTGTTACATTTATTTGAAATGACTTAAAATGTAATGTAAACACTATGATACTTATACATTCATTGACAAACTAACCTCTGGGCCTTTGGAAGACAATGTGTCAGAGAAAGGTAATGGCTCTTCAAAATCATCACAAATGGAAAGTATTAGGCAGTTTTGGCTTATTGACACATACCCCTAACAGTGTCATTTTTTCAATGGCTACTTCATGGTTGGAAGGGTTCTGACCAAAGGCTCTAGGGTCCTGAGCCTGAAACATAGAGCTTTGAAACAGTCGGAGCATAAAGTATATGGTGCAACTTCTAAACACCTGGGGATCTTCACACTTAAAAGAGGATACCTAACACACTGTGACTCATATCAAATGTTTCAACAATTCAAGACATGAAAAAAACATAAAGCAAAGAAGTCTTGTGTTTTTAGGCCTTCAGTCAAAAACCTGAAGTATAAAAGACTGAAGAGAGCGTGCTGAATCTCTAATGCCTGACTGCATGTGAAAGAACAATCTATTTGCACCTGTCTTTTGCAAATCTTGAAAAATGCTATAACAACATAATGAAAGAGTGGGACTTATAATGTAGTAACATCTTCCCCTTTTCCTTTTTGTAATATTCTATGCATCACAGGAGACCCAAACTGAATCTCTCAGCAAAACTGACTATAATAATCATGAAGGGGGCCTGTTCAGTGTCCATTTTTATGCCAACAAAAAGGGGGCAAGGTCAGAAGTTATCACACTGCCAGCAGAGAGAACAACACAACACACTGCTGCCCTTCTGAGTCACTTACATGAGTCACCAGGGTGAAGTGACCACACAATGTTGACCCCTGATCCCTTAAGTGTGAATAAGCATAGCCCAGGGATTTACCCAAATCCCACCCCCCACCCCCGCATCTCCTGACTGTCACCAATGTCTCACCTGTTTGCACTCTCCAAGGTCTCTACCTTCTTCCACAGCTCGTTGTTTTCTGAGGTGAATGACTCAACCCTGTGGGAGACCAGTCCATTCGCACACATTAACGAACACACACTGGCCATAGGCAGCATGCTGCATTGTGGCCTGTCTAAGAAATGGCTCTTACGGCAGGTTCACTTTTATCAGAGCACAACAGGATCACTATTGGAGTATTGACACATTTTCACATGGGGTTGGAGTGTGAGTGCTTCTCATTACAGTCAGACCTGTTTTTACAGACTAAATAGTCCAAAATGCTGCAAGGTTCTTCTATAATGATGGGTGAACTCATGTGGTTCAGTGTAATAAATAACAGGCTGATAAGAATAACAGTGGTTGAGGACTATCAATGCAAGAATATAGGGGTACAAGCCATTCGGTTTCAAGCTTACTTTTTCTCCAGACACTCCACATACTCCTTCTTCTTCCTCCGGCTCTCTTGGGCAGAGATCTACAGAGGAATGCAGGGATGAATATGAAAATCATATGAGAAAAGTAATCCTAGAAAGCACACCAGGGTATACAACCCTGTCCCAGGAGTACCATAACCATGCCATTTTTCTGGGCCATTCTTTATGGTAATATTTTAACCCTTTCGCACGTGACTTATTTTATGCTATGCAGCGTGTGTGTTATGTTACATGGTTCATTATGTTTTCATTAGTGTTATTAAGCTTCTCATTAATTTAGCACAATTATTTATTCAGTTACACACCGCATAGTGTCAAAAAATATAACAAAACCTTGAATCCATCAATGTGAAAATTCCACAGTGCCACACAGAGGCAATGTAAAGTGTGGTGAAAAGTGCACTTCAGTTATGTTCCCCTTGTGTGAAATCAGGGACAAAATATACAGAAGCATAGCTTATACATCAGGTTGTACCATGCATGGTTCTCTCTGGTGCACACTTATTAAGATGCTTCAACTTTCACATATTCATTAGTGTTTCAGGACCAGCACATTATTCTGGTTCATGGTGACAGATGGACAGGGTTGAATAGATGGAACAGGCGTGGTTTGAAGGCACACCTTGTTTTTGATTTTCCTGCGGACCCTCTTAAGTGCCTTCTCCTCGGTCTTGGTGAGGGGCAGCTTGTTGGGCACGGGGTAGCCTTCTGCAATCAGGGTGCGTTTTTCCTCCTCTGTCAGAATCAGGGGCCCAGAGGTGCCCTGCAGCTTCTGTGGAGATAAGGACTTGACCTGTAAGTGGACTATCACTGAATACTGGTCGTTGGCCATTGGTCCTTAGGTATGAGGCTAAATGCTCATTGGTCGAGAGACAAACATAGAGTAGCCTGAAGAAGGAAAGTTTAAGGTGATGGGTTGCTGTTCAACCACATGCCGTAAGTATTCACTGAATAAACCTCTGGTTATGGGGATCATGGGGAGATTTTTCATTTTTCAAGCTCTCTTTGAACCACCAGCTCCCCAAAACCAGGGAAAGGCAGTACTACGACCCTCAATTACTGTCACCATCCTAGATACCAATTTAAACATCAAGATATTAAACACAAATGGTGCAGCTGGAGCTGATCTGGTTGATACTGGAGTGGACAAAGCCAGAAGCCATATTCCACTGCGTCTTCTAGACCAGGTGCAGTTCATCTTGTGACCAGCACAGGGATTAGCTTGGAGCCAGCAATACAGTATGTTTGTATTGAGTTGTTGAGACCACAGCCTTTGTTAGAGGGGGATCCCGGCCAGTCATGCCTGACACATCCAGCAGCAGACGCAGTGTCAAGGACTTCCCCCCGCGGCTGCGTGGGTGGTGCAGAACAAGGGGAAGGTCTGGCCTAGAGCAGAGAGCTCCTTGGTGTGGCTATAAAATCTGCAGCATAGGCCAAAATCATCAACAAGCACAGGCCAAGCAGGGGCAGCCAGAGAGAGAGGGGGGCATGTCTGATATGATGCATGATAATGTTCCTGAACCTGTTTCTCTTCGTTACCAAGCTTAGCAGTTTTAGTGAGGATCATTCATCAACAGCTGACTTATTTAACTGTGTTTAAAACTATACAATTATCTTTGTGCACATTACATTAACTCATTGTAATCCTGTGATCAGTTTACTTCTCTGCCTCTAAAATCTGTAACTCACTGATCACCACTAACACAAGTTGGCATTGCACACACACATACATACATACATACAGACAGACAGACAGACAGACAGATAGACACATACACACACATACACACATCCATACACAATGACAAAAACATCCACACCTTCAAATTCACTCAACGGAGCTCAGTTCAGTGAGTAGAGCAATGAGCAGACTACAGTGAAGTGCAACAACTTCCAGATCTCGGTAATGTACATTGGGCATAGAGCGGGAAACACAGGGAAAGGGGAAGGAAAAAAATTAAAAGCTTGCAGGTATATAATATTGGGGTGCTGGTTCATTAAAAAGACAATCTGGGGTAAAATTTCAGAGAGTGCAGGACTGTGCAACAGTAGTGGCAGTACACTTACATGGGGCGCAGTCAGAAGGGGAGAAGAGGAGATAGCAGTGGAGGTACGAGCCTGCAGCCGTGCTGGACTGGGGGGGGGCAGTGAGTGGGGACTCTGTGGCCCGTCACTGTCACTGCTGTGACTGCTGGGAGGGGTGGGCGGGAGCTGCAGCTGCTCATCTGTTGGGATATGTGGGCAGAGGTCAGAGATAAAAAGGTCATTAAGCCAACTGGTACATGCAGTAGTTCTCAGGGTAGAATACTGCATTCGATTATCAATAGATCCATGTAAAGAAAAAACGCAAGCGTCTGCCTGTTTTCCTATTTCATGCAGCAGCATGTGGAGAACACTTCACTTATCTCAAATAATGGAAAGACAAGTTCAGACATCATAAACTACATTGCTTTGCCAAGACATTCATGATTAAAATGGCAAATTACTTCCCCGATTCAGCCAGGTCAAATAAAGAGATTATAATTCCAGTGGTGTAGCAGCCAGTGCAGTTGTTATTCTCATTGCTCAACTCTATCCATTTTTCAAAAACAGCTTCCTTACCAGAATCAGTGCTGAGGTCTCGAAAGCCTGGTTCTCTGCTGTATCTCAGTACAGCCAGGATTCCAGGCACGGCAGAAATCCATACCCCCACCCCCACCTCAGCCCACCCCAATGATACAACAATTCTGAGAAGCACTGGAATGGACCATTCCTTCAGACTGGCTTATCTCCAAGGCATACAGAACCCAGGTTGAGCTCTGTTATTATTGGAGGAAGTGAGATCTTACTGAGGGAAGTCAGCTTTGTCCCAGTCTGATACATCACAGTTTCAGGCTGACATGTTTTTTGCAGCAATGCATTGCCACATATGCTTGGGGTGGTTACGGAATTATTATTTACAGTTTGGGAAAGCACATGGTTAGGGGTCACCCACGGTGTTCTGCTACTGGGCTGTGGAACCATCTCCATGATCCCTGAACTCATAAAAGTGGTTCTTTCACTGCCCAGCTTTTATTGGCTGTCTGGGAATTGTGCATGTGGATTTTTCAAGCAGATGTTTACAGAGGTGGACTGTACTTTTAATTTAGCCTATGGGTTAAAAAGGTACATAGATCCAAAGAATGTCCATAACTACATTCACATTAGAAGCATGGTCAATGATTTCTTATGAAGATGAGACTGAGGACTCAGATCTTTTTAAATACTTCATCAATGAAAAGGTGTAATTCTGCTGGCAGTCTTTAAAAACCTTCACCTTTGGCATTAATCATTAACCATTGAAGAATTGCAAATCCATGCCTCTGTTTTAGTAAGGCTATTGAGTTCCTTACTTGTGACAGTAAATCCAAAAACACATTACATTTTCAACAGAGGTGGCCTGTGTGCTCTTTTTTAAGACTACAAATTGAAAACATATGTACAGATAAAATTAATAACTACATTCATAAAAGCAAAGTTATTTAATGAAGATGATTGGCATATACACCTGAATGAATGTAGGATCAATTTGGGTGATCTTTCCCCTATTCTCACAAGGCAAATAAAACATCTGCCACACTGTCATGTTGCTACATGAAGAGCTCCTGTTGAGCTGGATGCTTACTTTTTTGCAGGCTGCAAATACTCTGGTGTATGTTTTTGGTGTACCCAGCAGCAATAATTCCTATTTCCAATAATACACTGATAATGTTACTGACCTCAATATCTTCTCCCACAAGCAAAACAGAAAAAATCATTTTTGAAGCGGGCATAGTAGCCCATGACAGATGATGAATAAATTACCTTTATGCTTTCAGGGGAAGAGGCACGCTTATGGCAGACTGCAATTTTTCAACATTTTGCTATTGTAATGAGACATTAAAGAATGCATTTCAAATTGAAATTTAGAAAGGTACTTTGAATGTAGAAATCATCTCTTTTGCAGCATGTTACTCATGTTCTGTGGAAAGGATTATATCCACTGAATAAAGTTTTTCTGTAATCACAACGACAATGAACTGATTTAAACTAATAAAAATATAGTTTTAGTGTGGACAACAACAAACAGTGTGGACTTCCTCATGTTCAATGGAATGTAATAAGAGGGTCTGGTGACACAAACTGTTGAATTTCGGTAACTTTAGGAACATTGAAAATGGCACATTTGAGGAAATGTGGGCAATAAAATCAACAGTACTATTATTTGGATTGATTCTGCAGACTACAGAGCCTTCGTTGTACTGTACACTGTTTACTTTGTGAGGTTGTTTCAACAGGAATGGAGTATGGAAACCCTGAGCTCTGCAGAAAAAGTGACCATCATCTTCCCCACAGGGACAGAATACAAAGGAAAGGGATCTCTGCCCAACCCCAGTCATGTGGGACAACCAGTAGCAGCTCCTGGGACCACCCAGATGGGGACACACAGAGCTCACAGAATAAATAGATATGACATGTGAAATTAATGCTGACATGCTATTGTCGTAACAAGGACTGCAGTCAGATGTTAATAGTTTAGCCTAAACAACAATCTTTGCAGGATACAGATGACACTGCACCACATTTTTATAGACAAAGGCAAAAACAAACTGAAGCTCTGTATACTTTGTGCCTACCTGATGGGACACTGAGGAACTGATTGACATCTCCGGGCTCAGCTTTTATAGCAGGCTTGGGGTTCAGGTCTTTAGAGGCCTAAGGAGTTGGAAGCAGAAAAGGCTACATCATGAACTACATCAGAAAACTGTAGCAACCTGTAGACATCAGTGTGTGAAAAGTATAGCTTAAATATTCTATTTGCATGTGCAAGGAACATTGATGTCCATATACTATGCTAACATCTTTCATGACCTTCTCACTTATTAACCTTTGGAGGCATGCAAAGCTGATTTGACACTCATTGCTGGTGAATCCATTTGGCCCAGGAGGAAGGAGAAGACATATTAGTGGAATGCTCATTCTGTCTAAAGTCTGAAAGGTCCAGGTGTTTGTGCACAAGCCATAATGAGGGTCTCAAACAGTCAACAGCTGAATACTGACTAAACTATTTAGGTGCCATCCATTAAACTGCATGTATTTTGGAGGGAGGTCAAGGACAGGCCTCAGTTTGTGACCTGATCTGACCATCATAAAACTACACAGGAGGCTTGACATTCCTTGCTTGCTACATGTCTTTTTATCTTGTGATCAGAATGTTGGGTGTTTCCACACTAATATTCTGGATAAGCATTCGCAATCAACTAATGGGCATCTTGAAAATTTGGATAGCTCTCAGTACTTCCACCAAAAATGCTTGTTAATATAGCAAACAACCTGTTCATGTATAACGTATACAGTACCCTCCATCTCTACACACCTTCATTTTCAGTAATGGTTCTCCTAAGAACAAATCTGTGGTCTGGCACTTGCTTCCAGGCACACTTATCATGGAATGCCAAAGGAAATCAGCCTCATAACATTTGAAACCTGACAGAATCTAATTATTTTCTGGCAGTCACATCGAGTGCATGTGGAGTGCAGGTAGATTGCCAGATTATACAGGCAGCAGAGATTTAAGTCTGAGATCTAACTTCTAAGATGACTAATTGTTTAGCTGTGCAATCCTTAAACTGGTGAATTTTATTGTTCTAGCCTGCTATAGATAACCTACTTATTTGCACTTCTGTTAAAAACGGAATAAACCATAACAGTAAATTCAGTCATTTTCAGAATAATACTCCTTTCTATCAGGATCATAGACTTTTAAATGTAGCATCTGTAATCATGAGAGGTTTTTAAGGCAGTGAAAGCTAAAAGGAGGATATATGGTATGTACTGCTCTTACCTTGGACTGATCACATGGATCAAGCTGCAGAATTTCCTTCATAATTACTACAGAGATCCAAGAAAGTTCAGTTTTTATATTCCAGCTCTTACCCATATGCTTTCAGAAATTTCTGGTTCTAAACTAATTTCAGTAACCCTGATTAAGTACTCTCAGAGCACTAGTGAGAATGCATAGGCTAGGGTCTTCCAGCATCTCAGCTGTAAAGTGCAAAAGGGGCCTGTAACATCATTCCTGAAGGACTTGAATTGTGACACACTCTAAATCACCCTGATTAAATAAAGTGAATGTGCAGCCTTTTGGTCTGACTAAGCTTGATTGATCAAAATAATCAATGTAATTACATATCAAAAAGACTGTGGTTGTCCAAGGTCACATTTGCAGACTGCTCTTGTGCAGTCTGCAAATGTGCAAATCTGCAAGGAAATGATGTCAGTTTAGTCAGCAATTCTAAGCAAAATTTGTGCGCCTGCAGTTCTAACCATGTCCTCTGGGGGGCTCCTTCGGGGTGGAGGGGCCAGGTTGAGTGGCTGGGGAGGGCTGTTCACCAGGGCAGGGGAGGGCAAAGACTCAGCCAGCAGGCTTGGCTCCTGCTTCACCAGGATGGCAGTCAGATCCTGGCCAAAAGACCACATACCTTCCGATTCTGAAAACAACAAAGACCAAAAATGTAATGGAATCTATCAGTCCACAATCTTCTTCCTCTAAGTAGCATGAGTGGAGAGAGAGAAGATATTGAGCTGATTGATTTCCCAAAGCCTGTTAAATCCAGGAAGATACTAGTGTCACTTTCACACACTGTGAGGCTCCAGCACAGTTTAAAGGGGCAGTACTGCATGCTAATGAAATTGTGCTTCTGGGGTATAATGGCTGCGCAATAAAGCGGCAGGCGTGACATGTGCATGCCTCTGAGACAGTTCCTGTTATGACCGGGCACTAACATGAAACAGCTTGCCCTTAAGCCATCATCAAGCACAGGAGCAAGCCTGCCTCCCTGCGCTGACTCTTGCCCTTCTTAATTAACCATATGGAAAACATGGGGGAAGGCACTTTAAAGGAGCCCTCTTCTTGAAATTACAAAAGTCTGCAACCAGGGGTTTCCATTAGTCACCTTCTTTTTCATTCATTTATCTGTTCCTCCATGAGGGAGCCACTAAAACATTACAGGGGCTTGTAAATGATAGAGGGTTAACTTTTAAGTCCAGCGCCTTAACAAAATTCAGCTTTAGAAGCAAGCAGAGGTCCTGGGGAGTGGAGAGGAATACAGCAGGAGGTTGATTATGAGCTATGCGTAAATCTCTCCCCTGGTGCATTTTTATGCATGCAGACTGCAAGGAACATAATGGTGGTAAGAGGGAGTCTTTCCGGACTTTTCCACCACAACCCTAACCATTGCAGGTTTGTTATGGCACATGGATGAAGCATCCAGGTCTGCCAGTATGCCAATTAAACTGTTGAACAAAATGCTACTTGTTCAAGGCCCATCTCCTTAATTTCATGCATTAGACTTGAACTTCAAATGTAATAGTGTCTTGGCTGGCTTAAATGAAACCAGCACCAATTATTTGTGTCTATTGAGCTCTTACGACTCCTGGATGTGTCATAAATGGTTTTCTATACACCTGCAAAAATTTTACACCCTTTGTGGCATCTTTGGCTCAAGTACACTCTAGATGTTTACCTCTGATGACACAGGAATACATGGACACTAGTCCCTGCCATGGTTCCCATGGGAACTGGCTTATAGCTCATAAACAGACTTCAGAATGACTGAAGGTCAGTAGAAAGACAGGATGATGAGCTAACCAAGTTCATATCTGTCACAGTGGGAACACGCTTAGTGTACCAGAGCCACGCTACAAAAATATGTATTGTCACTGCTGTTCACAAGCATGAAATGGGCCAGGGAGTGAGAAATAATTAAGCAGCCCTTCCACTCTCTCTGCCACATGCTGCTTCCTTAATGAAACAGGCTCTACAATAACCTTTACAGCCACTCAATGCAGTAGAAATTAATACATTTTCTTGAATTGCATGCGAGGCCTTTCAAATAATTGCCCATTGAAATACAGCAAACAGGCTGGTGTTCAAATATATACACCACTGCCCAAATGCAAGTGGGCTGCCTCTCAGTAAAGAATACAGCAAGGTCATTGTCACCAGATTTATTAACCTGCTATTTCTTCCAGTGGGCACAACAAATGAAATGCATACATTTTAAAACCTTTTGTTTTTCTCTGAATGGGTTTTTTTGTGCACTTCCATTTCAACATCTTTACCGGGCCCTTGCTGAAATAAAGGCTCAAGGTAAAACCTGCCTGCATAAGAGCATACTTTGACTAATCAGCCACCTGTTCTTGTTCACACCCAGTGATGGCTTTTGCTGGGCTGCACTGAGAGTTTGAAGGGCTTTCTGAGTCTCCAGCACTGAGAGAGGCTCATTAGCTGGTGACTTCCGGTTTGATCTCTGCACAGTAAATCAAGGGAGGGCAGTAAAGCAGCAAGTATCCCAAGTATCCCTTTACCAGCCGAGAGCCATAACAGATGCTGGGAGGAAGATGCAATGCATGTCATGTTTACACATTTTCGCATTCTTGTGTGTACACAAACGCACAAGTGCACGCATGCACAAAAACACACACATATGTAGAGACATATGCGCACAAACACACACACACACACACACACACACACACACACACACACACACACACACACACACACATAAACGCTACCTTACACTAGAGGTGGTGCAAAATGCCATTTACTTTAATGACACTACTGTTCAGTGCCTTCAAACTGAAGAGACCAATTTATCTTACAAGGGCTTTGATTAGATGTTTCACAAAGGTCTTCCTGTAATAATGGGGGTTCTATGACGTGTGGGAGAATGAGGTTATGCCCTCTCCCTGCCCTGAGTCTAAAGTCAAGTTTGACATGACGTAACCTTCACAGAGAGCCAGCACTCTCCTCCAGCCCCCCTTTCTCACTGCAGGCTTATTTTCATTTTGCTTCCCATCTGACAGTGTGCCCGAGAGTGTCTAAGGCTGAAAGCAGATCCCTCTTTCTTTTTATTGATGGCTTTTTTCCCCTGGCCCCAGGCATGGCGAACGAAAAGACAAACATTTGCAGTTGGAAGCCAGAGCAAGAGCTGCAGAACCACATGGCATGTGTGCGTGTGTGTGTGTGTGTGTGTGCCTGTGTATCAGTGTGTGCATGTGTGTTTTTATGTTTAGGTCTGTGTGTGGGTGCATGTGTGCATGCATGTGTGTGAGTGTTGGCTGCCTGCCCTGAATTCTGACTGAGTTCCATCAGGGTGGGCGGGGCCTGACTTGGAGAGCACCCAGTGGGCTTGGCTCCTCAGCTGGGTTCTCTGTGCGGCACAGGAACTCCAGGAGATAGGGCAGGAGAGGAAAGCAAGAGAGAGAGCACTGTGGAGAGCACATACTGTGGACAGGCAGTGACACAGAACCTGTACCCCCATTAGTAGAGACACTTGAAGCTTCAGAGGAACAGAGTGGTCTAGTCTTAAAAAGAATTTTTCCTCTCTAAAATTAGGTTTCAGAACCTAAGCATTTTAGCCAGTTGAAGAATAATACCAATATAGCAAAAATACTCTGAAGGACTGACTGAAGTTCAGCCTATAGTGATGCAAACAGAGAAAAGAGAAAAGTGGGTTTCTGGTTGTACACAAACCTGTCCCTTCATCCATCTTGATTGGCATGGAGGGGCTCTGGGGGGCAGAGTCTCCACTCAGGGAGTAGCTGTGCTCTGCTTGGATGTCAGGATTGGGGGGGTCAAGCTCCATGTCCAGCAGAGGGTTCCTCTCTGCCAGCAGGTGGTCATCAAAGAAGCTGCTGAAGAGCTCATTGGAGAAATCTTCCATGTGCTCCGAGAAGTGCTGCAAAACATACAAGGCCATGCACATTCACTCCCAAATCACAGACCTTTTCACAGCATGAACAGCAGCAGAGGGTAAGCACCTGGCCATGTGAACTTCAGGTTGCTGGCACAAATCCTGGTTGTGCATCCACTCACTGTGCTCTTGATCAAAACGAACTAAAGATTTTTGTCAATCTCAGGATAAAAAGATAACAGGAATATGGCTGATGCTGTCATTTGTCTTTGTTGTGGGATCATTTAGCACTTGAATGTAATATCCAAACTGTATGTCAAATTTATGGTGCAACTGGAAAAAGAACTTACTCCACAGCATTCTGTGAATTGTGCAGAAATACAGAAATCAACATCCAGCTTCATGAAGGACTGTTCAGCAAATTTTCACCAGAGAGCACATAAAACATATATTCTTTATTTAAACTATTCTATTGATTACCAATGATGAATGTTGATGAATGGAAGAGACCACATTTGGGTGTTCCAGGTTTAAATAATCACACTTGAGATCCACTGACCTGAATACCAGGCTTCTATCATACACAACTGGTTGCAAGTGGGGTGTGTATGTCCACACAATGAACTGTCTCATAATTAGCAACATCCTCCATAATTTTCAAACACACTGCCATCACTGGATACGTTCTCAAATTCTCTAATCATCCTTGACATGCAGGAAGAAAAATCAATTTCCTCAGGGTAGAATTTGTAAACCTGTCAGCTGATGAACAGGTAAAATGCCAGTTAGCACTTAATGTTTGACACCAGTACTGACTTTGTAAAGGAAATTCTCTTCAAACAATATTATTAATTAAAGTAATCTGAAAAGCCTATGCCTTCAGACACACCAATTACCTCAGGATCCTCAACTCGTTGCTTAATGAATTTAATTACAGCCTTGACGTCAACAAAACACAAGGTGTCTCAAGTGCGAAGCAGCATAATGGATGAAACACAAGAAACTGATCTGTAAGAGATGTTCAGTGTCAATTTTTAATGTGCAATTTAATGTGCAATCTGCTTCATCAGACAAATGTGAAGAGTAGAGGCAAGCCAGGCTTGGTTAGATGGTTTGCTACTTGATTCAAAGTAAAGTGGTGCCTTTCACAGAGGGAAATCTATTCATTTTGGTAAGTTCCACTTCCTGCCAAGGGAAATCATGAAGAAGCAGGGGAATCAAACATGAAAAATACTTAACTATACTTACAATACCTACATATCCTTTAAATAGTTTTGTTGTCCCTTTTTCAACTTTTTGAAATTTTGCAGTTGCAATGAGTAAAGTTGTATCAGAGGCATGCTCGAAAATACCTTGGGAGAATTCCTGCAGCAAGCATCATCATTTAGTATTTTTTTGTGGCATGAAAAGAGAGACAAAGTCTGGACAATTCAGGGTAATGCAGCTATTTTGTTGTCACTTCACTGTAGAGTTATTATTTGGTATTACCATCTGCATGTGAATAGCACAGTATTTGCATCAGTGAGTGGCTCACTGCACCTTGTTGGGGGGGGGGGGAGGTTGCAAGATCAAGGAACCTACAGATGTTTACATCCTCTTGAGGTTGGCCTTTGCATGGGAGCAACACAGCTGTTGGAACTGTATGCACATGGGGCATTAACTCTTCCAGACTCTACCTGCACATGAAAGAGACTAGCATGTTTTCCTCTCACACTTTTTCTGCAGAGCTCATCTGGACTTCAGCCAAAGCAACCTTTCACACAAATATTTCATACCCACTACTGAATGCCCAGATAAATTTACAATCTGCCCAATACATTTTACAGATGACCACATCACAAATTGTTAAACTTCTGACTAATTTTGTCAATCATAAAACAGTGTAATGAAATGACAGATGGTGTTTAAGAAATATACTTAACTAAATTCCTGGGGGAATGTATGCCATTATTTTTCAGGGCAATTAAAACTAATATGAGAATATTGATAATATAGCTGCATACCTGTAATATGCACTCAGGAGCAAATGTCTCAGTTTGGGTAGTGAGTACAATTACAAGACACCACTATTTTATTTGTAACATTGTAAGAAAATGTCTCCTCAATGGACTAACACTTCTAAACTTGAACATGTTATAAGGGTAACTGCCTTGTGGTGGAGTGATGGAAAATACAGTATATCACAGAATCTGCATCAGGAGGGCATAGCTGAAAAATGCTATTAATTAATGGTGGATCACGAAGATAAAATATCTGCATATTTCTGGACCTCCTATAAAATGCCACTTAAGTTCTGAAACTAACATTTATTCCCAGTCTAAGATGGTGTCCAATTAAACTGACATTTCCCATTACTGTACCACTCTTACATGTCCTCAGCTTTTCTCTTGTCAGCAAAATGACTTTCCATCAAGATTCATGTGACAATAAGATCCTCTAAATCTCTCACTTGCTTTTTGCTCAATTTGATCATAAAACTGTCAAGCGGCCACCAACATCAAGTAAAACATTGGACAGGCTAAGAGAATGCAGCAATCACTGTGTGACCTCATTCGGGACAATAAGATTTTTAAACTGAAACAGTGCTTCTGCTATCAGCCAGCTAATCCCCAGCAGAGAGAAGAGAAAGGTACATCTTGCTGCTACTGTTGCACCATGAATAATGTGATGGGACATAGAAATAAAGACCACAAAAGTGTGACAAGGGTCCACCTGCTATAGCAAAAGTAAATAGAGTATGAGCAGTATTGATTGATTTGGACTTAATTTTCTACTTGAGGTATGTCACCTTCTATTGCTTTCTAGTTAGAATGCTGGTAAGGACATTACTAACATATGCCATAAAGTTTTTATTGTAAGAAATCAATTTTGATTCATTTGACATATCCCCCTTTATGGTTAATTACAGTGGCAAATCCAAAATCTTAGACATGGTATTTTGCATGTATGTTACTCTATAGGATGATCTACTATATTGTGAACAAACACTTATTTATGAAAGTAAATTAATAATGCAGGAAAACACAGCACTGCATAAGGCCATGCACTGACAATGTAGGCATTACTGCCCTCATTTCTTAACTGTGCACCACTCCCCAAGTCTACATCCCATGAGAAATTAAGAATTAAGGACAGAAGCAACTGTTGGTTTTAATATGGTTACTGAGTCCACCTTCAGTTTGTTTGATTGCACCCTTATAGAGCATCTCTGAATGTTCTTCTTTCCTACTGCCACAAACCTTTGATAATGTAATGCCACAAAACACATTTGGCCCAACCTTGATGTCACAAACACAAGCAGAAATAAGTGCAATAACCTGAAGATGAAGATGAATGTGGCCGATGGTATTGTGGAATTTTGACATAGCATAAAACTTGGCCAAGTTGGGCGTGCAAGTGACAGGCTGGCAGGGGAAATGCTTAAATTAGATGGAGGTGTAAAAAGGTATGACCTTTTAAAAACCAATCAGGACACAGCCTCATTACTTTCAAAAAATTGAAAAAAGAAGCACTATAAAAGTGTGACTGTTGGGCTCCTGAGCCAACAAGAGCGGACAACAAATTGGCCTCCTGTCACCAACCAGCATGGTGACAATGGGCATGAGTTTGAACATCTGTCATGGGCATGCAGTGATCTTGATGAGCTGCTTTTTATATCCGCCCTCTGAGACGAAATCACCACCAGTTTGATTCACTCCCTTCCATAAAAATAATTCCCACTGATGGGCAAATAAAAGAACTCCATTACTATGAAAGCAATAAATTGTTAGTTGAGGAAAATATCACTTTATAAATTGTGTGTTCATTGGCCATTTCATAAGTAACTCTTGATTTTAAACTGGTTGTCTTTAGCCTTGGTTTCTTCTTTTTCTGGTGAAAAAAGCCTGCTGTTTTGTATCCACAATTCCACAGTGGCTGAAATATTCACAACCATGCCTGTCATTTTTTACCACCACCCATCATCCTGCTACACTGGTTAAAGCACTAGCACTACTGGGAAGAAAACTGACCTAGTTCTGTTGGCTGACTGTGCTGGGGTCTTGCACTTTCACCATCAAATAGGGCCCCTGATCTACTACACCCTAGAACAGGCGGACAAGTATAGCCTAAGCAACAATGTTCTAGATGTTGAAACAGATGTCAAGGAAGTCAAAGGAAGTAGTCTCCACTGTTGTTTTCACTTTTTCACTAAGTTACCTGAACTATTATATACTACTTGAACCTGACTGTTACCTGAATATAGTATTAGAGTTTAAGAGAGCTAGAAACCAATCCAGACCAAGATTAAGCATGCCTGTCTAACATGAAGAGCACCCATTAAAACATTACTTATTATTATTAAAACCATATTATTTCATTATAATTTTTTTCACAATTACATAATCACTAGGGCTGGGATGATATGCTTTTGTCACAATACGATATTATCACGATACTTTGGTGCCGATTCGATTCGTATTGCGATTCCGATATATTGCGATTCTACAAGTATTGCGATTCAATAGTATTGATTATTGCGATTTTTCTGGCACTATTTTTATTCGTGTCACAGTATTCAGCAGCCGAAGTGTTTAGAAGTGCCCTCTACAGGCCTGGTGGAATTCTCGGCCACTCTTGGCTCACATTTGTCAGTTAAAGCAATACAGCAGTTTTACCACTATTACGCATATGACGTCACAGAAAGTATCGATTCTGGGAAGAAGTACCGATATTTAGTATGGTGCTATAAAAAAATCACGATATATCATGAATCGATTTTTTTTCCCACCCCTAATAATCACCCTGTGTGCTTTCACTTCATGTGAGTATTAAAACTATTGCAAGGATGCAATCATGTTACATAGATATTTTTGTTTAGCATCTATGTGGACTTAATGGCATAGATAACAAATCTAACTGCAACTAGCAACATTAATACAACATTGTCAATTTTGAACAAAACTGCTTCTGACCATTCACATCACAAAATGTGCTGACATAGGCCTGGGATTTTATCTATGTGATTACCATCCATATTTTTCCCCACACTAGTATACCTCTAGGGTTTTCTCCCATTCACAAATTTTAGTGGTAGCAAATGTTTCTGTGCCAGAACTGAAAAAAATCTGTAAATTCTGGCTCTCCCTGTGCTCTGCTGCAGTGGTGATGCAAGACTTGACCACTGACGCAAGAGCCCTGCAATTTCACATATGGCCTTCTCTTCAGCTCCCGAGAGCGCAAGGCATGGAATGTAAGATGCAGACACAGAAGGCTTTGTCTTCAGCACAGAAATAGACTTTTCATTGCAGAGAACTATTTTTTAGAATTAGTATCTTATTGTACATACTAAAAATGAAGAAAAAAATAAAAGTATAAATAGGAAAAGTGCCTGAAATCATTGGCCTTTGTGGCATAACCCTATACAAGAAATACAACACAAATGTTGTTTACACATTTTTTGATGTAAATGTAAAGTGTAACTCCAAGACTTTGATGTTGCATTTTTCAACTTTGTGTGTTCAAGGTAAGTTTTCAGATTTGATACACTTCTAAATGAGCATAAAATTTGAAGTGTAAAGCCCATTAGCCCATTACATTTCTCTCAGTTCTTCCAAAATACAGTAGCTTGTTTGAATGATAGGTCTCTTTGATTGGGTTCCTTTGATTCCACCACTCTTCATTTTAGAAGTGCACTTAAAACAATAAACTGGGAGGAAAGTACCAGAGGATGCCTCAGTATGTGTACCCTAATAACACATAATGTGCATAAATGACTTAAGTGGCAGTGATGACGCCAGACACTGTAATTACCACTGTCTATGAAAGAGAACAGAACCGGTGTATCAATTCTCTGTGGAACTTTATTTCCCTGATTGCAGGTAGGTTGCACTGTTCAAGGCAATTATTATCCTAGAACGGTCGGAAAGGGGAGAAGCCCCTTTTCGCTGTCCCAGCTGTTCCTCTGGCCCCTTGGACATTCCGCCCGTGCAGCTGGGGCAGATGGTGCAGGACTGCAGTCTGTGTTGGGGCAGGAAGTGCTCTGGATGGGGAGGGGCTGCCACAATTTTTGCTTTGGAAAGCCTGTTATTAAAATATCTCTGAGCTTAAATGGCCCACAACTCCACTGCTGGAAAACTGCACTGCTGAATTAAGTGGGTTACTGTTTTTGGAGGGTTTTTTTTTTGGTTTTGCTCACCACCCCCAATGCTTTGTCTTTATGAAATGATAACTAGGTCTCTCAGAATCCATCTCCCTGCAGGAGTTGCCCTTTAAAGCGATTGATGATTTTACCGAAAGCACATACATAGGGTTGAAGTGCAATTCTAATGATTACACCCCTTAGGGTTGTTGTAACCTGGAAGGTACTCAGAGGCATTAATATCCATTGTGAGCTGCAGCCTATGTATACTGACAATTAAACAGTCAATAGCAAGGTATGTACACAATAATATTTCTGTTAACATGAGTAAACATGTCTGAAAAGGTCTAAACATGATAAATCTGACACTGATATAGCTGTATTTCAGTCATTTCAGTCATCAGTCAAATTTGTTTATGACACTGTTTTAAATTCAGAATCATCTTTGCTATATTCATATGACATAAACAAATGATAATTTCAGATTTTTGCCTTGATATACATACACAACCGAATCATGTCATGGCTGTCAGTCAAGGTGTCAAAAATTCCAGACTCCAACATCAGGATTCACTCATGTAACAGCTGTAAATACAGGCTGTAAAAATGTTAGCATCTGATTTTGTAATTAGGTCTGGTCACACTACAGCACACAGAAAAACCCAATGACATTATGGTGACAGATATTACCATCAGTGACATGGAGTTCTCCTAAAAATGACCGATGGTCTGTCTATTTGTGTGGAAAATCTGTTGAGAAATTGAAGGTAATATGCAATATTTCTGCCAGTTTCATCCCAATAATTACACTTGAAATAGAACAAGCTTCTTACTTAGTTAAGGCTGGTTTGCTTTGCAGTAGAAATATTTAAAACAATAGAACACTGCACAAATGGTATGATTTGTTGGGGGTTTCAAAGACAAATAAAGGGAAACATTATTTATATCACAAACACATAAAGCTATGGGTACTCTCAGTGTTTTTTGCAGCTGTGTATGAACGACAGCACACAGCACATGCCTATGTGCTATGAGTCACTTATTCGCAAGATTTGTTCAACTCTGGACAGTTCCTGACCAATTACAGCACAGCATGCAGATTAGCCAGCCCTTTAGCAGGCACCTCTCAGTAAACTGGAGTGCAGGGCTAACATGGTGAAGGCAGCCACAGCTCGCCACTATATGGGGGAGAATGTGCTTTTGTTATGGAAAAAAATAATGAGTTCACAACAATGTCGAGCAAACCCAGCCAAAATAAGCAAGGGCAAGCCTGGTGCGTTTTAAAATCTAGAGTTTTCCAATTGGAATGAGAGTCATTTAAGGGTTTTCAGTCCTCAGCTGAGATTTATTATAAGTGTGTGTGTGCGTGGGGGGGAAGGGCAGATGGTCTGGGTTTCCACTCTTCCTACAGAAAAAAAATGCACTTATGTGCACTGGGGGATCTGCTATTCAAGATAAATAATATACAGGACTGGAATCTCTATAAATGAAATCAAAAAATGAAAAGGCTGACTGTAAGCTTTTATTCACACTTTCAGCTATTTTTATCTGCATCTCTGTTGATATGAAAGCACAAGCAGACAAAACTGAAAGACTTTAATCTGCTTTTGCTGAGAAGTTTTATTGTAATATACGCCCTGAATCCTAAATTTGTGTGTGTGTGTGTGTGTGTGTGTGAGTGTGTGTGTGTGTGTGTGTGTGTGTGTGTGTGCGTGTGTGTTACTCAATTTTTGGAGATGCTTTTAGATGGCAGTATCTGTGATTTAAAATCCAAGTCACATCTCCATATGTCACGTTGTTGCTTGCTCTCCTATGCCCCCCGAAGCAGCCAGAGACTGATATAATCTCTGAAAGCCCTCTCAATTTGCATAGGCCTGCAGGCTTGCAGTCCCTGATGCTGAGCCCTCTATATCTGATGCCCTGAGGGGGCAGGAGAGGAAGGTTAAGCTGCGTTCTGGCGCTCACATTCCTCAGCTTCTGTCATTCGTCTGGAAAATGCCAAATTGAGTCGGCTCATGTATCAGCACGCCGTAAGTAGGGCTCCTGTGGTGACTCAACAGGTGAAGGCTGGAGAGAAAGAAGTGCAATCTTTGTTGCAGACTGAAGCCAGATAATTGCAGAATGTATTATATGCTGCTATTCATCCAAGTTCTGCATCACCAAATATTATCCTCATGCCGTTACTATACTCATATGCGATGATGGAGACAAACTGTGTTGCTGTTTTCAGTGGGTCTGTGGCATTATTATATCCTGCCCATTGCTGACATACTTTAGGAATGCCTCTGGCCTAGATGGTGCAAACAGAGCCCTTGTGTTGACAGCATACTTTTTAGTTTTGTGCATGCAAGGGGAGCTTAAATCGCCTGTTTTTTTCATTCAAGTGTCATTCTTTAGCGTGCATCGAGTCTTGGAAACCATAACCACTGGAGACAGAATTTGACGTGTCATACTTGATGGTTCTATTCATAATTAAAGGAAAGGCTTCATGTGGAAATTGATAAGTATTTAAGGTAAGCTGCAAGAAAATTCACTGGTCAGCTATGGTTAACCATCTGAAAAAGTCTTAAATTGAAGATATGTGTGGTCTCTCTGGGAATCACAAATGTCTCACACTCAAGCTCATAATTATATCCCATGAAGAACAGTGGCGATGTTTCTTTTAAAGGTGGAGCACCATACAAATTCAAGATCCCCTTTGTCCTCTTTCCCTTGATTCCTCAGGGTCACAAGAAGCCGCAGAGTACAGAGCAGTTGGTGGCTCTTCCTCCTCCTTTTAACTAAGCCATTGTCAAGTAGTCTGTAATTACGTCACTGTAGTTCCCTTTGGTAACCAAAAGTGAGAGAGTCATGCAACTGTGAATGCAAGTGATGTTTTGATATATGTGAGTCTATGCTCTTCTGTCTAAGCACCTGGGGCATGTCAAATGCATTTTCATTTAAATGACTGATTTTGGTGAACTGAATAGTGAGTGCCTTTCTCTTTTCCATTGTAACACATCCTTTTTGAAAACACAGATTGTGTGGGAGACAAAGAATTCAAACTAATGTTTGCTATTTTCTTTGTATTTCCATAAATTGTATGTATGGAAATACATTGTATGTCCATATTTGAATCACATCACTTCATGATGAGTCCCTTGATTTGACCATCAGCACAGAAGGTATTTTTATTTTTTATATATAAGCAAGAGACACAACAGAAATCAAACCAAGCCAGGCAATCATATGGCTGAGAAAGAGTGCTTACAGTGGGGAAGTGTGGAACTCATAATTGACCATAAGCAAATAAAACTCATTCCATTCCTAAACCCCTATGAGAGGCACTGATATTAGTGAGTTTGTTAAGTCAAACTAAGAGACAAGAGTTTCCGCACCTTGAATTGTATCCTGGTATGGCCGGACACTTTCCCAGCAGTTCAGCGAAATCTGGGACCTCTCTCCACTAAACTTAAAACCAATCTCCCCATGCTGACTGACATCCAGGGTGAAAAACAAAGGGTTGTATCTGGGGAAGCTGTCCTGGGTATTATTCAAGATGGCAACATCCTGACCTCATGCATTACTTGCCTTTCAGTACAGGTACAATAAAATGCAATCTGAGCTGAGTTAATGGGATATCAAATCTGAGTATAACATCGCTAATATGCCAGCATGGTTTGTGACACAGTGGTTCCTCACAGGTAGCTCAGCAGCTGAGCTGCTCTTCTATGCTCAGACAGCACTGTATGTTTTACATGTTGCATCCATCCCTTCTCCAGCTTGTCTTCCCCGGATCCAAGCTCCATCCTTGCAATGTGGTCCAGATTACTCAGCCTTCTTCTGTTTGCTGTTTGATATGTAGACCTACTAGCTTGTGCCAGAAACTGCATGCTGAATTTATTTGCAGAGACAGAGGCTACAGCCAGCCCTTTAAACACCATTCTCTTGCTAATTGTTGTTAGCCTTCTGACCAGCCTCCAGGGTCAGTGAAGGATTTATGGTGATGTAGTACTTCTCACTTGTATTCATTCCTACAATGTCTGTGATCATGAGAAGGAACTGCACTCAACAAAAATGCAAAAAAGAAAACACAATCTTTGCTGAAATACTTTTCTGTCATGCAGCGCTTGGCTTTAGAATGGCCTTGTCTTATGGTGATGGCTATTAGGACAATGCCTATATTATTTGGAAGGCCCTTTGGTTGTAACAAATGTAAACTGGCATATTCTGTTCCACTCATGCTCGTCTTGTCTCCTGGATTGTTTTCTGTACAATATGTGCACTATACAGCTAAAGACACTTGGAAAATAGTGCCTATGTTTACTTAATACTTAACCTTTATTTACCCAGGAAGGTCAACTTCCTGGACAATACACATGGAAAAATATTTAACTATCCATGAATCAACAGGCCCAAAACTAATAATGTCATACAGTAGATTTATATGAATTCAGGAAATCCAAACAGTGAACATAAACGACCTTCAAACAAAATGTAATACAAAATACAAAAAGCTTTAACAATACCTGCTAAATTTACCATTGCCCCAAGCAGATTCAGTCAAAAATGAATTTGGTTATTAACATTCCCTAGGTGTGCACAAGGGGGCCTGGGACTGACTGGAAGGAAATGCCTGATCTTATTTATTCTGCTCAGTAACATGGTTTACCAACAACAGAGCTAGGGCAAAGGCAGGAGCATACCTATTTAAAATTTTCCAAATCATTGTCAAAAGAATGCTGTGGTCTTTTATGAAACCTGCATGACTTGCACCAGAGCATTTCATAGTTTCCTTTGTAAATCGTTTTTATGAATGCATGAAAAAGACACACATGGGAAACTATAGGCCTGATTTAATATCTCTTTAAGGAGGGATGATTTAAGATTCCAGTTGGCCCATGACAGACTTTGCTGTGCAGCTGACTGCAGGCTAGCCGCATGTTGCATTGAGTGGTCCCATAGAAGGTCCATATGTGCTTATGAAACAATACCGAACCTAATTTGTGACACTTCACAGCACAAGAACCCTACTGACATTTCCTCCAGCCAGTGCAGATATTAAAAAAGGACTATGAGGACCTCAGGTCTACAATGGGCAAAAATGAAAATATTGGAAGATTACATAATTCCTTCTTTGCCAGCTTGTGTCTAAAAACAGTATTTGGAGAAACAAAAAGTGATGAGAAGAAAACCCTCACACCCCATCCACCACACAGGCAGACAGGGCCCAGTAGCACAGCCCTCTTGTCTGGATTTCCCCAAGACATTAATTGTGATAGTCTGGGACTGTTTGGATCCTATTAATCCGTTGCAGCAGATAAACATCATGGAGACTCACCCTGTAATTCACAAAACTGTCTCAACATCTAGGATGAGAGCACATCCTGAGAAAATAGATAGTGATAGGCAGAATCCTTATAGCACCCTAATTAAACACCAGAACCCTAATTTCTTTCAAGTATAGAATTGCTATGATGATATCTGTCTATCATACAGGACTGAGTCAATAGAGTGTACCATTCGTTTGTAACATCCACAAAATTTCAAGTGCTCTTTACACATACCCCAGGACTGTTCTGCACTTTCCACTGCATTTTGAGAGTTTTGAACAAGTTATGCTCAATTTTTTCTTGGTTACTGAAGGGAAGTGAGAGTTACTAAGAGGTGAGCTTTTTCTTTCCTTGTTATATGCAGATTACTATGGATAAATTTGTATTTGTACATAAAGTTTGTATTATCAGTGGAATTTGTTTTTTTTTCATGTGGGGTATTACTTTCTAGCTGACAGAGAATATGAAGGGAGCAACAGCATGCAGACAGCCAGATGTTAGGTGGATGAGCAAGCTTTACTAAAAACCTGTGGCATGTGTTCACAAGTTGAAACAGTCCCTCCTTAAAGATGAAGCCTCTCTTGCACCCACATGTTGGCCTGCAGGGCTAGCATCTATGAGATGATGTTTCAAGTGCCCCTAACTTGCCTGATATCATTTAAATTAAATTCTTTACTTACTTACAGAACTCTCTCTCTCTCAGCACTTCACAAGATAATTCACCTTGAAGTCAGGGAAGAAAATGCCTTTGAGAAAACATGAACTTACAATGACATGAGAGACGACTGTGATGTAAATGCAAGTAGCATCTCCAAAAATGCCAACTTTAAATTCTCACATTTTTAATGAGTGGAGTAGCCTTAAGTCACACAGTAGAAATTATGTTCTGATCTATCTGATACTGCACCGCTCTCTTTACCACAGCTCAGAACAAGAGTGATGCAACACATGCCGATTCCCTCTTAATCAAGACTACAGCATCCCTGCATGTGCGTAAGATCCAATACTCCACTGCCTACGCTTTGTAACCCACTGTAGCATTACCTTCTTACATCTTATTCAGAGCATTAAAAGGCTTTTGTATTCCAGGTCAGGTTTTGACCAGTACACAGCCACAGGCCAGATGCAAACCCAAAGCACTGAATTCAGTGTGAATTTGAAGGCTATAAATAAAATAAAAGTCACAACTTCAATAACCCAAAACAAACTGTGTAATGGCAGAAAACAAACACTGCTGTTACTACCCTAATTTCCCTTGAACTGTCACATGCAGTTTCACCTGTGACTCCTGTTTCCTATTAATACACAATAGGATCCATTCACAGACTGGCCCTGCCTCCTGGCTCTCTAAAAACACTGCAGCCGTGGCCCATGAGCACACAAGCTTCATTCACCCAGAGAGAGCAGTGAGCAGCATGCACCAGCCCAGTTCTCCCAAACATACAGACCTCTGTCTCTGCTTTCCTCAGAAGGATGCCACAATCAAACTATTGAGGCCAGGCCCAACAGTCACCCTTCATTCCTGGATGAGCTGAAAGATGCCTGGGTGTATGGTCCATTATAATGCTGTGAGACCCTTGCTAGACCCTTAATGTCAAGTGTCTAGCACAGAGGAGTGGATCTGGCACTGCTTAGGACTTTTAGCTTGGTGAATATGCATGACACAAGCTGGGAGATGACCCCATGAATCACCCACTTGAGCTGTGAAAGCTGGGAATGGAACCACAAGACACTCTCTGATACATTGACATCTGGGACTAAGACTTAGACCTGTGCACAAATTGGAATTTGAGACATTATGGCTATTCTGTGTGTACTCCCTCGGTGAGTCACCATGGAAAAGATAAGAAGCAAACCAAATGGATTGTTTCCACTTCACTCCACAGAGTTCTCATGAATCATTCTTATGTTTCCCACAATTCCTAACCTTATTGCTTTGCAATGATAACTTTCACAGCTTTTAAAACAGTGATCAGAGCTTAAGAACTTAAAAAAGTGTTATTATTTTATCCATAATGTTGTATTTATAACTTTTGTCATGAACAGTAACCACACTTCCAAGTGTTCCTTTTCTTGTTGGGCCCTGAAAGATGTGTGGTAAAATTTATAAGGCTGAACACCGAATTATCTCTACTACAGTTTGGCACCCAGTGTAACAGTTTCAGGCAATTCACACATGGTGTGTAGCCTAATGCAGCATGGTATTTATCTTGACTACTTTCCAGAGCTGTCACCTTAAATATAACATAGAAAATGCATATCTCTCCATCAGGATTCAAGAGCCAGGCAGACAGCGAGCTGGGGTCAGATTGAAGCCGGGGGTGTACGACAGTCTAAATGAAAATACCTCATACTACATACAGTGTGGCGTTGAGAGAGGTGAATCTGTGTTTGCAAAAGAATGCAGCTGCATGGCTTATAATAACTGAACAGCTGGATCACAGCATGACGGTGGCCGTTTCATTTCACCAGCAGTATGCAAATGCATTCTCTAAACAAAATATAAGTCCCTTTACGACTTCAATATTTTAATATTCGGAGTGTGAATTTGTAAATTAGAACTGTTTGGTCTGCATTACCATTTTTTCGTCATTTCAGCGAGATACGCTAGTTCGTCTCAGTTTAAAAATGCATAATAAATAACACTTTAGATGACCGTGCGTAGCGATCTACACAGCACTGCAAACATTTTGGAGATGAGCATTGCAAGTGACAAAATATAAATGTTTTTCCAAAGAGGTGCAATAGCACATCATGTCAAATTGTGCTTATCAGAAAAAAACAGAGTTGGAACGTACCACGTTGGTGAGGAAATCGGTTTCATTCAAATCCTCGAGGTCCAACAGGTTGGGATTGGGGAAAAGTTTCTCCGAGGTGAAATTGTCCAGGATGGTGTCCATAGTAATGTTGTTTGTAGTATCAGCTATCTAATAAATTAATAATTTATCTTTGAAATGATATACAATATGATTTTCAAAAAGCTCTACAGATTGTGGTATCAGTTTTAATGGCTTTTCGGTTTGTGCTCCTCTTACGTTCCTTTGAAACCAGACAATCAAATTTGCGCAGCTGTACGACTAAAACTTGTGTGCAAGGGTTTATTCGAAGTACTTTTGATGTCTGAGTGCTGTGGGCAGGAATCTTCCAGGTGTTATCAACTCTGTCACATCAGGCTGCGGACTGTCTCTGAGGAGCAAGTCACTTGATTCATATTCATAGAAGTACCTCCCTAATTTCCCTGTTACTCACTCCAAATCCCTCCCACCTTTTTCTCTTTTAAAGAGGTAGCATTGAGTTTACGGAAGAAGGTTTCACTGGTTTCAAAATTCTCTCCTTTCATTCTTAAAACCATGCCGCATCTGATTTACACACTCTAGGTTTCTCTCATTAAAAAACTTAACACTAGCCAGTACAGCAGGAAACATCTACCACAAATGCTATGTTTTGTATTAATAAAAAGATTTTCCCCATCGTTGTTATTACAATTATTAATCAAATGTTTTTGTGATTTTTTCCTCTATTTTCAAAACGTTTGACACAGTAAAACGCTACAAGTACCACTAAAATGATGCATGAGTCGTGCAACCCCCAAAGATTCAGTGTGAATTTTAAATAATGAATTTTGCAACAGCAATTGTTGTCTCACCATTTGAAAGAAGAGTGAAATCGGTGTATAAGTGATGATATAACATAATGTATTATTCTTAATAGATTCCGATTAACTAAAAGTTGTCACAATAATTAGAGAAATGAAATACATTTTAGAATGTATACACATAAAGGCTGTGTCAGCTAAATCAGTGCATTGAGTCTCTTATTTGTTCTCAAACATTATTGTTGGCATCATGACAGATGTCTGCCTTTATGATATACTATGGAAAATATCTCTGCACATGATGTTTTCATGCCTGTCATTGATCATATGAAATGTCAGTCCCACTACCATTATGAATTTCCAGGATAAAGGTGCCTTGCTCATAACCTTTTCATCCTAAGGCACTGAAGTACTTGTACCTTTAAGTAAAGGTGAGTGCTTGCAAACAAAAAATTGCTATGGTTTTGTTTTTTGTTTGTTTTGTTTTGTGTTTTTTGTGAATTGATTAAATATATGGAAAACCCCTTTTACCTTATTGATAGCTATACAGAGAAAGTTTATGTTGTCCTGTGTAAGTTGACCTATGATTAAAATATAGTAATTCATTGTTCCAGAATGTTTTGCAGAAAAAAATGTGAAAAGATCCAAAGGTGTGGTTAAAAGACTGTAATTAGATGACTATATCAGTCTATAAAATAGTATGTTAAAATCTGAAGAAATAATCAAGGAACATCCACAACTTCATCCCTACTACACTGGGACTGAGGGCATTAGACAATCTCTACATCTTTTATCAATGTACTGCTAATTCACCACCATTGGTTTTCACCACATCCCACTCGGAATCCTTTCTTAATTCCTGTCCTGGGTTTGCAGCTAATAATGTAAACAAAAGGAGCTGGTATTATCATTTTTATAAGCCATCACTTCAAACTTATTTGCATCGACTTAAAAAGGTTGATTCTGTAGCGTTTGATCGCAAACTGTGTAGCCTAGATTTGTGGATATCTTTCCATCTGTCTTTGCACTCTGAAGAGCCTTTCAACTTACAGCTGCCTCTTGAGTTCGGTGAGAGGAGTTCAGTTTCAATAGTTCAGCCATTTGTTCATTTGCTTCTGCTCCATATGAAGTGGCATTTCCAGAACCATGGTCTTTTACACATGAGAGGACCGTAAATCATACCCCAAAGGACTGTGTTACAACTCCGAATTTCAGATAGTGCTCCCTGGTGAAAAGGTATTTCATAACTTTATGTAGAACTAGAGGGATTTGACACTATGTATGCTAAGCCCTATTTTTCCACCAGCAGTCACATTTCATAGGACTTTCAGTCTGGGAACTATAATGGCTTAAAGATACAACAGATTTTCTACAGAGCCCATGTAACTGCTTGAGGCTACATCTTTGGAGTATATTATATAGATTGCCAAAATACTCCCTATCCCAAATTCTCATTGTCCCAAATCCTAAATTGGCCATTTGATTGACAACTAGGCCATTTGCCCATTGCCATATCAATTCGACTACATTTGCCAATAAGATTTACCATAGCTGTTTAATGTTAAAATGGAACTAAGATGTAGTAGCTTGCTATGATATTCATGTCAAGGTGCAACAGGCAGGGTATCCACTTAAGATTATGGGGTGCCAAATAGCATTATGGCCATTCAAAAGAAACAAGGATATAGCCAAATTTATTGGTCATGGAAAAATGTGACTGATATAGTCTTTTTACCTGGAGTCCAGACTGCTGCAGCACAAACGTTGAATCCTATCACATTGCTGTTGTGACTAATACATTTATACCAATACATTAATCAAAATAGCACTGTCTACATTATAAACTCTGCAGGAAGGCAAAGGAGAAAAGGAACAATACTTCATATATTTCTATAATCCTGATTTCTGTTGAACCATCTCTTCATTAAAGCTGTCCATACATCCAGTCCGAATGGTAAGCTTTGTTTAGAGTAAGAATGCCAGCATTAGTCAGTGTAACAGAGACATCTGCTTGATGGAGTGTGAGACTTGGGTTGACAAGTGGTTTGCTCAGCGTAGCGCGACATGTTCCTCATCTTTGATGCACTGTGGGAGATTGAATGTGCATCTGGCTGCTTCTGCAGCCCAACCATGTTACATTAATATACAGTCGCGGTGAGTCAAGCGGTTGCAACAAACATGCCTAATTAAGACTCATCGCTTCAACTCAGTGTGAGGTTTGGATTCACTGAATGCACAGAATGTGGGAGGGAAATTCATCTTGTTCCTAAACAGTGTAAAAAAGTATTGTGACCTCCTGCTTTGTAGTTTGAGTATGTTTCCATGAAAAATACAGACAAGGGTTACTTTCAACATTGTAGACAATTGAATGGCTGTTGCTAAAATGTTTAAATATTGTATTTTTATCATGAAAAACTCAGGGCAAATCACAAAGCAGGTGGACTGAACTGGACATATTGTAAGACAGCTGACTTTGAAATGCATGTAAATGGGAACAGGGGGAAGCATATTCCACAATACTGTACTTTTTAGCTTCATTTAGAATCCATTTACAGCCTTGCTGTAGCCCTGTAGGACCACTGTAGCCCTAAGAGGGTCTATTATCTTTTTTTTTTTTTAATGTGGTGAATAATCGATGAATGCACATTTTAACATAATGTTAAAATGTTAATAAGTAGTGACTGTAGGGAAAGCAGGATCTGTGGACCTGTGAGGGGCAGAATTGTAGTCAGAAGCAGCAAAGGTCATTATTACATCCCTTAATGAAGCTGCTACCAAGTTCAATCCTAGCAGTATCACTCTGCCTAAAAGGTGTGATCACTACAATGACTATCTCTGTAAACAGCAGATATCATAAGATTGAGCAGCATTTATTTTTCACCATTTATTTTTTGATGGGGAGAGAGAGACATAATGAAAAATTATTTGTTTACAGAGTTACAGAAATGTTGGAAGCTGATAGTGATCAGATTTAAATCCTGCTGCAGGGCACAATCTATGAGAAAATCTTACTCTGAAATCATTGTTTTAACCTGTCTTGGAGTTCATCTTGCAATGACGCTTCTAATAGAATCTGCAAAAAATCATCATAACTAACTAGGATCTTTTATTTTAAATTTTGAATCCAGCAAAGGTTGAATTGGGCAAGCAGCCACATAGATCTGCTCTAGATGTCATTAAAATAAAAAGGAATGATAGAATTTAGTTTACAGCATGAGAATTTACAAGAGAAAGATCAGAGAGCCCATCCTCTCTTAGTCAAACAAGCTGGGGATTCAATAGTAACATAAGATTGGTTGAACCTTCAAGCCTTGACCGTGGTTTGTTATGAGCTGGAGTTTCTATCCATTCTTTCAGTGTGCTGGGTGGATGCCATCTGATCCTGGGAACTATTCCAATCCAACTGCCTTCTCTCACTACTGGTTCCTCAATCCACCCAGCTAGGGTTACAGTGTTAAGGAGTTTAGTTCTTCATCCCCATGGGTACTATTTACCTGCCCTGGTTTGAAAAACCTGTACAACACAAAAAATCCCTAACTTGTTTTTCTTTGTGTGATTGTTTTCTTCGGGCATGAAACATTCTCTTTTGTTTTCCTTTTGTCATCTGATCCCTGACTTCAGCTTTTGGACTGCTCATCTGGTATTTTGGTGTGAAGGATGCCCTCTTGGTCAAAACGTGGAGTTTCACGTGCTTGTATCTTCTTGGCATTGTCTTCAGTTTTTAACCCACATAACCCTGAACACTGGGATCCTCACTAAATTTTCTTGTTGCTTACAGATTTCTCATGGCAATGAGTAAGGATTATGAACAGATTATCATCAGTGTTTGCTAATATTTATATACTTCTTTAGTTTTGACTAGATGATCTGACTTAATTGGATAGCGCTATAAATGGGCCTCAGCCCACTTCTGGCTAGCAAAGATATTCTCCTTTTCAAACAATCTCCAACTCAGCTGCACCAGTACAACTGAGGCAATCTCTCTGCTCGCACATTATAATCTAATTATCTATAATTGTGAACATACTTAGAGTATAAGAAACATTTTCTGCTTCTTTTAAGGTCACAGCTGTTGAAAGCAAAATGGTCCTGTCCATATTTCTCCATTTTTCTTTCTGAAAGAAATGGAGAAATATGGAGTGAACATGACCAGACATGACAACAGATGCTTCAACCCTCCTCTGGAGAATTTCATCAAGATTAATTACTGTGAGCAGCATAATAATTGTGTCATTAATTTCATAACTGCAGTTATCAGTTTTTTTTTTTTTTTGCTTTATAACTAAATTTGCGTTTCATTTCTAGTAGAAGCTTGAATTCATACAATCGTTGGCTTTCCAGCCAGCCTCTGCACTGAAAGTATATGATGACCACTGATAATCCTTAACAGATTTATGAACCCTTACAAATCTGATGCGGTTTACTGGTGACTAGAAAATTATACCTTTCATCTCCAACGCTTACAATGAAGATGTAGTAGCCTTTTACAGTCGTGCTGAACTAAGTAACCAAATTTTGAGCAAAATTAAGGACGCTCTGATATATGCGGAAAGTGAAGTTAGAAACCTATAAATAAATCCAGCTTCTGTTCTATTTTCTGCAACCATTGTCTAGCCAATTCATCAGCCAACTAACCAAGGACAGATACTGATTGACGGAAAAGATAAGGACAGGAGGTTATTATTAAAGTGCTCTTGTTGAAGTTTTTACCAATACCATTTGAAGCCCATGTGTAAAGGGCAACTGTGCTAAACATTAGTTCAACACTCATCCGATTTTTCATTTTATTTTTTACTGTGCACATTTTATGCTGGCATTTATGCTGGACAAGGTTTTATGAATATCTTTTTTTCACAATATCAGTGGCCAGAGATTCCACTGGAATATAGACATTATGATGCTCTGTTACAAAATATAGATGCAATAGATGCAATGCTTAAAGGTTTACTAGGTGTCTAGTTCAACAAAGTTTCACTCAGTAAATATTGCTTGTGGAAGTTAGAATTCACAGTCCCTTCAGACTGCTTGATCTTCACAGTGGTCACCACCATTGTCATGTAAATTTAGCATCATGGGGGATTCCTCCCTCATCAAAAAAAGCTTTTAAACCACACCAGCTTGTTTTATCTTGCATAATATCACTTTGTTTCAGAGTGGTCTGCTTAGTTTTTAAAGTGTAGTAGGGACACTACTCAAGTTCCAGCAAAGAAATAGATACTAGAGGTGCCTGGATTCGAGCATCATCAGGAAAATGTGTTCTGTACATTTCTGCGTCTCTATATTTCAATCCTGTCTTTTGACATCTGTGGCTGTATTAAGCTCTAACAGCCAAAATTCTACCCCTTTAGTTTTAGTCCCCAATATGGCACACTGTGAACACATGATACTCCGAAGTGCTACTGAGCCACTCTATGCATAGTGTTCCTGATGGGGTTGAAAATTGTAATTATCTTGCCAATTCTGCAATGTGCTGTCTGTCTTGATACCACACAGCCTTTATTGGTGTTTATGTTACACTGCTTTTTAACACTCCCCAGTTATGGTAGGCCATAGAAACAGTCTTGTTTCCTGCTTTCCTGTTCTTTTTATTCCCCTTAAGCATAACCAAGATGACAGCTACATATAGGAAAAATGTTCTAAAGAATATTAATCACGTACCATCTCATGTTAAAAGTCATTGTAATAAACTAATTTGTAAAAATGTTTTTGCAGTGTATTCATTGTTCTGGAGTCTTATGTGAGGAATTCTCAGAATATCTCCTACAGCTAAAGACCTAGATTTCCTCCAGGGTGCCTTTTGTGTCCACCCCTAACAATGAGTTATGTAATTAGATGTTATGTAATTAGAGGTGGAAACTTAACTATGTGAAAGGGACACCACTAATAGTGCTACAGGGTGAGCTGAGGAGACCTCCTGATTCTGTCAGTCACTAAAGCAGTAATTCACAGGAATACCAGGAATCATACCCAAGGCTCTGACACTGGTTCAGATTCTTTGCTAGCATAATGCCATGAAAATTGTTTGTTTCAGAACAACTACTTCATCACCCCAATGAACAAAAAAATCAGGAAGCTGAAGGATTGTTGAGAATAATAAAGGACATGGGCATCTCTCCACAGGATTTATCATCTATTAAATATCCAATTCTGTAAGACAAAAATTATAGCTTTCTACCTTCTACAAGACTACAAGATTATTCTAGTTTTGGCCCTTGTTCAGATGCTGTGTTTCTCTTGTTTCTCAAGGACAGTGTTCTCCAGGCCTGTATCACACATGTACTTCACACCCTGGAATGGTGTTGGGATTGTCGTGTTTGTTGATGTGAGCCCAAAGGGAATGTTTACTGACTCCAAGTTGTCAGGAGGAGCCCCCTCTGTGGAATACACAATCTGTGGTTTCCACCCTGTTTCTCACAAACAATGCAATGCCATACACATCTATCTGAATATAATGTGCAAATGAGTCCTTTGAGCAATTCATTATTTTGTTCATCGCAGGCAATTTGATTAGTCAAGATATTTCTTAAGATACTCATCTTAAGTTTAATCAAGATTTTTTGATGTACCATCTTGCTTTCATTTGCTTACATTATGACATACTGCCATGAATGGTCAAACAATGCATAATGATTACTTGACTGATGATCATTTAGGCTTAGGGCATGTCCTGCTCATTTTATTTGTATGTTGAGTGAATGAGCATTAAGTGCTTTGATTGCAATAAATATCCTGCAGGGGCAGGGAAAGGCACTTCAGTGTTCTGTGGGGACTTGTTCATTTTCATTTTTTCTTTTTTTGTCTCTTTGCCTTCTTCCTTAAACTCCCAAAGAAAAGTCTGACAGCGGTACATCAAAGGTCTACCACTGGTTAAAGACTTCTCTCAACCAAAGTAAGTGATGCATGTTATTTCTTAGATATAAAAGAAAACCACCTACATCAAAAATCAGCCGTCAATACTGTGTTATTTATAGCCTTTAACTAACCATTAAAATGACCTTCATTAAAACAGTGGAAGAGACGGAGAGTACCTGAGTGAGGAGCTCGCTGTCGTCAGTGTGCCCCCTCCCAGGGAGGCACGGCTACATTGCTCCATCAGAAGCACTCATTAGCCACCGTGCTGTTTAATATGTATAAACAATTAGGCATTTCATCTTAGTTTCATCTGATGAACGCAAACTTTTGGGGGATGATGGGAATGAGGGACATCATAAAATCAGCTCAGTAGCTACATAAAAGTGCGTTCAGACGCCACAGGTATACGGGCCATTTTATAGCTAGTTATTTGGGATGTGCAGAGCAGAAGGGAAAATTGGTGCTGTACACATCATACCTTCTCATCTTTTTCAAACAGCTTCACTTAGTCTCCCCGCATACGTGCACTCTACTCTGTAATTACAGACCAAGCAATGAATGGGATGTGATTATGCACTGAAACCACACACAGCCTGCCTGTGGAATAAAGCTCAGAGGAGCTAAGCATTACAGTAGATCCATACTCCTACCCCCACCCAGCTCTCATCCCAATTCAAATGAACCACATGGGTATGGGTAAAAATTTCAGAAAGTTTCCTCTTTATTTTCATCTTTTTTCTTTTCACTCTTTTCCAAAGTGTTTATGACAAGACATGTTTACTTCCTCCCAGGGACAAGAAAACGTACATGCTCATTTTTTTGTTTTGCATCATTGCAATAACAACCATTTTCATTTCAAAGAACTTTTATACTTAATATTTACCTTATCTTATATCCTGCCTGCAACATTAATTCCCTTAATTTGGGCATGCATTAACCACTATTAAGGAAATACATGTCCCTCTAGCATCCTGAAAACAGACAATCACAAAGGATCCTGAAAATAGGCAATCACAACTCTTACATAAAAATATATATTCTTATATAAATATATGTGTGACATAACCAGTATAACAATACCTGTAGTGAGTAGTGTATAAACACTCAGGTGCAAAAACTTGATATATACCAATGGCAGGGAACTGGCAGAGTCAAAAAAAGAACTATGTTAGAGGTAACAATAATCCCACATTGCTAGGTTCAGTGTAGAGGCATCAGACAAAGCCCTGTTGTGTAACATGCCCCAGTAGCTGTAATCAAGGCACCTTGATACCAATCAATGTAGTTCAATGTTACAATGAGTTGGTTTGTGTTGCTGTTTGCCGTCATCCTGTTGGATATCAGGAATCCATGCTTCACTCTGGGCCATTTATCAAAGGGAAGAAAGTCACAAGAGAAAATGGACATGCATCCTCTCTGGGAGCCTGATCTTATTGTATATGCCCTTCAACTGTAAATGTTTGCTGTTCCCTGTGCAGTAAACCCCTTAATTGTTTTGGTGATAACATATGAATGGATCATTGCAGAAGAACACAACAATACCAAACAGGTTCATTATAATCTTATCTAATCATTTTCTAGGGGCTGAAATCTACTATAAACTCAAATTCAGTATTGTATGTAACTCAGTCATGGAAACTCTGCAGAGAAGTGCTTGTATGTACATTGTACTAATAATTGTTATCTAACAACAAGTCACTTGACACAGCCATTGTGGGAACAAATACTTTAAAATGGTGTAACCTGACTGAGTATGGTATATTGTTACATTACCTACTCATTCATCCATTGACTTACTCAGCATGAAAGTGTTACAGCTTATTAGACAGCTTGTGCTGCCATAAAATAAAGTGCCATACTCAAGGGAACAGCCACTGTGTCCTATCCAAAACACTCAACCTTCAGGTGCATAATCTAGTCTTCTAACATTTACTCTGCATTTCTGCTTCATTTTTTTACATTTTTCAAAAAGTATGATTAAAAAATTCAATGAATATACTATTGGTTATTGTTACATATTAGCAGATTGATTTTTTTTTGGTGGTATACCCATTAGAAGTATGTTTGGAACACCATTTGACTACACTTAAATGTAATAATGGCTTGGTTACCCAGCATGAGGGAGAAGCTTTTCACTTTTTGATATTTTTTAAACTAGATACGCTAGATTCTGACGTCATGGAACACAAAAAAACAGTGACTCTTTGTGACTCACCATTTTCTCGTCAGTATCCAGGCAAAAGACTCGTCAGTCTACAGTGGTTTGCGTGATAACACTGACGTGCTGCCCTGGTGTGCAGTAACTCATGACGCCATGGCAACAGGTTTAGAACAGTTGATGAATAAACATCAAGGTGATTTGAAGAGAGGGGATGAAAATGAGGGGAGAGAAAAAGAGCAAAAGATACATTTAATAGCAGGTGCTATTGAATGGACATGACATACTCTTGGTAACTTTATTACAACAATTAACTTCTGAGAGAAAGGGGTTAATTAATAGGGGATCTTCTGTGAAAAGGTCAATAGTGTGTGTGGCCACCGGTGGAAGCATTGCAAACTGTACACTTTGATCCAGATGTTGTGGGGAGTTCTGCTCTGTTCTTCTGTAGGGCCTGGACAAACACATGCCTGTTTGCTGGCCTCTGAACGCCAAGTGCCACACACTCCAGCAGTCCATCCCATAGATATTTAGTGTGGCTCAAGAATGGTGAGAGGGACATCCATGGCTTACATTTGTATTTCACAGTAACAGCCATTGTTACACCAGCGGTATCAGAACGTAGTTTATAAGGACATGTATTGTTCTGCTGGAATGTCGTCACGTCAGAATAAATCCACAGGAAGGGCTTCCATTAAGATCTCAGGACTTCATCAGCCGAGTGCTGTGCCTGCAAGCTGCTGTCAATCACTGCTCTGTAGAGGCTAGACACTCCTCCCAGACCATCACATGTGACCCTATATGGACATTTTGTGCTGTACATCAGTGGTGCTCTCACTGCAATTAACCATAGTGATCTTCGTAAAACTTGTTGTCATCCCTAAAGCTTGCACCTGACCTGGCAAGGCTACCTGAGGAGTTGCTGTTGACCGTTGTTTTTTTCTGGGTCACTCTTACCCCCTTTCCACCAACGCGAACTAGGTGCCAGTTCTGAGCTGGTGCTAGTGCCAATTCGGAGTTGGTTCAACTTGTGAACCTTCTAAGAACCGGTTTGCTTTTTCACGGGCTAGAGAGCCACCATAGAGCCACGTCATTACATCACTGTATACGTCTGTATACGTCTCCGCTTTCCCGCTAGCACCAAGATAGGGGGAACAAACAACAACAACAAAAACAAGAGAACAGTGCTTTAAAAAACAAACTTGTCCACTACACTTTATACAATATTAGCCTTTTGTGAAGCCAAATGTTAATGGTAGGTGAGTCAGTGGTAATGTTAGAAAGTAGCATGCTAACGATAGCTACTGTTACCAAGGTTACGGTAGCTGGCTAGTTAGCTGTTGGTCAGCTAACATTACCCAAGCAAGCATAGCTACTAATTTTTCACATCAATGTTACGAACATCAAACGAAACATTGATGTGAGAAATTAGTAGCTATGCTTGCTTGGGTACTGTTAGCTGACCAACAGATAGCTAGCTAGCCAGCTAGCTAAACCATCAATGTTCATAACATTGATGTGAGAAATTCATAGCTCACTAAAGAGCTAAGAAATACATAGCTGGCTGGCAACAAGGCAAAATATTTGCAAAATAAAACTCTGGTTTTTCTTCTTCTTCTTCTTCTTCTTAGGCAGACTAGACGCTACACTAGCTCTGGTTTTTTTTAAAGATGGCGGTCACAAAGTTTTAGTTGGTCTTGTTGGTCATGATAATCCCGCCTTCAGCCCCTGATGTAAGCGGTTCTTGGTTCTAGACCAGCAAAGTATTGGTACCACTCTCGAACCAGTTTTCCTGGCCGAGAGCCTGTTCTTTGGCTGTCGAAACGCGAAGAACTGGTTTGAGATTAGGCACTGGCTCCGAACCGGCCCTCAAACTGCCTTGGTGGAAAAGGGGCATCTGTGGTCATCTGGCACTGGCCATGTGTGTGTTGGATGACTGTCAAAGTGTGGTGAACAATCACCACAAAAATACCTAAGTGGCATCAATGTTCCTTAATGCACTGTGAGATTTTGTATTTCTGTAGAAATAATGGAAACTGTAGTTAGGAAGTTAGCGCCTCCATGATCCTCAGTGGTGACCTATGTAATAATCTTTTTAACCACAGCTGGGTAGACTGTTTTTACAAACTCACTGTAACCTACACAGCACAAACAGCAGAAGTCACTGCTGCAGCACTGTCATTGGTGACATCCAGATAGCATTTAAACAGGACAAGCTGGCTGCACGGCATCTGTGTGAGGTGGAAGTGACACGTCCAATGACATCTATCGAATGACGGAATAAGAACATGACAGAGAGCACCCTGACCTAAATATAGCATCTGACATTTTTGCTTACAGTGGCCTGTTTGAGTATGCTGATTTCCAAACAGTGTTGTGCTGCCTGTCTACACTTCAGCCTGATTTCTAAATGGGAGTGAAGGGCTGGGTGCTGAGCCCTCAGCACCCATTCAGAGTCAAATGAAGCTAACCTGCCCGAGGGGAATCCTCAAGCACTCACAAGCTTTTAACAAATATATGTTAGGTTAGGTTTACCTGTGAATATTTTTGGTTTGTGAATTGGGAAAGATTTTAAGTTATGTGAAGAAGACTAATCTAATACACAATATACAGCTGAAAGTTATATATTTTAAAATATGTGCGTAATAGTATTACAACCCAGCCTACAATTATACAAAAGAGACTTACCATTGTAACTGGTCTATATTACAATATGTGTACAGAAAAGGACCAACATAAATGACTGCATTTACGACAGGCTATTATACTTCCCATGGCATTACATGCCGAATGCTGGGATGCATGTATATTTTAAGATCAGATGTAATTGAGTGATGCCCACCTACCCCTTCCATGCACCAAAACTTGTGCTTTCTTCAGAATGTTTGAGGTCATGGGTACAATAACTGTACTTTCACGAGGAGTCATAACTAACTCCATTTATCATTTTCTAGACAGTTACTGCTGATGTTTAAGAGCATAGTAGATTGCGTATTGAAACATTTTCTTTAAAAAATGCAACAGGAGGAGGTGTGAGCTGTTTGTGTGTCTGAACCTGACATATTTGATCAATGTCATATATCACTTTTTGCAGTTTCTACTAAACACCTTTTTAGCTCCAACAGCATATTGCACACAGTTACATCTCAAGATACATAGCCTTGGGAGGAAAGGTACTTGAATGGGGTCATTATTGTGTATCCTACTTTGTTAACTTTGAGCGTCTATTGAGTAAAAGTGTTTGGTGTTTTAATCAAGCCTGTTGGTTAATGTTTATCACACCCCAAAATCTTACCACTCACACCAATTTCACCACTCTGCAGGTACCATATGGCATCAGGTGAGTCTACTGAATAGGTTTATGACCTGAAGGATGGGTGGTGTATTTGCTGTCTGTTCAAGGGATGAGGTATACAACAAACCAACTCAGAGTAATAATCACATGTTCATGTTTCAGTTGTAATCATGCAGATGTGTGTGGTAAAATTGAAAAAAAAGGTGGCACAGCATGTAAATGCATGGAGATCAGAGCAAAGAGACATTACAGAAATACATTTCTCCATCTCAAGCAATCACTTCTGTTTTCTGCAGTGTCTGATCCACTGTGGACTGTTAAAAGCTCATGCAGATATGACAGAGCATGATTGGCAATGCAGCACAGATGTGAGTCATTGCAGCATTTATCCAACACACAGTTCTGATGGAGGTCCCATCAGTAAGAAGTGTGCTCTACTGTGCCAGCAGCAGGAAGACTCCAGAGCCAGAACAGATTGCACTGAACAGTGTTTATATGAGGTCTCACTTGTTAGTGAGCAGCCAACATGCGGAGGGTCCAATAAACACAGCCCCCTAGGTTTTTTAAGCAATTTTGCTCGAGGCAGGGGAGTTACAATGAAAGTAATGCTCCCCAAAGTAAATGCAACCAAGGCCAAACTGTCAGGTAGGGTGGAGCAATGTCTGAATGATTTCTGGTCTGATCCTGAGGTAGTCAAACCCTGTTTTGGATATATTTGTCCTACGTCTAGTGTTGGCCTCAAGAGCATCACTTTGAACCACCCAACAGTCTGTCTGATGTAAGGACAATATGGAATGGTCCATATGGTGATACAAAGTTCACACCGGAGAGGATGAGCAACGGGGTTGTGATGGGGTCACAGCACCTGGACGACCCCCTTCCCATGAGGCCATGCGGCGTGATCCCAGACTCACTGCATCACTCTTTCCTGTCAGTACTCCAACTCAGGGCCGCATGGCGTGCATAATCAATCACAGAGCTTTGCAATGTATCGACTTCCATCTCTTGTTTTAATGTGCTCTTTCTTTTAGGGAATATTTTCCAAGGAGCTATTGTAAGGTTCTTGGATGAATTTGTGTCTGTCTCTCCAAAACGCCTTGTCCCGAACTGGCCCTTGACGTTTGCTCTTGAATGTGCTTTGCTGTGATTATACGGCTTCAAGTTATGCTGTGCATAACAAGGCCCTCATGCACCTGCAGCAGCAGGCAGCAGGATCTGGGGTACATGATTTGAATTATAATCATTCAGCAGTGTAAATAACATCCTCATTCTTAAGCAACAGTTAGTTGTTATCCTGGTCAATGTTACCTTCCAAGTGAAGGAATAAAGCCTGTCAAAGTAATATGAATGGAAACCATTTATTGTTTTTATTGTTGTCATTTACTCCATAGACACCCTCATCAAACATTACCAATTTTACCCTTAAACCATTTTTATAGCTATTACTAGAACAATTGACGTTAAGTAATTTTCTAAAGAATAAAACAGCAATATCCCCCCAAAGTGTAAACCAAGGTAACAGAGCTTGTTGTGGTTTCTAAAATTATACGATGTTCTTTCTTGCAGAATGACAAAGAAGAGAAAAAGATGAGTCACCTTGTCTTTTTGTCCAAGTTGGAAGCCAGTGACCTTTTCCTCTATGTTTTTACATTCCTGTCTGATACAGGAGCAATGCTCACTTGCTTCCCACCGTGAGGCTGATTAAATCAGAAAGTGGTTTTCTCATTGCCGTGTGGATTGGAACCCTCTTGAGTCACTCCGTAATTGCCATGACTGCCAGGGCCATTGATGCACCTGAATGGTATCTCTTATCCATCTCCAAGTACGACAGAACGCAATTCCCCCTCCCACCGCCCGCCCACCCCCCCCCCACCCCCACCCCCCGGATGGCAGATTGCCTCAAATGTCAAAATCAAAAAGGTCTTCTTCTGCTCTCCGTGTTTACTGAACACAACACACAGGTATTTTACAACTAGTCCAGAGCCTGATAGATCTGGTCCCCTCTCATTGACCAAATTCAAAAATACAGTTCAGCTGTTCCTAAGAGGAGTTTCTGGGTTTTCTATGAACACACGTGAAGGCCATTTATATCAAGCAATGACTCCCCACCAATGGAATCTCAATAGTCTGCCAGTTGATCATCATGAATTAGCATTTTAGTATTTAGTACCATTTTAGTATTTTTCAGGACAGCCTACATGTAGCCACAAAGCCCCTCCAGGTCCTCTCCCTGAGCCTGTTTGTGAGTGTGAGTCTGAGTTTCACATGGAGGTTTCAGTTAGGGTGTACTCACACTAGGCGATCCGTACCATGCCCGAGCACGTTTGACATCCAAAGTCCAGTTCGTTTGACTAATGTGATTGCTCTGTATGGTGCCCGGGCCCACTTGAAGAGGTGAGCTGGGGCACGGTTCAGTTGGACTCAGGCACGGTACACATCTAGTGTGATTGCTAATCGTGCCCTAGCAGAGGAACTCGAACATAACATCAATGATGTGACAGTCCCATTTGACAAATACTGTATATCCGTTATAGCAACAGTTAGCTGGATATCTGTTAGGTACACGCCCAGTCATAATAAATCATTTAAACCATCATTTCATTAGCTAGCTGACTTCCTTAAATATAACAAGCTGGCTACATCCAAAATGATCTTTGATTGGTTAGTTCTGTTGATCTATACCTAAAAATAACTCTGTGGATCCGCACATTAGCTTGATTACTACCAAGCAAAATAAACCTAACCATACTTAACGTGGCGATGTCAGCTTTGCTGTTGTCAGGGGTTTAGTCAGAGTATCACAAATGAAGCAGCCAATCTGTTTAAGTAGGTACTCTTCAACAGTCGTGCAAATAGCTAGTTATCTAACAGGCTACATATGTTTGTCAAATCTATCGCTAGATAAGTAACGTTAGCTCCCCAGCCAGTTAGCATCGAGCATTTTTGCATTTAGCAGAGGTTGTTAGGTGACTTTATTGATTTCATTTATATATTTCAGTAATATCTTGACACGTGAAAGTGTGATTTTATTGAAAGCACAGCGTGGAGCGCAGGACTTTGGCAGAAAAATTCTCCTTTGGGACCTTTTACAATTCCAAAAATCTTGGCTTCATCTCCTCTGAAATATTGGGATTTAAGAGGTTATTTACGGTATACATGCAGTCTATTCTTTAGTATAGGATATAATTTGAGTGTATATCATTACACGGAAAGTCTATGAGTCAAAATGTTAAAGGCTAACAAATATGTTTAACAATATTAACAAAAAGGTTAATTACAGTTAATGGTTTCTGAATGATTAATGACAAAGGATGAAAGTTACAAAAGTATGGAAGGAATGTTTTTAAAATGAGTGTCTTTTCATTTTGGCTTCATTCTCCATAACTCAATAACTGTGAGATTTATTTAAGTTTTTTGTATATTATATTTTAAAGCTGCATGGCCTCACCCACTGTTCTCTTGTTCCTTACTTGGGTTAAATAGGTGTCTGCAGTGATTTATGCATAAGGTTGAAGTAACACTGATCTTGCACAGATACACTTTACCCCAAACATTCTGAATGAAAACATAATCCTCTGCATGACAGCAGTCCAGACACATTCCTTCCCATTGTTTCTCTTCTGCCTTTGATTTGGTTTATGATTCTGTTGGCCAACACTATTTACTGCCGAGGCTCTGAGGCTCTCCCAGCAATTCCACAATCTTTATTTTTATCCAGGAAAGCCAAAATGAGGGCCTGGAGTTGTATCCAAACTGCCAACCTGTAATAAGGGGGGTATTTATAGCATGCCTCAGGGTCAGCTGTCTCCTTGTCTGGGTAAGCTAAGGGCAGGGCGTGGCTGTAACTCCATTCTGGCCCACCCCGAGATATCAGCATTTATATAATTTTGCCATCTGAATTATACAGCAGTGAGGGTAGGGCGTGGCGCTGTGGTTTGTCCCCATCTTACGTCTGAAGAGGCATGTGTTGAAATTCCCCTCACTGGGTAAATCATACCAAAGTTCAGGAGAAAGACTTAAGCTCAAGGTCTATTCTATTGAAATCATGGAAGCCCATTGCATCTGGGTGGTGGTGTGGAGTCATAGTTACAGACTTAAACTTGTAACAAGCAGATTTCAAGTTCAAGTGTCATGTGAGGCACTGATGTTGTCATGCCCTTGTACATGGTATTTAATCTGATTTGGTTCAGTAATAACGCAGCTCCCTAAATGAGGGTCAGGCAAAATGCAAGCTATGTTACTTGCTATGGATAAGGACATCTTCATTGTAGATAAGTAATGTAATGGCTGTTTTGGAAAACTATTAGAGGGAAGAACACTTTATTGGCCTGTAATAAGGCCCTGCTCTCCAGGGCTCGCATTATACAGGAGCAAGGAGGGACAGCGTTTGACCACAGAGACTCATGTTAAAAAAAATTTTGTATGAATATTTTTGTTTTAACACTCGCGAAACATATTAGGTTATTCAAAAAACTCTTAATTTTTTGAATTAGCTATCTTAACTATTCATTAAACATAATCCACAAATAAACTGGTACAAAACAGCTTTGCAATCAATTTTCATTGTAAAAATCCAGATTTGGGGGTCCCTGAGCCTGACAGAACCTTCAGTTTTTACTTCACTGAATCATATTTGTCAAGCTATAACCAATGGGCAGCCACAGGAACACATTAAATGATTTCAGAACAAGATGCTATCAATAATTAAGTCCTATACAGTTTATAGGTGCCTAATATAACAAACCAATATAATGTGGTCTCTATTCTATCTGACAGTCCAAATATTGTCTGTATAATACATGTACAAATACCAGTTCAAACAAAGTAGAGATTCAATTAAATTCATTTTGGTGTCCCAGTTTTAATGGAGAAAATGCAAAAGCAGCAAAAATAACTGTTCACCACAAATAGAGAGTCTTCTGTATACAAATCATCTGAGCAATGCTTTTTGACATGTGTTTGTGGACGTGAAACCTTCATTCAGGTTCAACTAGAATATTTTGTAGGCATAGGATAGTAAGATCACATGACAGGTAGCAGTGGTGGCAGTGTGAAAGAGTGGTTTGAGAAGGAGGTAAATAAGACTATGAGCAGACCATTACAGTCACATAACATAAATTTCATTGAGAACCTTTGTGACCCAGTTGTAGCAAAGGTCCATGGCAAGAGCTATGGAAGGCAGCTGGGACTGCTGTAAACACTGCAAGTGATGTGCTGCCACTGAAATGCCACAAATAAAGTTTCATTTGAACAAGGAATGCTCTATCAGTTGAGTAATTCTGTTTAAATGTGACTAAAACCATGATGGAAAACTATTTTGTTTAATCACATGATTTAGTGGCTACTGTCTCAAGTGTCTTCTCTCAGCAATAGTACTACTGCACTCATACTATTAATCCAGAATAACAGAAAAAGGAGAAAATATTAATCCATACCCGAAATCTTCAACAGGATTTAATAAACAACCATGTTGTTGTACAAGTACTAGAAATGTTTATTGTTTACCATACACAGACCATGTGCAGTAATATCTTGCAAATGTTCTGAATCTTAAAGTGACGACATTCATCAACTTCATTGTATCTACGACAGTCCTTAAAGCATTGGGCAGTGAATAGGGGGTGGGAGAGAACATTAAACTGATGATAGTCCTGAGCCTTTCTTTCTGGTACGCAAGCTTATGATATTGCTTCCTTGCAACTCTATGAATATTGTACCAGGTTAAGTACTTATATTTACATTTACATTTACATTTATTTATTTAGCAGACGCTTTTATCCAAAGCGACGTACAAAAGTGCATACGGTAAGTATAGCGACAGTATGGGGACAGGATGTGTACAGTTCCACAATGAGACAGTAGTTCTCAGCTGAGAGCAATGTCTGTTTGAGGACACAGTACTATCCAATTTGTACAACTATAGGGTATAGGGCAACTAATAAGGTACACCTTCATACTTCAAACAGCAAGTTCAACTTCAGCAACTTCAAACAGTGCAATGAGTGCCAAAGTAAAGGTGGTGACAAGAAAACAATACACAACAGCACACAGCAATTTACAACAGCACTGATTGGGGGGGTTGAGTGAATGAAGTACTTCAAATTTGAATAATAATTTACAACAGAGACAGGTAATCAGTTAACTTAGACTCAATTCACTTAAAATACATTTTTGATGCAAATAAAATCATTTTATGAAATACATAAAAACAAAGCCTCTCCATTTGACTTTATGTACAAAAGGATCCAATGCTAGTGATTTATCCTTATTTGTCATGCTTGCAAATACTGCTAAATAAGCAAGACAGGCTCAGGATGTCTCACATAAAGGTAAGCTTTTACTATCATGTTATTTATATCTGATGACAAAAATCTTATCCAGGATAAAAAACATAAACCACAAGAGACAAAAGTGTTGTCAAAGGTAATTCCACTGGATGCTAAACATCCAGATGTATGCGATACTTTCTCAGACGCTCATAGAAAATGGTACAGTGACCCTTTAAAACATAAACAAAATTAAAATGCCCTTGCAAAAATTTTGCTTATAAATATCTTCCTTGTAAATATCCGTGGTGTTTTAACAAGGCCAAAGCAACAAATATATACAGGACTGTTCAACAAAATTTCTTCTCTGTCGTTTTCCCTCTCAATCCCTGTAAAAACAAACATTTTCACTTTTTTTCTCAAAGGCTCCAACAATACCGCTGTCAGACCCGCCTCCAGCCAACTCCCTGTTCAGCCATGCCCACGCTCTGAGTCGCCTGAGTTTTGACCACCACCTGCAGCAAATTCAGTTAATCACCGCGGGGGATTTAAGGGCTGCAATTCAGGCACCTCTTTGTGAGGTATTGCACCTTCATGCTGAACCGGTGTCTTGGTGGTTGTGCTTTGCTCTGTTCCTGGTTTGACCCGTTTGCCTGTGTTTTGACCATTCTTATTGTCTGGCGGTTTGGATTGGTTGTTTGGTGTTACTGTTTGTCCTCCACGTTCTTTGACCCTGGCTTGTGTTTGGACCATTCTTGAAGATTTCTGTTTTGGATTTGTGGACTCTATTAAAAGTACTGGAGCTCTGCACTTGGGTCTTCTACCTCAGGTTTCATTTAGTGAATGTTCTGTTTGAATCTGTCCCAGAACTGGCAAGAAAAATCCAAGTCAATCCTCTTTCATTGTCACCAAACCTGTACCCAGGAACATAGTAAAATGATACCAAGGCAGGCACCTTACTGTTGCAGGCTGATAGGATGCCATCTGGGTAATATAGGATCTTTTTAAAGTAAATCAATTTCATGTCCTGAAATCCAATACACTTGATAACTGTGCATAGTAGTGTCACATTTGGTTACAACAGGGAAAAATAGCTTAGGTCTGTGTTTTGAATGCATTTGTTTGTATGTGTTGAAGACAAGGATCAGAACCCCACATGATCTGTTTTTGCATATTGAACCAGAGGAGAGACTATCCTGATTTCAACACCATCCTGAGTTCACCCTTTCCACCAGAGTGCCACAAACACAGACTGACATATCACCCCCCCCCCCCCCCCCCCCCCCCGCCAACACACCCCCCCAAGAAAATAGGAGAATGATATCCTTTACCATTAAAGGAAATGTAAAGTCTACAGAAATTTTCTAGTTGTCTTTCATTGCGTTGTGCTAGCCTTGATCTGGATTAGCTAATTTGACCTCTATCAATACTGTACAGTTCGATGATCTCACTCAACCTCAGAAATCTGCTGAAGAATCCCCTTGATTCTATCAGCACTGGATGGGCCCCATCTGAAGTAGAATTTTATCGTAATACATCCTGCTGTGACCATAAGACATGCATTGTTTTAGTACGTCCTTTGTCTTCTTTGTGTGCCCTGTATCAGGGAGCATCTATCTGTAAAGCCACATATAAGGCCATAGCACCCTTAAAAGTAGCCCCTGCACATCAGCAACTCAGTACAGCACAAGCTTACAGCTAGTAAAGTCATTACCAGGGATCAGGTCCAATGGAATGACTCTGCAAAGGACACATATTGTAACTGTATTAGCATTTTAATGTCAGAAATGTGCCTTTTCACCTGACAGGCTCTGTTAATGGCAGACAAGGAAGGGTTAACTTCACTGATTTGAAAGGGCTTCCCAACACACACAAAAAAGCACCCAGGAGAGGGAAAGTCTGATTCACACAGTATGATGGTGAGGAACAAAGTGCACTGGGCATTGCATTTTGGGGACTGGAGAATGTTAGTGTAATTGTGTGCCAGTAAGGCCTGACTCACCCCAGCAAATACATAAATAAATTGGTCTGTCCCCATCACCAGTTCCCCCCAATGTGGTTTTAATATCAAGCAGCACAAGCTGTCCTCCCACCACATTTTGAGTGGATCCTGGCCCATGGAGTGATGGTGAGCTGGCCTATGCTGTCTCACCCCCTATGGGGCTGTGACACAACTGCGGGATTCTCCCACTAACCCAGGGCAGATTCTGCTCTCAATGTCTCTGATAACCAGAACCAGCTAATATGCTTTTTTGGATTATGTAGTTAGATCACATGTAATTGATTACTTTTGTAATTCAGACTTTAGAGCATCCCTATAACTTTTTAAATAACTTTTGTATTTAATTACCAAGCTTCACTCTGTTGAAATGCAGAATGGATCCTGGTGTCATTAGAGGGAGTCAATCATGGAGAACCTCCCTGAGCACCATTCCCCATGGAATATTAACATTCTCTTCCCCATCATCCCAGCCAGCCAGACAGTTCCAGCCCCTCTGTGAACTCAGATACCTCAGACAAGTCAGCCTGGGCCACATCTGGAGAAAAAATGCTTCATAACATCAGTGAGAGAGAGAGTGAAAAGGAGGGAGAGAGACATACCCAGAGAAAACTTTACAGATTATTGCATCAGATGTCCAGATAGAGTTAACTGGAAAAAGTGATACAAAGGTGCCCATAAAGGCAGCCTTCCTCAAGCTGTGATTCTATGGCTTGTGTCTACAGGAAGGTCCCCAAGCTGCTGTCACAGAAGAGTTAATGAGGGTTTCCCACAAACCACCACCACACCAGGGCTTCACATCAAGTTTAAAGAGAAAGCTTGTTAAAGTGTATTTTTATTGAGGTTATTTTAACAAGCCTGTTTTTTTGTACTCAACATAAAGGATGAAACTGAATCCTTTAATTAAATGCTGAAATTTGCATTATGGGAAACTTCAATCTCTAGCATAACTTCCTCGAAAAACATATATCCAATTTCCAAAGTGAAATGTGACACAGATTTGAGTGCTCCACAATTTTATGAGTTTTCCATATCATAGTGGTGAAATATCTCAGTGGTTGAATCTATGTCTGCCTAGATCTGTTTGCTCATTACTGTGAAGATGGAAAATGTGAAACACACAAATCAGAAGCACAGGATTTTGCAATTTCTCAGTGTTTAGTGAGAAAGTTTTGTATTTATTCCATTCTGCTTAACTTTTTGTGTTTGTAGTAGCCATTTCATTCTGTGAAAACTGCAAGACTCAGACAGAGAACCCCATCCCACAATTTAAATGAAGAAAAGTAGAAGGAATTGAGAAGACAAAACTACAAAGTAGAAAAAGAGTGAGAGAGAAAATGATGTATATTTGATGGGAGGGTTTGATGGATGAGCTGCTTGCGGAAGAGCTCTTGTGGCTCACGAGTAAAGAGCAGGTCCTGAAGCTGGTAATTATCATCTCATTCACTCTCACAGTGAGTGGTGTGGTATACTATAATACGGCTTTGAAAATGCTCTGAGAAGCTCAGAGAGCTGCACTGTCCCGCTACTACCCATTTATGGGATGATCATCGTTGCAGCTAAAACTAAAACTGAAATCCTAATTTGAAACTGTAGAACAAAGGGCAATACTACCTGCTTTGTTCCCTGAGCTGAGTTGCAGTAGGGAAAGGTTCTTCACTGTACATGCCAGTGTCTACAGGGCAGGATGTAGTGTGGTTCAAAAGTACTGCATATTCTCCAGCTATAGTGGAGCACAAGCCTGCATGATTTTGTGGGGTGTGTGTGTGGGAGCAGGGGGCATTGAAAGCAAGGTAAAGCTATACAGGAGAAAAGGTCAAGAGGAACAGGCGGGGTGCAGGAAGGAATAAAGTCTGACAGCCCCCTGGTGGGAGAGGCTGATTACAGCTAGGCAGGAGATCCCCACGCAAATCTGTTGTTTAATGCTTACGTCTGTTCTGCACCACTATGCTCTTCAACACATGCTCAATAGCACTTATAAATCCATGATGGTTTTTCATCTCTGACTGTTTAAATCCCACTCTGTCGGAATAAAGAACAAGAGATAGTACAAAACCACCTCAACAAGTACCTGATCTTACAAAAGGCTTGAAATGGATCAATAAAAACCATTAAAGTGGTTGGGAATTCAAATAGGAAACTCTTTCCTATTTGCATTCAAGACTTTTTATGTTACTGATAAACACGTCAACAGAGGTGATTCTCCAAACTCAGAGGAGAACATTCTTACATCATTTTTGCACATTGATGTCACATCTGAGTATCACCAAACACTCCAGATGCTAAATGCTAGGATGGCTTAACAATAAAGACAAAAAATAGAGTGTACTAGGATAGACCAGAAGTGGAAATTCTCACTGCTTACTGCTGGCTGGGCCTTTTCTACTCTAACTGTAAAATCAACAGGAATGAGTGTCATTAGTACTTTAGCATTAAATATTAATGCTAAAATGCTACATGTTGGCTTGATTTTGTCATGAAAAACACACACACAAGAAACACAAGAAAATGTTGAGCCACAGTTTGCGGCAATAAATTACTAACTTCAATTAGCAACTGAGAGGATTTCATTTTCCATTTGCTTTTGATTGACACATTTTGGTTCTTTCACCAAAGGTACAGCACTGTTCTGTGGTTGTGTTGGAAAATTCAACCATCAGGAGCTTATCATCTTTCAAGAGTTTCTCATGCTCAGAGGTGGCACTTCTGTTTATCTGTGATGGATCCAGCTAACTGCTCTCAAAAATGTATGAAGAGTGAAGAAAAGGTGCTTCTGTATTTAGTGTGGCTGTGGAAGAACAGTTGATTGACAGACCTTTGCAGGTGTGCATCCCCACTGCTTCCTGGCGGGAAGTTCTGAGAGACAGAAATAATGATGGAACATCAAGAGCTTTATCTCTAACTGTGCATGAAGGCAGACTAATCCTCCTGAACTCTGTACGTTGACTGTACGTTGATCTGATTTCTCTTTATGAGTAAAATTTAGGGAAGCTGACACTTACAGAAATATAAATTTTCTATTGAGATTGCTGCACTGTTTTTCTCGACATGGGCTCTCAAGAGTTGGCTACTACTAATGGACACAGCCATTAATAGGAACAGTGTGAGGCCTTTGATCAAACCAGCCCTACATGCAGCCTAATTACCTTCATAGCCTTTATTAGCAGTGTTGTGGTATTGTTCTAACACTGCATAATTTCTGTCAAAAGTCAGTGGCATTGATATGTTACCATGATGCTTCACTGTTTCATGATTTCATCAAGATTCATCATCAAGTATGGAGCTCAGCAGGTGAAATCACATAGAACCTGGATTAAAAAGTATTTTGGTGCTTCTTGAATTCTTTGTTGTGGCACAATGTATCATAGTATAGTGGGTTTTTTTAGTTGAAAGAAATCAAAATGTAAGCAAAGCAAATAAAACTCAGGCTGGTGATCTTTCAACTCAGCTATGACTCATGTGTGGTATTACTTGTAAGCATAAAACACTTTCATCAAGGTTTAAACCTGATTAGAAAATCTCACTTTAGCCCTGCATCTACAACTTTCCCACCATCAGATTCTCCCACCACCAGTCTGGGATGCCTAACTTTACAAACCATGCCAAGCAAGAGAAAGTGGAGGCTTAAAAGTGTAAGTAAAAAGTTAAGTCTATAAGAGCCAATTGTTGCAAAGTGGATTCACTGTGTCACAAAACTGACTTGTTAAGACAATATCTGACTCTCTGAAGTATTGGATACAGGAAAATCCTCATGGAAAGAAATAAATTAATAATATGAAGCACATGGCTGTTTCCTATGTACCTCAAACTCCCAAATGGTTTCCCAGCATTCTTTCCTACTGTTAAATACTTGTCTCACTGCCAAATTCACTGGAGATATTAAGCCTCTGTAGTATTTTCCACTCTGTATAAAATGTTACAGTTTGTAGCAGGCTCAAAACTAATAATTTCATTACACTGATAGCAAAGTTCTCCTATTCCATAAAGTATCATGACAGCTTATTTCCATCCTTGATCCTTAAAAATCAAACACATTGAAAGGTTTCACCAGTCTTTGTGACTTTCAGTTTGATAGTTTTATGCATATTGTAAACTCAGCTCAGCAGTAGAAAATGAGAATTCTCTTTACTGTGAAAACTAGAGGCAGGAGTGGATAGATTAGACTGAACTTGATATGAACAAATCAAAATAAATTACCTTTATTTATTCAGCATACACTGTGAACTGTATGTGGTCTTTTGGTTTCAATTTTTGCTTTTATTACATAAAACTTTATAATGTTTATAGTCTTTGAGGTGACCAAGTCTGTAACGAAGTAAATAACACTAATATTTTCTCAAAAAGAAAGTTCATTTGGTCTGAGTCTTTGGTTATTGATTGCAATGGCATTTTGTAAGTTGATTTCTTGAAGATCTACACATGTATTGTAATTTGACAGCATCAGGAGGTGAGTAATTTCAGTGTTGTTCTGTGAAATACGTACTCACAGCAGAGTAAAATATATTAACTAAGCTTACTGCTTTTGAGAAAGTAGCTGAAATGCAATTTGCAATGCAAAAGTTCACTGTTGCCTTCACTGTTGAGGTCAAAGTCTAATTAAATTTACTCACAAGAGAGGAATTGCGTGTGGTCTAATTCATGACTGGCCTGCCTTTGTTGAGCGTGTAATTCGTATATTATTTGCATTAGTACCAGGGAGAAGAAAACAGCAGTTTCAGGCAGACAAGAGAGGAACCATTCAAAGCCTTATCTCTGAGGTTCTGAGATTAATGTTTGACATTTCTGCCTCTTCTTGTAATCAGTAGCACCATGTGGTCTTCAGAAAGGATATCTGAAGCATCACAGTGAACTCCCAGCACCTCTTGGGAGGCAAAGGAATTGAAAAGAGAATGGTGGTGTGCTTTTGAGTCTGCAATTCAGTTGTGGATCTGTGGGGAAAGGAGTATGTCTCCACCTACAGGTAAGACATTGTAAGTACACCTTATGACTTTTTCTCACTCTGCTTTTGTTTTTGTTAGTGAGTAGAACAACAATGGGATAAATAATTATAAAAACAACATGGCATAAATACCTAAGATTAAAGAAAAGTATCTGAAAAGATGATGTTATTAGATAAAAGGTGTGGTGTGGACTAATGATGAGGTAACCGGATGGTGTCAGGGTTGAATTTTAGATCATTGGCATGTCCTTGAGCAAGGCAGACCAGCTAAATTACTTTAGTATTATCTTCAACTCAAATATAAGTTTTGTAGATCACTCTGGATGACAGGGTTTAAGCAAACAAATGTTGAAATGTAATATTAGGGTGGCAGGTATTCGGCACTAAGGTATGTGTTGGGGCAAATCCTATGCCTATACAGCACTGAGAGTAAGGTCTTCCTTGGCTCATACAGAAATAACTATGACCCAGAAGAGATTTCACCCATTACAAACATTTAATTCTATGCCATCTAAGATCATTTAAACATACAAAAGTAGGATACAATCTTATATGACCTGATAATAAACACCCACTTTATTCCATATTTTCCTCTTCTTCTTTGTCTCTATTTTAATTTTCCTGCTGCACTTCATAATTGAACCCCATGCATTTCCCCATTGGTCTCTTCTCATACTCAACCACTTAATCATTGTTGCCAATCGTTGTTGCCCAATTGGCAGAAAATATATGACAGCCAGCTCGGTTGTGCATTAAATTAAAGAAAGTTAGCTAGTTAACTGAAGTCCTTACTAAAGATGAATAATATTGCTACTAATAATGCTGTTGAATCTGCCATATTGCCATCCACCTTGCATGGCACAGTAATTGAAAGACAACAAAGAGTATAAGACAACCTTTGTGTAAATTTTTAAAACACACACTTACAAATGGAGTAAAAAGAATTTGGGAAGCAGAGAAAGAAAAATGTATCAGTTTCGTATTTGCTGCCAGTATTTTCAACAGGCCATATGAACCAGGATGAGTCAACGCAGAGGTGAATGGGTCTCCAAAGAACAATGGTTTGTGATTGTTTGTGTCTTCATAGCTTTATTGTGTAATACTTGCCTCTGCATGGTGCTCATGTCTCAATCATGAGGCTCATTCTCTCCAGTAAAAAGATATGTGTCACTTATGGGACAATACATTGGCAGTAATTCAGGTCACCATAGTTCAGTTTTGGGATGTGATAAACAGAAACTATCCTTCAGTGTCCACAATTGGAAACTGTATCATTAGCTACCCTGCAGTCCCCTCTTTCTGTTGATTTCACTCACATGAATTTATGAAATTGCTTTATGGATAACAGCATTTCTTTCATTCATTGTGAGGAGTTACTCACATGGTTGAGAACCTGTCTACAGTAACTGCGTGGACGTCATGATAGTATAGTAGCTACTGGCTTTTGGCACACATGCAACTCTGACTACATAAACAGGTGAGGGAAGTGACAGAAAAAATGATGCAATCACAATTGTCCTAAAGTAGCTAAGGTTGGCAAAAGGGATTAAATCAAACGTGATGACGTATGAGAGGTGGCAGGGACAGGAAGAACAGAGACAACACAGGTGGCTGTCAGAAGATAGGTCCTTTCATGCCCTGAAATCACATCCAGCTGGAGAACTACTGAAACTATTTATGTTCTCAGAAATGACTTCTCAAAGGCGGTCTTTCAATGGTAGCTTCTTGTCTGGGTAGTGTATGAAGAATTTTTAAAAATTTGTTTTAAAGAACTTGCTTTTTATCTGCTTTTTAACCCCTGGAGAAGTAATCTCTGCACTCAGATATTATTAGCAAATGTGGTGTTAATGATGATGATAATAATAATAACAACAACTATTATTATTGTTATTATTATTGTTGTTATTATTATTATTATTATTATTGTTATTACTGTGGGTGTTATTGTTGTTCACATAGTACCTTTCATGAATCTCAAAGCAATGGGGCGAGGATGTGTCTCATTTGAACCACTCCCAATGTTTACCATCCATCCAGGTGATGCCCTGTGGCCGTTTTTCCAGAACTGTGACCACGCACCAGATGATGTTTTTTTTTTTTTTTTTTGCTAGGTCAGCAGGGATCCCCCACTCCATGTGTGGTGAATTTACATTTAGTAACAAAATAAAAAACATTAGCATAAAACTTGCATTACCCATGATAAAGGTGTTTTGGTGAAGATCCACCTTGGACTGAAACATTGGCCTGTGCATACCTGCTTTCAGGAGGAGACAGTGCAAGAAAATTTTATTCTCTCGCCTAGTAAACACTACCGTCCATAGTCTAGGAGACCTTAAATGGTTGTCATATTTGATGCCATGCTGGAAATCATTCAAACTAGCACATGCTGATGACTTTATCTGGATAATTACTGTTGAAACGCTTGGTGAAATAATGATAAAATGCATTATTTTAACAAACACATATGCTGCAAGATAGTGGCTTAGTGTTGTTATATATGTTTATAGGTTTATGACGATAGCAATTATGATTTTCCATCAAAAACTTGACATTATTGTTATTATTTAAATTCTCACATATTTGATATAATTGTTATATAAAAGGAGAGAAAAATTCCTTGTAATGCTAAAGGCCTCATCTCATGGCTCTAAGCACCCTGCTTTTCATTGGTGGAAGGGGACCACCACGCATCCTGAAGAAGGTGAGTGCAGTGGCCTTGCTCATGAGCAGGGCTGCAGAAAGGAGAAAAAACCATAAAAATGATCCATGGTAAGTCTTTTCAAAATGATTGCAAGTATTTAACATGAAGTGAACAAAAGTAATACCACAATAACAGACATAAAAACAAATCATTTACTCATTGGTGATCCTTGTTGAAATTGACAAGCCTGTTGATCATGAAAAACAGGTTCGGGACAGTTATTATTTTAAAGGTACTGTGCAGCCACAATTAAATATATAACATACGGCAGTAGAGCTGATAGAAATGACCATGCATGTTTACACTGGTAACACAAATGAGGTAGCTGGATGTGTCCAGGTGTTGTGTTTTAAAGCACAGTGGTGTCATATACTACATGCTTGATCAAACCAACAATGTATTAGCATTGTTGTACTCAAAAAATGTAGTTTGGAACAAATTTCTTATAACTGAAGTTATTGTATTCAGTATGTCCAAGTCAAAAATGAGCTTTGTTCTCACTACATATCTCAATGTTTACTGTGTCATTGCTTTTATATATCATTTCACCCATATAAATGGGCATGAGAATAGAATTGTTGGCACAGCACAAACAAATATCTGCAGCTGAGATTCTGTGCACACATGTATGCACACGCAGTGTACACACAGGCTCAGACATGAACTGGTACAAGAGGCTAACGGCATTTAAGTGAATTGAGGGCCAACAACACTCGCATGGTCAAATGTGAACATACCCACACAAACACATATAATTGTTGTGCATTTTACTTATAACACATATTAAATGCATGACACATTCCCTTTTAAGAGTGATTATATACCACTGAGCAAAACAAATGTTTACACAAGATATTACAGTACATTTCTCAAATTCTTATTGCATAAATTCAGGTTAAGTGCCTTACCCTGTGTGTGAGAGGTGTGTTGGCAGTGACCCTCATGAAAAGAAGATGTAGGTCAGCTCTTGGAGCCTCATGAACAACAGTAGTTACCCTGGTCTTGCAGGCATTACACTCCAACTCTGATACCCAAGTATCAGTCTTGATTAAGTATCGGTCTTAATTCAAAGCGAAACATAATCCTTTCTTTGGTAAAGCGCAAAAATGTGTTTTTCCTAACATGGAGCATAGAGCGTTGGCATTCAGTTTGGGCAGAATGTTACTGTTACATGTATATAAATATATTTATATATATATATATATATATATATATATATATATATATACATACATACATATTTCAAAACTGTTTCCTCCAAACTACTCTAGATATATCAAGTATCGCCCTGATCTTTCAAAAGAACAAGGCACCTGATGAACGCAGATTATATAGACCTGTGAGCCTCCTACATGTAGATGTACAAGGTGCTCTCCAAACTACTAGCCAGGAGACATACATTTACCTCTACAGATAAACCAGACCAGACAGGGTTCAAATTATGGGAGGGATCAGAGGGGTCTGACCCCCCTAATTAAGATTTGGACCCCCCCCCAAAAGAGGTAAAAACAACAGTTTGGGTGGGGGGGGTCGAAACATTTATATATCCTTCTTACCTGTACTTGTAAATATTACAATATATTTCCCATATTCGTGCTTGGAAGAATCTTGTAATACGATTTCAGACACCCCTAAAGTGGACCATACTTTGTCATTTTTACAATGTGAGAAGACCTATGAATGTAATACATCATTCTACTTACATGAAAATATAAAGCTGGTTGTGTCAGTGGGCAACGAAAAAGCATTCAACAGAATGGAGTGGCAGTACATATTCCGTGTTCTGGGCAGCTTTGAACCTGGGAGGGATTCTGTGAAATCGATTCAAATTCTTTACCACTAAATCATGTGTCATGACCAAAGGCCTACATTCCACACTTCTTCCACTTGGAATGGGAATAAGACAGGGATGCACTCTTTCTACCTTCCTTTTTGCACTGGTATTACAACCTCTTGCTGGATATACCAGGACCCCAAGGACTTACAAGGTATTACCACAGGCAACCTACTACATAAAATTGTATTGTATGACAATGGCATCCTGCTGTTGGTCTAACCTACTGAACCCTAATGTTGCCCCTATTGTTAGAACAGCAAAAAACGACCTGGAATGACAGCATGACCTCCCCACTTGGGTAGGTAAAATTCACTTGATCAAGATGAATCCATTTCCCTGACTACTACTACGTCCTAAGCAGATGCTTTTCCTATGCATATTGATGAAGGTGATATCATATTTGGAAAGGTATTTATTAGATTTATCTGGCATAATAGAACACCTAGGGTGAAAATCAAAATGTTATAGTTGCTGGTAAACAGAGGAGGCCTGGCTTTACCTAATCTGATGTTATGTAATTGCGCGTGCCACACCTGCACTATATGGGAGTGCCTACAGGTTCACTTATGATTGGAAACTTGTATTGATGAATCATCTGGCTCAATGTTTTCCATATTAAATACACTCACAAGCTGTGTTGATAAAAAGACACTCCCTGAGATCAAGAGTGACCCCATTATTAATAAATGACAAGCACTAACAAAACATACAAAATTATGTATAACATATAAAGGTTTCCTCTTGGAGTTAAGAGAACCATCTGTGACATTTGGCATACTAAAGAAAGGAAAGTTATTGGAGATTTGTATCAAGACAATATACTGATGACCTTCCAAATACAGCATATAACAGGAACACTTTTAGGTTTCAGACTGGAACTTCTCCTTCAGACCTTTGTCAAAAAAATTTGACTAAAGAGTACCACCACCAACACACTTTTAGTTTTTGTGTATTTTTCCTTTTAAGTATTTTTAAATATAATTATCCATTAGCCAGTGTGCTTCATCTTTATTCTAAGAACAAATAAATCATTGAGGCAATTGATTAATTTATCAGTGATATACAGTTCAATTTTTTGGCTTCTCTTAAATGTTTCTCATTACAAAATTGTTGTTCAAACAATAGTGCAGTGTTGCACTTCTATTTCATTCATTTACATGACTAGTCATGCAACAGAATGACATGTACAACATTGTAAGAACAGACATTGACTCTGGGTCACATACCCTCACTTAAAGGTCATGACCTGCCTCTGAAATCTTGGGGGAGTGCTACAGAAGGCAATTTATAACAGTGCAGTTATTCACCCCTATCCAAAGTAATCAATACTGACATTAAATACACAGTGACACTGTCAACTGCTCTGCGTGATTACTCTGTCAGAAGGTCTCAGCAGAAACACCCTCAGGTTGAAATTTCACACAGAACTCAATGAGGGGCATCATGTGCAGACAAGCCACACCAAATTCTTCACCCTCAGCTGCTAAGACTTCAACCCCTCAACATAAAAAAGCAAGGCATGCCTGACCTTTCTGGAGTCACTATCAGATATTTCTGGAGTCATTATCAAACTGTTTAGACGCAAATTGGAACGAGAATCCAATTCCATCATGTCACAGAGAGACAACCAGCTAGTTGTCATACCAACAACCTGGGGGAAATGGTAATGCACCACTCTCCTCTATTTTTCTAGAAAGACCCATGCAGCCAGTGTGAAATCTGAGCAACCAATGAGAAACACATGCACTTTTTGTATATAGAGGCCTGTGTGACACCTGTCACTTCCCTTGTATTTGTCGGTGGGTTGAGATTTTGTCTCGTGTCTTACCGAGAGAGATATCGGAGAACAAATATTCATGTAATGTGTGTTGCTGAGATTGAGTAGAGATGTCACGCTTGTCCAGGAGGAAAATAAGATCTAATTGAAATCTTTCCAAACCTATTTAAAAACTGATATCGAAGAGCATGGACACATCCTGCTGCGCTTGATAGGTTCTGTTTATCTAGTTTCATTTTTTCTAGGCTATGGTGCACTTAACAAAAGTGCAGCCACAGTGTGCTGTAAACACTGCAATTCATCAAAAATGATTGTGACAATATAGTTAAAACAATAGAAAAGACGTGTTTAAAATGATAGAATGGTGAAAACAGGTCAATTTAAGGCAATGATATGTTATTAAAATAAAAGAATAAAAATGATATTGCCATGGAATGACAAAACAATGACAATAATTCTAGAGTTATAGAACAACAAATGACAACAATAAAAAGACAACAAAACAAAATAATGCAAGATGATAAAATTATATGACAATGGTAACAATTGTAGAGTTGCATTGTTACATGATTTAGTCCAACTTGATCAAGTGTTGTACAGTTAACGCAATATAAATCAGTTGTAGATATGCACAATGATGTGATACAAAGCAAGCAGGCAGCAAAACTTAAATATAATAAACCTCAAGAATTCTCAGCTAGCAAGTCAGAAGCAACAGGGGTGAAAACTCATTTGGAAAAGGAAATCCCAGACAAAACAAAACCCTGTGGAGGTGCTCCCTCTGTTGCAGGTCGACATTTGAAATCCCTTTCACCCTACTAATGGCTGGTGGACACTGGATCATCACATGTACAGAGATCAAACTCATGACTTTCTTTCCATGTAAACCCTTCGTTACTTGATTCAGCTCACTTAGACTTTGATGGTATATGTTTAGTTTTACACCTTTTTTAATGAATTTTCCATGGACATGAAAACTAAGACATGAAAGTGAGGTAATAAGTTGCTGAGCACCCAAAATACAGACCAAAGACTCATCAATTATAAGGTGTTTATAGCTGTGGTGATCATAGAGTATATATGTAGCTACTCTATTGTTCAATGAAGTGTCAGCATATCAAAATGTGTCACTGTCTAATATGTCACAGTGGTCTGAGCTATTTGCCAGCTGCAACCAAATGTATAAAAGTGACCACCAAGGACTGGTATTTACTTCATCTAATGCCATTTCAAGTTTTTCCATAGTTTTACACTTCAATTTTTGACAGGCTTTTTTAAAAGAAAAAAAAAAAGTTGTTTTTTTTTCATTTGACTGTGCACCCATTTCTTTTGATTTGTATTGGTAGTGTTTCTTTCAGACAGAAGCAGAGCAGACATGTTTTTGCAGTGTGGCCATTAGTGGTAATAATCCATCCACAAGTACATAGCTGTATAAAAACAGCAGTTAGCCAAATAATAATTTGTCCATTGCCTACCTTATGTGTGTATTTATAAAACCTCAAACAGATCAAGCTACTACACAAAGAATGGTTATTTTCACCCTGGGCCTGGTGGGCTTGCAGGAATACTGAAATGCATGTATGTAAAGCACAGAGGCATTCTAGCACTCTCATAACCCTGATGATTATTCTGACCCTGTTACCATCCTGACACACCTATCTATGTGATGAACAATCACTAACTTTCTATCTTACAGTTCAGCTAAGAGAAGACAGAACCATTTAGAGAACAATGAGCATTGATGCACATTTTTTGTACTGCAAAGTACTGTACACAGTATGAACATGACAACACTGCCATATTACTCTTTTTCATTCATCACACATTCTTTTTGTGGCTGTTAGTATCTACTGGTATTGTACTGCTCTAGTGCTACCTTGATACAGCATATGAGGCCATATAATGGACATCAAGTAATCCACAGTGGAACACCATGTGACAATGAGATTCCAGTTCCCTGTGGTATTCATGAACAATCTGCTCTTGAACATCCTTTTAAAAGAAAATACTTGGGGTGAGGATTAGGAATGGGTTAAATGATCATGGATCAGTGCTTGCTGGACAACTACAGATGTCCACAAAGTCAATGGTAAACTGCAGTGTTACAGCCTATTCTTCAGCACATTCTAACCAAAGACAATGGTTATTTTTATTGTTCCTCCCATCAGTGATCCACTGGTATATGTTATGACATATATATATGCAATATATATCTTAGCTCCTGGCCAACATGCCAGTCTTTTGGCAAGACATTAAATTAACTATCAGAAATTCCATGACATTTTTGTTACAACGATACAAATACTATTACGTTAGTAATTACTACATTTAGACATGATCTTGCTAAAATGTCCCAAATATGTCCTGTGTTAACATGGTAAAAGAATAAAGAGACAGAAGCACATCACACGGTGATACAAAACAATGGAATGACAGGAATGTACACATTTATTTCATAATTTGGATTACCTGCAGAAATACAAGGATTAATGTCACATGCCATTTTGTCAATCTCAAAACCCCACCTAGTCTCCTTCATCGTCATAAATTCATTGTGAACTTGATCCTGGTAGAGTGTAGATTAGTGTGGTAACTTTTATCATATCCAAAAGGTTATGTAGACTGCATTTATAGATCTGATATAGTTTTGTACATCACCTAAGAAGAAATATGAAAATCTAATGCAATACGTTTTTCAGGAGATTAAGTTTACTACTGTCTTTGTCTATACAATCTCAGTTTAGTTTGAGAGAAATCGATCAGATGATAAATTAGGGGTAAAGGTTTGTGTCTATGTATGTTTGAAATCCCTTTATAACTCATATGCTGCGACTGCTCTATATAGTGCTGATGTTAATGTACAGTCTGTCTGCCAAATGGATTTGATGGTTGAACATTAAATGCAACATGTCCTTTTGCAGTTTATATCGTTATTGCTTCAGGGTGCAAAGACAAACGGAAAGTGAATGAACCTAAATGACCATTTATCATTAAAGCAAGGACCATGGATTGATTAAATGCTGCTACACACTGCTCTGAGTGGTGTGGCACAAACAAAATTAGTGTCTAATATTATATTGTCACATCTTTTATCATCATAAAATGAATTTAAAAATCTTCAAAATGTCTTAAGTCATCTTATATACACAAAACAACTGCCCCTTTCTCACCTTTATATTTCGAAGTCTTGTTAATAGTTTATTGTTTTCACACACCTTTTACAGCTTCATGATCTCACTACTATGAACAGTGTTTGTTTTTATTAGTGACATCCTGTCACAGTGGGCCTGTACAAAGTAAATGAAATAGTTTTCTGTGTTTTTAACACCACATCAGCCATTAGTAATAATTTTCCAAATGCACTCCTGAATGCATCACAATTTTCTCACAACTGTGGTGATAACAGGGCACTAACATCAAAACCTCTCCTGTAAACTGGAGAATCGTAAGGATATTTAATTTCATTAGGTCAGTATATTTCAATACGTTTGATAAAATTCCGAATTGATTCGGTGTTTTCCTCGCATACAAAATATTACTGTGCAACTTGAATGTCTATTAATATTATTACAAAGACCACAATAGTGTATTAGTAAGGCATATCAGTTAATGTCTTGTTTATATATTGCCTTTACTGCATACATGCACGTACAAATGCAGATTGTCTAGATACAGATACGATAATTATCAAAATAAAACCTGATCGGGCTATTCCATTCGTCAATGGATTGTATACATAATACATCAGTTACATTTTAAAACTACACTCATCCGTAACTAACCAGCTGATCAATCTGTATTGCAAATACATGCGTTATTTTTCCATCTAGACAAGTTTATCCTGGGATATCTAGCCTAACAGCCAAATTTCCCATATTACAGTAACGTCGAATCGGCACTGTCAGCTAAGCTTCCAGCTGAGTGTAAATTTGCCTTCTTTTGTGTTTTGTGACCGTTGGAAGAAAAAAGGGACGCTTTTGAAAAGCCACGGTAGGGACCAGCAACAGCAAGGGATTGCTCCGCGTACTTCTTCGCACTACACTGAGTTGCACTGAGTTACTTCGCTCCAGATGAGTTTCACTGAGTTTACATCCGGGTTTTTTCCCTAGGCAATGGGAGTCGCAGTACTCCCGTTCCTTAGGCAAAGTGAAATAAATTCGCCGCACCGTCACATAAAGTAGTTCTCTTCCTCAAACACATTTTCTTTTCGCAGTATGGCGACCATCGAAATACGCCCACTCACTTTTACGTATTTATTGTTATCACAGATCAGAACTGAACTACCAGCGTTCAGTTTTGTGCATTTTGCTGCATACTTTTCATGTCCCCTTCTCTCTCCCTCTTCCTGCGCGCATTGATTACTGGTGTGCTCAGGCCGGGGGTGAATGAGATTGAAGAAGAGTTCTTGTTTTGTATCTCAGTTTCTCTCTTTTCAGACAAATTAAATAAAAAAATCTAAAAATAAATCTGGAAAATCAGATCTCGTTCCATGGAGGACATTTGAATATTTAAGTAACAAATTTATATTCAGCAAGTGATTCGCTAGAGAGATAGTGGGGTGTTTGTAAATATTTATTTAAATAATTTGTGTGAGGAGAGGAGGGCTGACTGCTGCTCAAGTGAGTAAAAGAGAGGAGGGTAAGTGCACCTCGGGATCTTTGTTATTTTTATAAGAACTTTTATTTTTATTCCTAGGGAACTTATATTGCTCTTATGAGTCGTTTGGCTAGTGGACAAATGAAATCTTGTTGAAGGCGACGTAAACCGTTCCGTTGGCTTCTGTTTTTGTTCATTTATCCTTATTCTAGGAGTTGAGTGATATTTTCTAAGTGCATTGCTATTGGAGGGCAACGAACGTAGAGCAAAAATGGGCAGATTCCAACTTGCTGCCAGGTTCGTTCCTATGTTATACAATAAAGACAAAATTACAATAAAATGACAAAAATCACCACAGAAATGTGACTCTGATGGTTTGGTGTAACGGGAACATTTTCTTGTTGCTCGTAACACGTATGATCATTCACAGCAACGTTCACTTTCAGTTTTTATTTTTGGTTGCTTTGTTGATTTGCTGTAAAGGCTTAGTAGCTAGGTACTTCGTTGTATTTAATTTTCGTAGAGGAATGCAATTAGTTTGCAAACCACCGGGCTGCATAGAAAACCCTCGCCTACCGAAGTTTATGTAGCTAGCTGCTTAGCTATCTATGCTTTATTCTACGATCAGTTGTATAGAACTGAGCGGATTCTTATTGGACAGCAAGTGTGTAGTCCTGAGCGTGGTACAAAACTAGCTAGCTACGTAGCTAATGGTCCTAGCTAGGGCAACTTAATAATCTCTTTGAGTAAAGTCAGTCAGGACTTGACTTTCTAACTATTTATCATTGTATGGTTGCATGACACTTTATTTTTAATAAGCAGTGTTCACGTTGATTATTTGTCTCTTAAATGGATGTAGTGTTTTATTTCACACTTAGCCAGAGAGCTAGGCCTGTGCAGCAATCATATTTTTATTGAGAGAAATGGAGGAAGATGGGTCTGAAATGTGCTCCTGAAATGTTCCATTTAGCTAGTTAAGATGCCAAAGTACTGCCCCTTTACAGTGTCGAAACTTAAAAGCTGTTGTTGTTTGGTAGGTAGCTAACCGCTAGTTAGCAAATATTTTCGTATGACATACCTAGTTAGCTGGCTCGCTAGTTAGATAACTAGCTAGTCTAACTAGGTAGCGAAACATATATTACTTGCCTGCACCCTCATGGCGCGTTTTACACAGCATTTTTCAAATATATATTGGCTAGTATGCATATAGTACACAGTTTACCGCGGAAATATTAAAAGCATCCTTTTGAGGATGCAGTTCAAATTAATGTCCCTTTCCAAGTTTCACATTCCATTTACTGAAGGAAAATTTTGATCTTTTTATGTATTTTCATGGATTTGTTAATCCTCTTCAGCAATTCGCCCAAGCTATAGTGAGATATAAGTTAAATGACTTTAAAAAGAAAGCAGAGGGGTACCTGCTGGAATTCATTTAATATTTATTCCACTAATTTTGGCTTGACTGTTTGCAACTTTGCACAGCTATGAAGTGTGTGGCAAAGGGTAAACAAATCTCCCAATGTTGTGGGGAGGGGGTAAAGCTAAAACCATTAATAAGGAATGTGTATAATAGATGTTGGTATTGTTGTGTCAAGTCACTGTGTTTTAACATTATTAGTGTTTTAGTATAATAGCAATGTGCCACATTTGTTTTTAGGAACATCATCTTGGTGACAAATCTCTCAAAGTTGCTGTGATTATCAAACAAACATTGTATTCTCTTTTGAAAAGAGTATTGCTGGGCCCTATTAGACCCAGTTTAGGCTGGCATAGAGTAGGCTGTCTTTCTGTGGTTAATCACCTGCTCACACAGAAGTGGGGTTCACGCAAACTATTGAAACAGATGAAACCATACTTTTACGAATAGCAATTGTTCTTTTGCATTTAAACGGAGCTTGTATCCTCTATGGGCAAAGGAAACAAGACTCTTACATACTTATAATAACTGTTTACACACAGATGTTTGGTTAAATTTATGAAAAAAATACTATATTGTAACAAGTTGAAGGATCATTGTATGATGAGGTTTGTCCATTTATCTTCAGGTTTAATTAATCAAGTAGGCATTAAACCACTTTTGCTTGTGAATACAAAGGTATGCCTTCACAGGCACAACAGTTTTCCCTTCCTCCAAAGGTAGCCTTCACATTTGCCAGTTGTACCAGATGGTTGTAAAAAAAAGTTGGCCTTAAGTAGTGAGTTAGACATTTTTTATGTCCTGTGTAGTCTATTAAATGCCCACTGCATTAAACAAAAATGAACACGGTTGCAGTTGTATATTGCATGTGAAACCAAACAAAGGGCCTGCCTGCACTGTTGAGGTAAGAAAAATAGCCTAGCTACTGAGTTGAGAACTCATCTAACTAGATGACATAGGTTTTCTTTTCTGGGGGGTCATTTCGTTACTAAGTGCATGAGGTCAGATTTTTCAGGTAAAAAATACCCTTGGGGGGGGGTTGGTTTTCTTGTTTTGTTATTTGCTTTGCAGATTTTGGGGGATATTTTGTGGCCCCACGTACTTTTGAGAGGTACTAGAGAATGGGTCAACTGACAGGTTTTATTCCATATTTAGCACTACCCTTCATACTATGTGTGCATGTGTATGGCAGGGGGGTCCTTAAAGGTAAATTTTTCTGTAATTATGTAGGGACTAGTCTTGCAAAAGGTAATCAAATACTTGTAGTGTCAACCAACTCCCCCTAACACACGTTTTTCTAACCCACTCTATTTGAAACATGTAGTGTGCATCAAAACAGAATCTACATATAATAAATATAAAGAGCAGAAGAAGAATGAGAATGTCCCATTCAGTTATAGACACGATTTCTCACATTTCCAAGTATTTGTATAGTGAATACCAATCAAGATGATTAAAAATTGTTTGATCTCACAGGCTATTGACAAAGTTCTTTGATGGTTTGTGGTGTTTTGTCAGCCACAGGAGGGCCTTGCGAAGAATGTCACTTTAAATTGCTGTCTTTGTCAAGTAATGCCCTGCGTTCCATAAGGCTTTTCCAACCACTAAACTAATTTCAAAGAATTTCAGCTTTGTCCGTTTGCTTTCCGTTAAATTCCGTTATGTCTGTTACATTTACCTTTGAGCTTAAACAAGAACTGTTTTGTTTTTTGTTTTAAGGTTGGTGCAACCTCAAACATGAGAAATTAACTCTGGTGTCATTCTGAGCTGTCACTTCTTGTCCTCACTGGCCAGTTTAAGTTGTGACATCAGTAGGGAAACCGAGCACCGAAGACCCCCCCCCCCCCCCCACCCGACACTGTCTACATCCTGAGTGGATTAGAGATATCATACCCTTGTTAGTGTTGTGGATGATGGTCTTTCAAGTGTAGACACCATTCTGTCTTTTTGTAATCCTTTTATTGATTGTCACACCTGACCAAAATGGTTTTGTTCTTTGAGTGGTTTCTCAACTTGTCTATCTACTGTGCAGTGTAATTTAAGCAGGAATTCAGGGCTGACTTGATTTAGTGGGCAGAAGTTTCAAGAGTTTCTTTGCTGTATGTTTTGTCTTTTCATCAGCGTGGGCAGTATACTGTATTATTGTACAGTTTAGTGGGCTCCAGGAAAGAGTGGAGTTGCTGAGACATTGTTTGATACATTTTAAAGCAGAACATTTTACATTAAATGGGTATATTGTAATGTAAATGATTCATTAAATTATTCTAAATCATTACTTTTGTTATCAGGTTAAAGCAGGTGTGTTGATTGTGTCATTTAGTATTCTATTATTATTATTATTATAGTTATTATTATTATTATTATTACTACTACTACTTCTACTAATAATAGTAATACATTATTTAAGGCTAATCTAATTATAATGTAGAAATTAATATAATTAGTGTTCTCATATTTGCACCATTGTTGCATCACAGAATATTTTCAGTCGTGACATATGCTCATTTTGGGGATAAGGTCAAGAAGAACAGCTCTTGTCTCTAATGGTATGTGATCCACTAGTGCAGTGCTGACACTAGATGTAAAATGTTAGGTAATATATTCTGATTTCACTGCAACATTTCATCAACACTTCAGCAGGAGTCCAGTTGATACAGTTTGTTATGTGAATATATTCATATCAGATGACTTTCTATACAGGAGCAGTAGCTCTCTGCCAGATCTCAGTATTACAGGTTTTACCAGTGATCAGGTATCAACTCGACCCCTTGCCCTTCATATTGTGGTTTAAGAGGTCACTTGTTTTAGTAAGTACATGCAGTGGTCTTTTTAAATGAAATTTATGGGTGGTTTAGTTAAAAATATAACTATTGAAGATAACATTTTTGAATGGCAGTATTATTAGCAGATGTAAGCTAGGTCTAATTCCAATCTGAATAGAAGCCACAGGTGTCTGTGCTAGGTTATGTCACTGAAAGTCATTTTCTGTAATTTAAAAACATTACAAGATGTGCTTTTTATAATTTGCACCCCCCTACAGTGGTGGGGTTGACAAAATTGGCTGAATGGTTTGTTCATTCAGAGGTCCTTGTGGGTACTACTTCTTCTTTCCTGATTTATGTTTATTCCCTTTCACTTATTTTAAGCTTCTACTTCATCTTCTAATCCCCCTAACTTTACCAAATCACTTTCAGACAAATTCTGAAACTTAAACAACTACTATGATTTTTTTTACTTAAGAATAGCTGAAAGTTTAATGGATATGGTCCATTTTAGATGCCCCTACAGTGTACTTTCCTGCATTTTAAAATGAATGGCTGATAATGGCAATAGTGAATACCACTGTTGCCAGTGTAGGAGCTCTGGAAGTGAAATGGCTGCTGCATCAAAAAGTTTTACAGACCACATTGCATTACAACTTGGTCTGTTAAACTTTTTGATATGGCAGCCATTTCACTTCCAGAGCTCCTACAGACTTTCTGTCCTCACTGTGATGATCTGGGCTGTTTTGGCTGGACTGAAGTTCTAACTCTGGATTGAAAGTGGTTCTGCCTAGAATCATAGTGTATGAAATCAGCAGATGAATCTGCAAAACTCTGCTGAGGTCTTATGGGATCTCTGCTGGCACAGCAGCTCTGGTAGTATTGAGGTGAAATGTGTGCTCACAGGGTAAAGGTAATATGTAGAAATATAGCTAACAATAACACTGCCAAAAATAGATAAGCTTGCTGTTTGGTCTATGTGAAACTTGGATGTCTTGCATGATTTCCTGTATCTCTCCACGAACTGACCAGTCAGATATAAGTCTGGCCAGATATAAGACAGGCTGAGAGCTGGGCACACTAGCTGGGCATTACGTGTGACAAATGAAAGCAGTGTTTAAACAAGCGGACTAGGTGTACTCATTGCACTGCCATTGTCTTTGCTAGTGTTGAGTTGTGTACTATTTGTTAATGAATGAAAATTTAGAAACCTTAACTGAGATGGAAGGGATTTATTTGGCTAGAAAATGTACTGGCTGAAAGTCTGAAATTAATTGCATGTAGAGTACATTAGAAATTTTGAGGTCTTAATGGGTATACCTATATATCATAAAAAGGTAACCCAAAAAAGATGGCCTAACAGGTTTCAATTACTTATCATTTGGCACTGTCACTCAGTGACATCCTCACTTGTACCTGTCTCCTTGGCTTTGCGGTTTAGTTGTTTAAGGGCTGTTCTGGCTGTTCCTGTTTAATGGGTCCAATGTTTCTTCTCTTGTAGAGAGCTGGAGAGAAGAGACCAATTGCCTGGCCAGGTGGTGAGTTCTGTAATAGCTTTGGTTATTATTCTCTTGGATTGTGGCCATTGCTTGAAATCAGTTGGACAGGATGATCGTAACATTGCCTTGATTGACTCATTTCCTTTTCAGCTTCACCATTTATTAATTGTGAGTAATGTTTTTTGTTATTTATGTCAGTACAGGGATTATATTTTGATTGGAGGGTGGAACTTTTTGAGACCCTTCCAGTGCCATGACTTGCATTAAAACAGTTTTGCTTTATGTTTAACATTCATTGTCAGTTACAGGGAAAATGTTATCATCATCCCAATTTGTTATTATCATTATGTATTTTATAGAACTGTTATAAGACTGATGAAGCAGATATGGAACATAGAGTTATGTGATATATACAGGTTCACTTCAGATTTTTAAATCATACATATATAACTTGTATCATCGTTGTAGTTGCAGAGCTGTGTTGATGTAATTCATTGAGTAATATATGTGGGACGGGTAATTCATTAACCTTATGATTTCTGAACTTTTTGTTTTGAGGAATTGTGTGCTTTGTTTGAAATGGTATGCATAGTGATACATTTTATCCAGAGTGGAAATTAAATATTAAACAGGAAACAAAGCCATTCAATAACAAATATAGCAAAATAATTAGAACACCACAGATTTATTTATTTAACAATAAATGGTGTATATGTGTGGTTGCCCCTTGTGATTGCATCTGCTTCAAAATCTGTACCTTTCACCTGACTGATTTTTAGAATCATCTAATCTATGGTGCCCTGTGTTCGTGTGAGTTCTTACTTCAAAACAAATCGTCACACCCTTGTCACTTCTACTGAATACAAGCAATTTCAGCAAAACAGTTATTTTTCACCATTTTTGCTCTGCCAAAAGTGATACTGTACTTGTGCCTTATGTTTGATCTTCAGTGTTTTACAGCCTCTGAAAAGGGCCTGTTGAAGACAAGAACACTTTTATATTTGAAAACACTGGACCTAAGTTATAGTTTTTCATCATAAAAAAGTCTTATAGGATGCCAATAAAACAAACCAAATGCAGGATACTGTCTGTTCCTCATTTAAATCCAAAATGCATGAATAAGCACAGTTCTTTGTCCTGTGCAGTGATTGGTCATGTTCAGCCATTGTTTAATATTGGAACCCTGTTAAAATCATGTTCCACTTAATATTTTCTCTGCACACCGAAGGGGAAAAGAAGTAGGCTGCACTATATTTTAGATTTTAGCAGGTTTGGTACCCCATAGAAAGACAAAGGGATAGGATAAATAATTCAGATAATATGTAAGGTCATATCAATCATTACACAAAATTGACTATGTCTAACAGCTTGACGTACCATTAGAGCCTAGAATGATAAAATAAATTTAAATGTAGCCTTAATGTTATATACATAAAGTCATGGTAAGGTAAAAGTGTCTAATAGTTGTAATGAATGATGTCAAAAATCACTCTAGAAGATGTACTGTAAAGGTGGTACTGGTACCAGACAAATTAGGTTGATAAGGAATTTCTGTGGCCATACAAAATAGTAAGATTCCTTTAAACAGCCTCATCCATGTACAGACACTGGCTAATTTCACGAAACTGGAATAACCAACAAAAATAAAACAGTCGTCATGTTGATGTAGTTCTCTGGAACTGATCATTTTAATACACTGTGTTTATTTATGCCAAGTGGTAATATTTAAATCCAGAAAACCCACAAAGCACATAATGTAGCACTATTTCACTAGCTATTCTGTGAACAGTGGATGGTATCAATCGATACATTATAGTTAGCCGGCTAAGTAAGAGTGTTCTATTTTCCAGTTAAAAGTAACAGAGATGCATATTAAATTATTAATTCAAAACTGGAGCTCAGTAATGGATATTCATTCATGTTGGAAATAAAACATAGAAATGTTTTAGAAAATTTAGGACATTGACTGTGTTGTTCTTTTTTTTATTATTTTTTTTAAACTAGACTGGTTCAGTGATCAGCAAAAGTGCCTCTGACCATGGAATGTCTCAAAAGTACCACATACTCCATTATTCCATTTGTTTGTAAATGAGTAAAAATTTTTTTGCCATATTTATTTGCTTACTACCTTATAATGGAAGAAGGAATCCCAATTCTTGTGTTATTATTCCTGTTCTGGAAATATCACAGTAGAAATGGAAGCAAAGGGTGTCAGTTATGTCTGGTGGTGTACAGCACCAGAGGTGTGTTTTCTATTGTGACCAATTGATGATGTGCAAACAGGTGTTTAGAGCCATTCTTGATATGTTGTTATAAAGAGGATAAAAATGCCCATTGTGTTTGCTGGCTTGGGGTGAACATGCTATTGGATATAGAATTGGCCAACATTCTGTCAGGCAGGGTCAATTTGCTGTAGAAATGCCTTTGGCTTGCCTCAAGCAGAGCTGACCTACAAGGTGAGTCAGTGGAAAGCAGCTGTGTTCATTATGTATGGGTGTGATTTACTACAAGCAAGTAAGCATAGTAATGCCCCCACCCGCTTAGTGCTCCTGCCCAGGATCTGGCCCTGCCAAAGGTTCTCATGCAGTTGCATAATCAATTAATCATAGCAGTTACAAGTAGATTCCCGTTCCAACAAAAATCGCTTGATGGAATTCTGTACATTTCACCAGAGAGTAGGTCCATCCTAGATATTTTCTGTCCGCTTTTTTTTTTAATGGAACCCCTCCGCTGCATGACAACTGGGACCGGTCACTTCTCACTTCCGTCTGAGCACTGTCATGTTCGATTTGTGGGGACTGGCTGACTCCCAGTGGCTTGACCTGATTGGCTGGCCTTAGAGTCAGATTTTGAAAAGCAGCCAAAGAATGCAGAGCTCCTTGTTCTCTCTCAAGTATGACTCCTTTTTGTCATATCTTGACAAAACACCACTTCAAGTTAAAATGCACATTTTGTGATACCATATTGAAATTACACTTGTTAAAATCAGAGTTTAATTAATCTTTCATACATTTTTACATCTTTAGGTAAGGAAAGGTTTATGGTTTTTATTCTATCATAGATTTAAATTATTAAAGTGAAAATAAGGATTTTAATTCAGCAAAAGGAAGAGAGCAGAATCCCTTGTGTTTTAAGACCTCAGTGATTTGCCAATTTGAATGTAGCCACAAAAGCATGAACATGGCTGCTTTCAAAAGCTTGAGTGGCCATACCTCTGTATCATACACAGCATGGCCTCTACCACAGAGAGTACAATGCAGATGCTTCTTAGATGCATATCGTAATTACAGTCGCTTTAGAGCTGCCTTGGGCCTTGTAGACCTTGAGATTGGTACAGCTGTAAATGGGTGGTTAGTATATAGTCTGCCTGCTGTGTTTGAAAAAGACCCACTCTGCAATGCTGTCTGATGTTTCTCTGCAAGAATATTAAATTGAAGTAGCACCATCCCTGACTTGATTGTTTTTTTTTTTGCTTCAGCTGTACTCTCACGCGTGAATTGGATGGTGTTCAAAACTGGAGACAGTGTGAAGGTAAGGCTCAGATAATGTATCAGGAAAATGTGAAATGTTATGAAAAATGATAAAATGTTTCTTTTTTCACATGTTGCCACACAGTAGTCCTTCAAGTTCTGTGAGCATGTGCTTTATCTATGATCCTTATGTAACCTCATGAATTCATGAGTGTCAGTCCTCCGAAGAAATAAATAAATATTGGCTATGATGGTACTTTCACAATTGATGCAAATCAGTTCAGTTCAAACATTTAAAACTTTGTAAATGCTGTGCCACATAATTACACTCTGGTTGTCATTGTTTTGTTTGATAGTGGGCAACTATGAAAGTGCAGTGGTAATGTGCTGCATCACAGCACAGGTGATGGTCATGTTTGTGTACCAGGCTGTGTTTGAGTTTACAGACTGTGGTCCACGGAGCCAGTCTGGTTTTTACATTGCAGCCAGGAGTGTATCCACCTGTGTGTCCTGCAAGTCTTTTTTTGTATTTTGACTGGCAACAATCATATGTCTTCTGCGCTGCAATAACAGGAGGATGGAAAAAATTATATATTCATACATTTTTATTCCTTAAAATATGGAATTTATGTATTAAATTCTGATATTTAAACAATTTATTGTTTATTTACATAATCTAAATTGATGCTTTAATCCACCGTCACACAGTGAAACAATAGGCTTTGAGCCACAGTCAGAACTTGATGTCAATGCCAAAACGGCATCACAGTCATCAGCCGTTGTTGAACTAATAGATTAGATCCACTATAGTGAAGGTGGGAGTTATTTTGCAATCTTCCGCATTGAAATATACACGCCTCTCGCATCTGATCCTAAAGAGCTTTGACTGTGCCAGAACTTTCGGTAGCAGCAGGCAGACAGCTTACTGTAAACTTGGAAACTCTTAGTGCCTCTGTTACACAGTGGAATTTATAACACCTGGAACAGCAGATGTTTGGTGTGATTTTCTTTTTTTTTCCTTGAGATGTCTTGTTCACCATGGTAAGATCACTGAGTTCTGTGCCAGTGCTGTAAATGGGTTCTGTGCTTTCAGAATATATCAAGTGCTCACTAGCTAGATGAATGATCAACATTGATATTTCAGAAAACTTCATGCCTAGCACCATTTGACCTTTGGCAGTTTTTTGACAGCATTCCTTTCTCTATTAGTTTTCTCTCTGGACAGAAAAGGTGACCTTATTCAGAATGCGGATTTGATTGATCAGTGGCCTGAGAACGTTTTGGAAACTCTGACCTTGTGGTACTCAGAATTAATGTCCGTAAATTTCTGAAGGAATGCTGCATTATCACCTCAGTAATGCATCATATGAATATATTGTGGTATTTAATATTGATCCTACAAGTGCCCAAATTACAAAACAGACCTTTTGTCTTTTTTTTTTTTTGCTCATGTCCCTTTAGGGGCTTCATAGGTTTGCACTTAAAAGATATAGCCTAAACAAATTGCTTTATTTACAGTAGTCCCCCCTTATCCATGTTCCAAGACCCCCAGTGGATGCCTGAAACCGAGCATAGTACCGAACCCTATATATACTATGTTTTTTCCTATACATACATACCTTTGATAAAGTTTAATTCATAAATTAGGCACAATAAGAGATTAACAACAATAACTAATAATAAAATAGAACAATTATAACAATATATAGGGTTACTTGAACACAAGCACTGCGATACCAAGACAGTGCTTGTGTTCAAGTAACCCTATATATTGTTGTAATTGTTCTATTTTTTTATTAGTTATTGTTATTAATCTCATATATATATAGAGTTACTTGAACACAAGCACTGCGATACCAAGACAATGGATCTGATAATCGAGATGGCTACTAAGAGCTGTATTCTCCCATTTGCGTGTAAGTTCTTTTTTGCGCACCTCCAGTTACGCGCATTTCAGTTACGGTTATTCTCCCCTACGCGCTCCGATCACGCCCACAGCGCTTAACTTCAGAATGAAGGCTGGTTCACGACAGATGCGTGATTTATTTAAAATAGACGTAGTCACAACCTCTTTTATTTTGGCTGTCGGGAAAATGTGGACCGTGGACTTCCGCATTTACCATGTGAATGTCACTGAAATCCATTCAAACCATAAACCAGACTCTGATTTTGAAAATAAATGCAAAGGGAGAGGAGAGCTATATTATGAATCACCTTAAAGGAAAGCATTTGGTTCTATGTATGACATAAACCCAAAAATAAAGTAAATATACCAAACGACACGTGCTGGGCTGGGCCTATGTATAAAGACATGTTTTATGTGTGGAGATTCATTAACCCTTTTGAACATCGATGAGCATCGTGTTACGTTACATGATTCCTTATGTTTCAATTAGCATTAGCTTCTCATAGTTTTCAGTTAGCATTTGCTATATTTTTAATATTAAATCACTGTTTCATCAAAGCTAAAATTAGCCAGAATTTTTCCAATCTAGTTTTCTAATCGCACCGGTTTTAGCATATGCGCTAAATGGCTAATCACAACGGGGTGACCGTATGCGTGAAAGAGTTAATTGATATTTCTGTTTTATTCTAATTGTGCTAATTATTTACCAGGCTTGTTCACAACACCATGTGATATAAAGCATTTTTTTCTATTTAACAGTGTAATATAGGGTTACAAGAAATGTTATTGTAGTTTATAAATAATGACACACAAATAGGCCCTATTGTAAATTTTGAACTTTATTTGTACATGCATAATAATGTTAAAAATATAGGCCTACCACCGACTTAAAAGGCAATATGGTGTAAATCAATATGCCTGACTTACTACAGCCCTCAGAAGCGTGTAGCTGAAAAGTAGTGATGTTACGTTTACAACCGATCCGAGTCTTTTGAACGGCTCTTTGGTACAAACGAAGGGATCCGAGTCGTACTTGAGAGCTGTTCATTTTATCGTTGTGCCCAAATTTCACTGCGTGCCCTAAGTTCAGTCAGTGTAGCATAGTGGTTATGGAGCAGGAATCGGAACTAAAGGGTTGCACCCCCGCCCCCTAAAAGAATGATGAGCCATTCTTTTGAATGGCTCTGGAACGGAGCCCTAAGATCCGGCTCCCTTCAAAGAGCTGTTATTCCCATCACTACTGAAAAGCTTGTAAGTCAAGGGCAGAATACGCCTAAATGGTGTTTACATAAGAAATGCCCAGATTTTGGGGTTACTCCACCCAAAGCGCGTAACTGACTTCATGACGCGCAAATCGTAGACTTAAGTCAAGGGGAGAATACGCGTAGGCTGAAAAGTGCATAGCTGCGCGCTTTTTTGACTTCACACGCATGGGAGAATATGCCCCTAAGTGACTAACAGGCGGGTAGCGTATGCAGCGTGGATACACTGGACAAAGGGATGATTCACGTTCCAGGGAAGGACGGCGCAAGATTTCATCATGCTACTCAGAACGGCGTGCAATTAAAAACTTATGAATTGTTTATTTCTGGAATTTTCCATTTAATATTTTCAGACGGCGGTTGACCGTAGGTAACTGAAACCGCGGAAAGCGAAACCGCAGATAAGAGTGGACAGTTTATATCTAGCTTAGGCTATAGGCTAGGCTTAATCTTTTTTTTTTCATAAAGGAGAAAAGGCGTGTAGCCTACCTTGCCTTATTGCGCTTCATTGCGCTTCTGTGTTCTGCATTTAATAATACACAAGTATTTAATTTGTTTTAAGACTGTGTAATCTTTGTCATATAAAAAGCAACAATATACCTAATAATAGCCTAACAATAAAGCTTATTTATATAGCACTAAAATCAGGATAAATGAAGTAATTTGCAAAAACAAACAAACAAATAATACCGCATATTGCGCTGTTGAGCCACCCTGAATCAAATTCCTTCACCGCGTACATTTATTTTCAGAATAAATATACATCTGCACACATATCTGCAATCAAATGTGCTTCAGAAAGAAAAGAGAACAATGATCTGTGTTTGGATAGTGGAAAGCACTGTATTTTATTGCTCAGCGCAACTGCTTCATTGCACTTGAAGCTGTAAGGTGTACAGAATTGTACTAGTGTGTGTGTTCCCCACCCACATTACTTGCCAGACTATTTTAGAGGCAGTCATGTGCTGAGAGGCAGAGATATGGCACACATATGAAACACTCCCACAGAATGCACTCAGATGCACATGAAATGGAGGTGTGAAAGTACAGGGAAATGCAGATGAATTGGAAAAGTGTATTTTGAAGAACCCCCCCCCCCCCCCCCCCCCTCCTGTGTGTAAGCAGGCTGAAAGCTTCGGGGGACTGGACTGCAGACAGAAGGGATCAATGATGGAATTACAAACATTACAGGAAGCCCTGAAAGTGGAAATACAAGTCCATCAGGTACCTGTGATGCTTATTCTTATCACCTGTGGTTTTTTAATGTGCAGTGCTTTTGCATATTTGATGGCAGTATAAATGGAAGTCCAAGTCTTTTTCAGTTCACTAGGGGTGGCTGCTGTACAGGTGCAGCAGCAGCAGGTTAAATCCTGGTTTTTAGTTCTTATCTTCTCAGAAACATTGACTCTCCTATTGACTGTTACCTCCCTTCCACCCATTTCTAAACCAAAACATTATGTTAGTGTTCTCATGTCCAGTTGGAGCTTAATTGTTGCTGTCTGTTTAAAAAAATGGCAATAAAATCAAAGAAGAGTGTTGTTGCATATACCATATGTTGCATTATTAGCCAAAACACAGGAGCTGACATATAGGTTGGAGCACAGGGCTCTGGACCTCAGAGTTTGGGTTCAGATACATGTTGTGATGTTCATGTACCCTTGAGCAAGATGCTTATCTTTAACCTACAATTCAGATGATATTCCTGTGTGAGCCTGTGTAAGCATAAGGGTATCTGCAAACCAAATAGATAATACATCTAGCCAAAACACTCTGCCTGGGGTGGTGGTTTTCAAAAGAATATCTCAGGGGCTCTTTGGACTTGGACACAAGCATTTATGCTGAAGCTCTCTGGCATCTCCCTTGTCCTCTCCCCATAAAGATCTCAGCTGAGCAGCTGCAGGTCAGCTGGACTCTTGCGCTGTTTCAGCAAATCTTGCGGCCATCTTCCAGAGGAGAGGCCAGCCTCTTAGCCTTGCCATCAGCACCTTGCTGACTGTAGGTCAGTGATGCACCAAGACACTGCCCAGACACTGGTGGTTGTGATATATAGGAAAAGGAATGTCTGGTGAAGACTACCATACACCATAACAGTTAAATATGGGATCAGCAGGTCTCAGGTGGCACAGACAAGGAGCACTCAGTGCCACCTCCGCATTTGTTGGTCTTTTTGAAATAGATCCAGTCAGATTGAGGAGACTGATAGTGCATCAGTTAACACTATTTTTTCCCCTCAACTAAATAACTCATTTTTATTTCTTTGATCTGGCCATCTGAGCACATTAGAAGAACTTAAGACTTTAGTTGAGATAATTTACCTGTGAATTTTAGTGGATTGTCTGGTTGAGCAAAGATTAAAGAAATAAGCCTAATGGGAGTGCTGTTTATGTTGTCCCTCAGTTGATGTTTGTTGGAAGACACACTCTGCTTAGAAAAAATGAAAGAAATATGAACTTCTCACAGTCTGAATTTCTTTGCTTATCATGCAGTATCAATAAGGCTTTTCTGTCTTCTTCAGACTTTAGAGCAGAGCTCAGGTAGTATTGTTTAGCTCAGTGTTTGAGGTTCATCGCAAAAATATTTGTCAGCACTTCTTTGACCTCATTCAGTTTGCTAAGGAATACAAACCTATATCAGACCAATTATGAATGCACCAAAGCACATTGCAACAGATTTTATGATTTTTTTTTTAAATACACAAGGTGGTACTAACACCTGTCGTGATCAGATTTCCTCTGTGGGTATTTTTATCTGTTCATTTATTCATGGAAATTTCATTACAGTGATCGCCACTATAGTAGCAGTGTTTTCAGTAAGATGGTTGTATTCACAAATGCTGAATATACTGTTCACAGTATGTCACATCATATTGACTGTGAGTCGCCGCATTACAGCAGCTGTGTGGGGGAAGGGTGATCTGATGTTGCAATACAAGGCTTTGCCTGTGGGGGTCACTGTGTATACAGGCTGCAGTGCCTTGAACTGGAGCTGCAGGTCTTCAAGGCAATGCAAAGGAGAAAGTGTCTATACTAGAATACTGAAAGTACTTCGCTGTTAGACTCGGGTCTGTGATAATCTGTTGTTGGGCTTTTGCATGTCTCCCTGAATCCTTTTCATCCTGACTGAGTGCATCATTTTTCCCATCAGTGTTTTCAGTTGAACTTGAACATGTTTTTTTTTTTTTTTCTCCCTGCTGCAGAAACTCGTCGCCCAGATGAAACAGGATCCACAGGTAATGACTTCTGTTTCTCTTACATGAATTAAATATATTGCTATATTTAGGTGACATTCAAACATGCTTCTTCTCTTCCTTTTCCCTTCACCCCTGCTGATCTGTGATCAGTATAAAGTGCATCACAAAATAGATGATACACAGGCAGTGTGTTAGGTACCCCATGCTCTCTGTGAGCAGCAGGAGCGCAAGCCCAGGTGTGGGGGCAAGCCTGCACCGTGCATGACTCTGAGTGAGTCCAAAGAATGGGGGTGTTCCCAAGTGAAACTGCAAACTCAGCCAAATAAATAGGTGTCTGGTCATGGTTAGACCCTCAGTGTATGATGTTTCAGGACAGAATGTGTTTCTTCTAAGGTTTAGAAAGAATGAATTCTTTTACTGCTATGGCATTATTTTGTATTCATCTGGGTTTTGGGTGTATTCGCCAAGTAGGCAAATCTGGCTTACTTTCTAGGCTTTAACTCTCTGGGCTTTGTTTCTCTCCTCATTTACCACCCATCAATGCCATAAGAATTACACCAAATTGCAGGTGGGTCCCCTTTCAAATACACAAGAAATATGCCATGGTATTTCCCAGATACATTTAATGTTTAGCCTGTTGTAGGAGAAGTCAGTCTTAAAAAGCTGTTATTTATTGTTTACTTATTAATTTATTTGGCAGTAGGTCTCATCTAGAACAATGAAAGTAGTGTTGCCAACACTGTGTTTGTTAGAGTGTGATAGATAAGCGGTAGAGAGCTTTGCATGCTTATGTTGACATTTTTCCTGCGGCAGTCCCATTGCTTTGTGGATGTAATTGCTGTATTCACACGTGGTAGCGCATTAACACTTATAACACCACCAAACACCAAATAGCGGGAGAATGCAGGCATTTTACAGCACTAGGTACTGAATTAATTTGCAAAGTGCAGTAGGTAGTTGACAGTACAGTGGTATTTTCAGTGACAGTCATCTTTTTCCTCCTTTGTGAAAACAAGCAAGAAGAAATATGAGTGGAATGTGCTGTCATTTTCCATATTAGGAGGTGATGTTACATATTAAGAATGAGTTTTGAAGCAGCAAGCTTTTATTTGCATCATGCCCCTGAGCTATAATGTTTTAAGAGTGATTTTGAGAGTAAAAAGGGCGTCGTGAACGGGGATCACTATAAAAATACATACAAGTGTGCCGTAAACACACACACTCAAGCAAAATACTAATTTCAAATTGATACCCCGTCTCTTAATTAGGTGGAGTCTTAGTTTGGATAAGAAAACTCATCTTGTACTCCAGGTATAAATCTGTCTATAATTAGAAGGTGTCCCTAAAAGCTATCAGATTCTGTCTGGAGATTTGGAGTTCCCTCACATGTGCCACCTTGCAGTGGTGCAGTCAAACATCCTGAATGAGACAACAGTGTTTATTTTTTGTTTTGAACAGAGAATGTTTCTGTTTTGTGAAGGACATACAAAGTTAACATTTGGTTGTAAGTCACATTTGCTAACAATTTACTTCATGTCAGGGACATGATCAACCACTATTTCACAAGTTGTCCGTTCCCGTTTATTATTGGTTATTTGCTTTACGGGTGTGCTTACATACATACATAGTGCTGATTACATCACTTACTGTTATGAAGTATCAGTTATTACAGCTGAATGCATAATGGAAAATTATAGACTCAGATTAGTGTGCAAGGCAAGTGTGTGCAACCTCCTGACCAGTTTGTCCACATGTACGGGACCATGCTCGGTATTGTATAAGTTGAATGAATGACACAATCATGAGAGATGAAGACAGGGATGCACACTTCATGAAATACAGAATTCAGATGCATGCCACTTTGAATTAGTTTTATTTGTATTTAGGTCGATTGTTTTTAATAGGGTTTAGGAACATACATTGTTTAATGTTATCATTCACATTGCAAAATCAAGCATGTTGTTTTCTAGAGCGCTAGAGTTTTCACCAAGCACAACAGTAATTGATACTGCCCACTCCTTCATGCAGGGTTGTCTTGGATACAGATAAGGGGCAGTGAGTGTTATACAGACAGTAGCAATAACAAGGTAGAGGCCCACTGTTACACTTAATTTGAATTGCCATCTATTCCTCGGCAAGAGAGGCAGTTGCCTGTGGGCACTTTATTTTGCATTGGATCATATTAAAAAGCGCCGGAGAGACAAAGCAAATGCATTTTTAGAGCACAGGTAGCTGTTAAATTCCTCAATATGCTTTCTTTGCATCCATCTGACTTTATTTGCATTTTGTGGCCAAGCTGAACTGATAGTGTTGGAGGTTGTAAGAAGAATAAACTGCATTTCTGTGTGTTAGCCCCGCCTCCTTGTCAGACCTGCCATGTGATCTCTCCTTCACTCCCCAGTCCACACTCCTTGAGCCTTTTTCCTCTACACAAGTTTTTTTTTAGGTTGTTTTGTTTCTTGTTCATTTGTTTTTGTAGTGGAAGAATGGGAACTCTCTGCTTTTGGATCTGCAAGCCCTGGATAGATTTGTGTGCACAGTGTCAGCATGCATCATTTTAACTTTTAATTGTCAAGCCATCAAGTTAATGGTTTTGCTCATGCTGAGATTGATGAAATGCAAGTGCTGCCACTGTTGAAGAGACAGAAAGGGAAATGCAGGGTCCGCAATGTGGAGTACTAATTACAGCACAGGCATTGCCATTACAGAACATATAAAATCTTATATCGTAATGCCTTGCACAGTACATATGTGGTACAGATAAGCAGTGGGGGAAGCTGTGTTGCTGCATTCTGTGACACAGTAACTGAAAGATGGCAAATCAATGCTGAGCAGTATAAGAATGAGGCTGCATGTCTGCATTTGGGCTTCGAATGAACTGGCGAGGATGTGAAAGATGAACTACTGTGTTGGTGTTGGGAGACCCACAGCTGGGCTGAACAGCCGTTAAGGCCTGTAATGGCTCAGTGCTGAGCCTCTTATCTTCCCTTTGCCACTGGTCAGTCCCATCCCTCTGCTTCCCTTGACAACAGTACAAAGACATGTATGAAGCAGTGAGGGACACTAGCTATTCAGCCAGGTGAAAACACCATGCATCAAGTACCCTTTCATTGCAGTAAACCTCAGAACGGGCCTGCTGGCTCGCATTAGTCTAGCCACAGACTTGTGAAACCGGTCCTGCTGTAGCTCCATTTTTACACCTGCCTGGATTCAGCACATCAATGTAGCCTTGGTTTTTGTTATGCTAACATCATCTCCAGGTATATCTCAGTCTGGCCTGGGAACAGTGTCTGCTGGTTCACTCCAATATGACACACACACACACACACACACACACACACACACACACACACAGGCTGAAAGCAGGCTGAGTGGCAGTAAGTGTGCTAATCATGAACTTGCGCAATGTGGAATTGGGATGTTTTCATTTACACACCTCCTATAAATGGAGAGTGCTGCAAGCAAAGAGACCCTGCACTTTTGATACTGCATTATTATGAGAAGTATTACAAAAATGTGCTTAAGGGTCAGAATTTATGATACTTCTATTACAACCACTTTTTTTTTCTAAAGTCAATCTCCTTGCTGTGTGAGAATGCACAAAGCTCCATATTAGCTGTGCATTTGCATAGGTGGAGGTGCAGATTAAAACAGCTGTTGTGGTGCAGTTGAATCTTGAGTGGAGACAACCCAAAAAAACAAATCAACAGAACACCTATCGGGCATGTATGTCAGATAAGGAGAAGGAGAAATCTCCTTCACTTTCCATGGCTCCTTAGTTTTCAGTTAGGGTCCACATGGACAGCTGTAGCTCTAGTCCATCAGTCCAGGCACATTTACATTTGGCCCGGTTTGATGTGCTTCTGTTCAGTGTGATTCTGAACTGAATGGTATTTCTTTAACATCTGATCATTGTATCATGGCAGTGAACACAGATCAGTCCAATTGATAACATGAATGTACTGTATTCATATCATCCTCATGTAAACATCTACAAGTACAGTGCTTGTAGTCTCTAGCCTCTCCGTAATACTAGTCCTAAATGCAGTAAACTTCTCCCGCATTTTGTAGAGGACATGGATGTTTTTTAATCAGCCCATCTCTTTCAGTGGACCGAAACAGGAATGAATACATTCTGCAGTGTGCAATAGTAACTGGTGTTCATTTGTGACTGCGTTGATCAAGAGGCCAATAGAAAAAGTTGCTGAGTGTAGTTATGTTTGCGTATTGAATATTTTGCTGATATTAGCAGTTTTGTGTTATCCATACAGCTGCCATTTTTGCCATTTTATGCTATTTTCAGCTGCCATAGTTACTGAAAACATTGATGTTGAATGTACTTAAATGTATAAATTAATATTCATTTAGTCATGGGTCTCTTTACAGTTTATTGACATAATTATGTCTGTGGACTATACTGTAAAACATAGGATGTATATGTAAATTGTATACGCCTCTCAGTAAAAGTCAACTAAAACGTCAAATAAAAATCAGTTAAATTCTAAAGTGATGTAATATTGTGGATAGCTCTTGTTATTATCAGATTTATTTGACAGGTTTATTTTACATTCATTTTATGAGCTGAGATTGCTGTGCAGATATTTCAGCCTTTTTTCCTAGGAACCGGCTGGGTGTTCAGTAGTCTCTTCATTCACTGCATAATCACATCATAAACAAAACATGCTGCATGGAGTTTATGGAGGGAATCATTAACATAAATTTGTTATAGAATGTGTGGATGTTTTTACCAACAGTTATGAGTGCAGCTACAATGGCAACAATTTGCAGGGTAACAGCAACACTAATGTACATGCCCTCTCGTTCATTTGAGCCGGTTGGCTCCTCTTATGGAAGTACACCTTTCTCTCTGTCAGGTAATTGTTGTGTTCCCCAACAGCCATGACGGGCTGTTCCCACAGCACAAGTTGTCACCTTTGAACTGTTGTTTTCTTATGGCAAGCTGCTCGCTGAATGTCCCTGTCACTACTAATCAGAACTTAAGTGTGATAACTTGTGAACTGAGTAGTGGCAACAGTAAAGTGGAAATGGGAAATTGTGATTAATTGTGGTTTCTGGTGGGTTGTTCATAAACTGGAGTGTACTGTTTTTCCATAGTGATTCCTGTACTCAAGCAACATGTTTTTATTCCATAGTCACGATAAAAGAAGCATCAGTACTTCATTTGGACTTGGTCCAGTCCCTCATATCTGCTTCCCCATACCACAGCTTTGAATTCCATGCATGTGGGTGACACCTGGCAGTTCAGTGTTAAAAAGAGATTAGTCACCCAAGCTTACTGTGGCATTGCCACTTTACTAACACTGTAAATCAGTGAATAAAATTGCTTCATCCCAGTTGCTTCTCCACTAGTAGTCTTCACCTCCGTCTCGACATGGAAGAAGACGACTACCTTCAAAGCACCCCGTTCAGCATTTCCTCACTGCTAAGTGATGCATGAAAGTATGTCGGAGGATGCAAGCGCTAACAAGCCATTTCCCTCCTTTGCAGAACGCTGATCTGAAGAGGCAGCTCCACGAACTTCAAGCCAAGATCACAGCGCTGAGCGAGAAGCAGGTAGGATGCTGAAGCAGGGGGTTCTGGGAGTATTTACAAGGCTTTGCTGACATCACGCATGCACATCCATGTGCACAAAAGCACATAAGCGCTTGAATTTCATCATTCCTTTAAAGTCATCATTTTAACATTCTGTCCTTTTTGGTGACACCAAAGACCAGGAGTCAGGTCAGAGGTGACTGCAGATGTGTGGTCTGTCAGTGTCAGCACTATGAGGTGGGGCCACCTAAACAAGAGATGCTGCCCCCCTGGTGTTTTGTTAAAATTAATCCAATTCTCTTCCAGTGTGTATTCTCTGAGCAGAAAAATGCTTTTGCCAATTATTTCAGTATAGTGACTCTATGACCAGTGGTGACATTCTGAGGGGAATTTTGTGTATCTAATTGTAGTGTGTAGGAGCTGTGAGTCAGGTGTGTTTGGTTACCTGGCACTCGGATAAAGTCGGATAAATTTTCTTGTGATTTATAAAAATGTACTTCTCTGAACAACATCTTGTGGGCTGCAATGAAATTGTGCCAGAGGGGTAGAGGCAAACAAGAGCAACACAAGAAAGGGGGATGTTACTAGCCTGAGAAATTAACCAAATTTGAAGAGGCTGGAGCATTTTTGACTTCAAGAGGATTAACACGATGGTGGAACACGATGTGTGTTAGTGCTGAAGTCTGGGTAGGATGCTGCAGGGCTAGAGAGCTGCTGCACATCAAGAAACAGGGTTGTTTGATTCCACCAGCACTATGATGTGCAACTTGACGGATTGTTTAAGCAGTGGTGAGGGTCCTCTTCTGCTAATAGAATAACTAAGTAAAAAAGCCTTGCTCTGCTGAATTGATCTTGACGTTGATGTTTTGTTACAAAGGAACTTTTCACTTTATAACATTTTTAAATGAATGCTGTGGATCAGAGCTTGGAAGTTGGCTTGAATGAATAAGAAAGGAGTCATAATATATTTAATGTTTGTTTGCATTGTATGTTTGTTAGCATGTTAATGGAATGTAAAAAGACACATTTATTTATTTATTCATTCATTTGGCAGATGCTCTATATGTGTAGTAGTGAACCCAAATTACATGGTTGCTCTCACATAAAATACCCCTCGTGTTCTTTAAAGTTCACTTACAAAGTTGGATGGTTCTGTTGAAATGGGTAAGGGTAGAAAGGTTATGCTTTTTAGTGTGTAATGTAATGTAGTGGAATTTATGAAAATGATTACCTGTCAAACCTGAAATTTTAAATGTTGTTGAATATTCCATCATTCCACCCTGAATTAATTATTGCAAAGAAAAGTTTGCGATGCCTGTTAGATTCTCCGACCATACTTTATGTAGTTCTTAAATGGGGATACTCATGGATTTTTCAGTGTCTTGTTTAAATCCCACATTCAGACTGTATTCATTCTTACCAGGTAAATGGGTAATAAGGATAATAATTTACTTCCTACTTATTTTTTGACTGCTCTTATGCACCAGATTATCCTTATCTATGAATCTATTCCATGTCCCAACCAGGGCTGTGACCTAGGCTATATTTCTTACTCCGTAATTAGGGAAAGTTTCCATTGAGAAACTAATAAATATTTGCACTGCTACTGAAAACAAATGGTGTATGAGACTGAGATTTTTGGAAATAATGTACCTTATTATGGTCAAATTATTTTTTATCCAAAACGTAAGTATAAATAAATTGATCAATGATCAACATGAAATTGGTTGAATTCAGATGTCTTGCAAAACTGAATTTTACCAAATCAAATAAGCCAACCTGGTTAAACAAATACTCATAAACTGGCATTATGTAGTTTTGGAATATGGTGACAAAGTCAGCCAAATTTTAGCTTAGCACATAAATTGCAACCTCACACCTAATCTGTCACACCCAAGATGGCAATACTGCATCTGTGCAAGTAAGCAGGAGAGATGTGATGTGAATTGTCTGTTTTCTAAGGGGGGGAGGGGGGGGGGTGAATCCATCCATCCAGTAAAAGTAAATGTGAACATTAAGGACCCTTCACCATCGCACAGTTACATTAGACTATCCAGAGCTCCACATGGTGAGCGAAGCATAAAGACAGGTGTGATTTCTATAAAGTCTTAATTTACTCCAGTCCGTTGCACATCGATCGGCTATCCTTCAGACACTTTGTTGATTTGAGTGAAGCAGTGCTTAAAACGTCAAGCTTATTTTAAAAAAAGCCTGTATATGCTTTCGAAAGAAAAATGCTAAGCAAAGTGGCTGTCAGAAGATTCTACCCTTTGTCATACTTTAATGATAAAGGGTAGAATTCATGACTGAAAACCTTTTTTTGCCTGTTTTGAGACAGACAGTCACTAACAAAAGCCTTAGTGGAGCTGAAATTGCTGAACTAGCAGACACTTTAAGGTAGTCATGCTCTTGCTCCCTCATGGTGAAATGATAATTTTCACTTTGTAACAAAACACAGAGGGGAGATAGTAAAGAAAGGCCAGTTATTTCCAGGGACGCAGTGGAGGACACGTTTTTAAGCATGTCACTTTTGCTTTGATGGAGAAGGGAGACAAATGATTAAAATTTAAAAGTTGTGTTTAATATACTTGCTGTGATGTGCACGTGATACTGCATTTGATTACTGGCTTGCAAATAAGGTGTTGTGAGAAGCAGATTGGAGGTTTGGCACAGGGTTCAAAGCTGGCATGGCTAGAAATGGATTTTAGGTTATGTTATACATCATGTGCATACAAAGCTTCCATATATAATTATTAATAATGAGATAAGTAAAATGAGGAAAATATAGCTATTACTGCTAATAGGCACTTATACTGACTGCTACCCCAGAAGTGTGTCAGGATGTGCATCTTGATGGAATTGTGTGCAGCACTTTGCCTCTTTCCAGACAGAGCCTGTAGCTGTGCATGTTCTGAAGCTATTTTTAGTACCCCCCTCTAGCTTTGCTTATTTGTAGAGTAGTACAGCGGCAGAGCCAGGAGTGTTACATGCATTTAGTTAATCAGTTTTCCTTGTATAGCTTCCTTAAACTCCACTCCGTGTTTCCCAATCTCTTGGTTACTTTTTTCCCCACACCAGGCCTTGAAGGTCTGTAGTAAAATGTCTGTGGTTGAATTGCGTAACAGTTGATTGTCTTCGAAATGAACTGAACAGAGCGCTGAAATGCTGAGAGATACTATATAGAAACTTGTAGGACTGACTTCCAGGCACAAGATGACACAATGACAAAATACATGGAAAGTGAAAGTGACCAAAGGCTGAGCTCTTTCATTTCACATCATGTTCAGAGTAGGGCTGTCACTTTAAATTCGAATATCAAAATTAAATTCGAATTTGTCAATTAACATGTGTTTCAAAAATGAACGGAGAAATTCGATGTTAACATTATTATCATGTATTGAAATTTTATTTGCCAATTTTAAAAATAAAAGTAAAAATAGATGAACCAAAAATGGAAGAATGCTAAAATTGTTGAAAGAATTGCGAGCCAACCGACAGCGATCCACTGCTGTGGTTGAAGATGACGAGTACAACAAAATATCCCCACCTCACACAGCTGGCAGCAAGGTGTCTTAGCGTTCCCGGGACGTCAGTGCGTTCGGAGCGCGTCTTCTCCACTGCTGGGGATATAGATAATAAAAAACGTTCTGCTCTGGACTGCGATCATGTTGATCAGCTTATCTTCCTGGCAAATAATTTGCAGTAGACCTATTTGAACATATTTAATGTACCAGTTAGCCTCAGTTATTCTCAGGTAGGCTAAGGGCATTTTAAGTTCGAGTTTTTTTTTTTTATTTTTTTTTTTTGGACAGTCGCTGGTAATCTATTGGAGTTGTATTAAAATCGTAAATGTGGCTATGTTAGCCTGCTAGGATGCACAGTTTAATGTTTGTGCTTGTTATTATTAGCCTAATGCTATGGCAGCCCAATCTCTGCTAACTGATTTTGATTGATACAGTGGGCTAGGCCTGCAGTGTTTTTGTGCACAGCACTTTTCGGTAATAAATCCTCATATGGATTGTTGTTTCTGTTTACTTCGCTGTCATGCCCCCTTCTGCATACACATTCCAATTACTAGTTAGTTGCCACTGGATTGGCCTATATTTAGCCTTGGAATTTAAAAGATTTTAACACAGAAATTCGAATATTAATTCGAACTCGTCTTCATTTCTGTTTAAAATCAAACAGGATTTTTTATTAAAGTGACAGCCCTAGTTCAGAGGTCCTTATCATTGCCAGTTTCAGTTGCAGGCTTCATGCAGTGAATAAAGCCAGTGGCACATGTTAAGTCAGAATCCTTGCACAATAAAAGGTAGGTTCCTCAGTGCCTGTCCTGCAGGGAAATGTAGACTAACAAGAGAATGTTGAGGGACTTCTAGTACATCGCTCACTGTTCAATTAATCAGGGAATCTGCTTTTTTTTGCTGAAGAGGATGGAGAGGGTAAGGGGGAATATATTGAGAAGCAGATGTAATTAAGTCTGTAACTGGTCTGTTTGAATGACAGTGAGAAGAGAACTTTTATTATGTTAACAGTTGAAATTTCCATGTAGTGTACATCTCACTTCATGTGTAATGAATTCTCTAAATATGCTGGCACTCTACAACAGTAAAATGGGGAGAACAGTAGGTTCCTAACCTTACTGTACTGGATTAGCAAGGCAGCAGCACTCAGCCTTTAAATACAGCAAATGTTCAACCAGAGGATTTTATACAGAGGGCAAACCACTTACATTGCATGTTTGCCTGGCCTAATAAAATTGAAAATTAGTCATCAAAGGTCAGAGTGACTCATGCCTTCGAAACCAGTGAAGGCCTGGCTGCTGCTTACGTGAACCTAGGCCGTTTTCATTTCTGTGCTGGGCTCTGTGAAGAAGTCCCGCAAGATCAGCTCAACAGGCAGACAGCCCAGTACAAATTGAGCCTGGGATCACAAAAGGTCTGCAGTGGGATAGCCAAACCCAAGTTCTTTGTTTCTTTAAAAGCAAATTTTGATTTGTCAGAGACATTTCAGTTTGCCAAGAGAATTAGAAATGCGCTTCTTCCTGATATAAATGTTGATGAGTGTACCAAGCTGGGATATTTGTCACACTCTTTTTTTTAATGCCATGTTAGCATATTCAGCCTCCTACTTGCCTTTATGTTAATGTTTAATCGTTTAGCAGACATTCTTATCCGGGGAGCCTACAAAGTAAGTCTTAAGTGTGGTTAGAATACATATCTGTGGGCTCCCGAGTGGCTCAGTCGGTAAAAGCACTCGTTCCAAGTGTAGACTGACCACTATGGCCCAGGTTCGATCCCAGCCGATCCACCGGGGATAGGGGTAGGTACGTCAGCAGGGGCTTCGGTCCCATTGGCAACAGCGACCCCTGCTGGTCGATCGGGCGCCTGTGGTCCACGTGCCAAAGCTGCATACGAAATGTCTTCCTCCGACTCATCTCTGTGCTAGCTTAGCTTGTGGACCGCAGTGCGAAAAGAAGCAGCGGCTGACATCACGTGTCTTGGAGGAGGGCACGCGTGCTATGGGACTGAACTTCAATGACAAATTGGGCATTCCAAAAATTTGGGGAATTGCCCATTTCAAATTGGGGAGAAAATGAAAAATTATTAAAAAAAAAAATATATATATATATATATATATATATATAATTATAAATTAGAATACACTCACTGAACAAGGCTCTGACTATGACAGGGTAATGCACCATTTTAGCAAACCACAACAAACATGAACTTTTGCTTAGGAAAAAAAAACAGCAAGAAAGCAAAGCTTTGATTCTGTTATTTTGGCCCACGCAACATTTTAATTGCATGAGCTAATGAGCTGTACTGAACTTGGGAAAGAAAACTTTTTTATTGTTGCCTATATATAAAAGAGAAGTCTATGAGATGTGCCTGGGAGATGCATAATGATTTGCATGTGAGTGGTTTTCCTTGTGCAGACTGAAATGAAGTATAAAACTGTTGGCTGCTGTTAATGAAAAGGCTCAATTATGGGGTACATCACCCTGCAGGGATATGGAAACATTACAGCTTTTCTTAAATAAAACATGATGCTGTGATTCAGCTATCGATTTCTGCCTGGTTTTCCCCTTCTATGTATAATTGTAAGAAAGTGCATTGTTTGCCCTGCTTTTCTCATTGTGTGCTGTCTGTCATTAACGTCTTGAACTCTGGGGGTTTGGAATCCAAATGCGCCTGCTTCTCGGCTGTGTTCTGTCATTTTAATTAAAAATGAATAAACTCATAACTTCAGTTTGCCACAGTGTTAAAAATAAATACATATCTTAATGTTTACCCAAAATAGCCTTCTCTTTGGAAGAAAACTGTTGAAACTTATGTGTAGTCTTTTTTTTGCTGAAACTTTCCTTGTTTTTGTTGTTGCCATTTTTTTCTTCTTTTTAGAGCTGTTTTTACTGGATTTAATATATATTCATTTCAGGGTTCTCAGAACCTCAGGGTGAAATGTACAGAACCTTCTGAATGTTTCACCGCCACAAGTTCCTGCTAACCTGGAATTGTGGAAGGCGTATGCATCTGCCTATGTGTTTGTGTGTAGCCTTCTGTCTTGTGCTTACTTTGTTTTACAAGACTGTTTTGCATAACAGAAGAGTACTGCATTTTGTTTCATCATAGGATAGAATATTTCCTGAATTGCTACTTGTTTTTAGATGGAGTACAACTCTGCATCTGCATCATGTGTGTTCCCATAGCAGCAGGGCTACATCTCCAAGCGTTAATATTACAACCCGGGAAGTGGGCTTTTCTTTCCTGTGCTCCAGCTAACGGAGGAAAAAACCTTGGGAAGTCACTCACCAGAGAAATAATGATGCTGCCATTGAATTGCAGAACAATCAAATCAGTTGAGCTGCAGTGTGCCCTTTGTTGGGTCTTTTGGCGGTGCAGTTATTCTGCTGGGTGTCGTAGAGGGCTTGTAAGTTGTTGGATTTTGTTCTAATTTTAAAAGTAAACGAACCGGACCAAAAGCGCGCTTGGAGAAAAAGCTTTATTCGGCGATGGAATCCGGCAGCATCTCTGCCTGCGAAGCTTTAACTCAGGGAACTGTTACCGTGATCGGCCTTTTATACCATGAAACAAATGGCAACAAACAATAGGTTTTACACTGTTGCAGCATCAACCTATGTTCCCAATGCAAAGCGGGATCCTTTGATGCTGACCGCGTCTTTGTGTGGTGATGGTTGCCAATTGCCCACTCCCGGTTGTATGCTAGACTTGATGTCTGCTGCCTGCCTTAATCAATTGCTCTTGGCTCCAACTGTAGCGTGGCACCAAGGTGTGGAGCTTCCTTTGTAACTATGATAATAAGGCCATCAGGTTAACAGTTCTCTGATTCTGAACCATGTCTGGTCAGAAGTTAGAAGCACTATAATCTTACATTCCCCCCTTTGATCATAAAAAAATATGATCACAAAAATAAAGAAATAGTGGTAAGAAAATACAGGAGCGGAAGGAGGGAAAAGAAAAAGAAATCGCAACATGTACACAGTCTAATACTGAGCACAGGCACCTCTGCTTACAGTATAAAATAAAAGAATATAATTTTGTGATGATACACGGATACATTGAAAGATGTACAGAGAAATGACATTGGTGGCATGGTGGATGATCGCATTCCACACATGCTGCTGGATTGTGCTGGTGAATGAGGTCTCCTGAAGCAGTCTGTGATATTGTGGGCTTGGTTGATGCAGATGTGTCCCGTGTCCCGTGGTTTTCCAGCAGATATCAGCCAGGTGTCAGGTACAGTCCAGCGCAGGTGTCTGATGACAGCCAGGGCACCCTTCTCTCTCAGCTGTTAGGAACCCTGCTCTTCACTGGAACATCTGCAATGACACACAAGAGAGAAGGCGGGAACGCATCTTGCCAAAGTACATAAACATTTTTTAAAAAATGGATCGTTATTCCTAAAAATGCCTAAACTGTCCCTAATGTAGTTTCGGCGGGACGCTACAGTATTTATCAGTGGTGGTATGATGACCTCTTCATCCTCAGACGACAAGCTAGAGCCTAGACAACTCTAGTCCCGCCATGTCTGGACTCTGATAAATACTACCGCCATTCTATCCCTCATCTCTAGGCGGATTTCCTAACTTACAATGGCTGACATGGTACCACTTATCTTGTCCCTGTACCTTAACTGCTGCATTAGTTACTAAAAGAACCTGGTACGGACGTTCCTACTAGGGTTCTAATGCTACACTCTGAGGTTTGTGTGCGAGAGTTTTTCGCAGTACCGGATCAGGCTGTCAGAAATTAAATGCACGTCGGCCTTGCGCAGATCCATTGTTCGGGTTGGGGCATGGGCCGGCCTGTGATGACTGATGATGATGTGATAATTCAAAAGGTTTAGTCCAGTTTCCAAGGGATTCCTTCCTGGTGGAGCTTGGACAGATGATCTGTGATGGCGATTCATTCTTTGTGTTCGACCTGAAGCTTGTGGTCTGTAAGGACAATGTAATTTCTTGTATTTATCATGCGACACATTGTGAAATGTGTTCCTTGGTCTGAGTCTGTGCATTCTGGCAGGCCCCATCGAGGAATGATGTCCTTCACCAGTGTTTTGGCTGTGTGGGCTGCCGTTCCATGTTTAGTTGGGAATGCTTCCACCCATCTGGAGAATTTATCTACAAGTACATCCTGAAACCTCCCACTCTTAGGCAGGGTTATGTAGTCCAACTGAAGGTGTCGGAATGGACCCGGTGGGGCTGGTGTTCCCCCAGCAGGGGTCTTAATTCTGGTTCCAGGATTGTTGTATTTCAGAGCGTTAGTTTGTAAGGCTCTGAGTTTGGCGTCCTGTGTTCTTTCAATCCTCGCTGACCATTCCACAACCTGATTGAAAGCTGTCCCAACACCATCCCAGTCATCATAACGGACTTTAAGGGCTTTGGATAACTCTGGCTTTAGTCCATTCACAAATGAAGTTTTTAAGGGCATGCCAGTATCCTTGCCTATATCGTCACTGTTGTTCAGACCAGCATGTTCCAGCCAAATCTGCTTAAAGCGTTCCTCATATTCTGCAACACTCTCTCCTGCTTTCTGTGTGCATGAAGTGATTTTGGCCCAATTGACTTCTGCAGGTTTAAGTTCATACAAAAAGGTTCGTACGGCCTCCCATCCTGCATCAACATTGTCTTGAGACTCCCCTTCCCTTGTCTCTACACTTTCAGTCAGCTTCTTTTGATCGCTGTCCCTTAAGTTTACATTGAGGATCATAGCAGCATCCAGTGGGTGTAGAGTGTAAATTTTTCGTAAGCGTTCAAGAACTTGCCATGCCTTGCGCGGCTGTTTATATGCGTCTGGTAATTCCTTGGACCATTTATCAATTTGTTCTGGTGTGGCTGGTTGGTAAGTCTTACATGGGAGGTATCTTTTGACCTTCTTTGTCACAATACGAGTCCGTCTCTGGCCATCCTCCTCAAACTCCTCTTCACTTTGAACTTCCACTTCAGTTCTACGGTGTTTGATTACGACAGGAGCAAGCCTAGCCTTTGTGCTTGTTGTGGAGGTAGATTTGACCTGTGCACTGCTGTCCTTTGTCACAGGTGCAGCAGCAGGTGTGTCATTGGACAATTCCTCACCGTCTGAGCTGCTACCATGGTCATGTGGCAATTCCTCCAGCAAATGACGGTGTTGTTGTTCCTCAATGGCTCTCAGCTCTTTGAATGGGTAGAGCAGTTCTGGTCTCCTTTGCTTAGTGCCTCCTTCATGTGTATTGGAAGAGGCTGCTGCTTTATCACAGTCTTTTGATTGTAGCTGTTTGGAGATTAGATCTAGCCATTTTTGATTTTCAGCTAATAGTCTCTCTTTTTCCTTTTTCTCTTCCTGTAATTGAGAGGCTAATGCTTTAACTTTTGCATTTTCCGCAGTGATTTCACGTTTCAGTCTATCAATCTCACACTTTTCCAGATGTTGTCGAATTTGTTTGCACAAAATAACAGACCATCCGTCTCGTCTGCTGCTTGCGAACATGCGCTGTGTCTTTCCCCAGGCCTTTTTGATGTCCGGCAAGGTCCAGAGTGTGTCCTCGGAGGGTTTAATGTTGTATTTCTGTTGGATGTCGTCATTGCATTTCCTTAATCCAAGCCGTTTTTCCAAGTATGAATTTAGGCTGTCCATCATCTGATCGATGGTTGTGCTTGGAGGAGCTGTTCCGTGACGTTCTGTCGTAGGTTTCAATGGCCCAGCCCCATGAACACGGATCTGCGCAGCCGACGGCAACTCAGCAGCCATGACAACAGATTCCCTCAGATACAAAGCAGACAGAGCAGGTGTTAGTGGAGCTGTTTAGACTGTTTATTCTAAGTGTGAATACCCACAGCTATCTTTACTTGAATGCAAATGTTGTGCACTCTACAGAACAGAGTTAGCTAAAGGAAACTGGAATTATTATACTTTTGTCTTAACGAGGAAAAGACTACAGACAATTTTTATCTTCGAATGAGCAGCCTAGTCAAAAATGTAGGCTATTTTTCAAAATACAGAGTACGCCCACAACCAGGAATACTTTGAGATAAGTGGATATGAATATACTTTAAAAATACAAAATCATTCAGTGATATAGACTATTTTCTTTGTCTATTTTTTTTTTTTCTGCTTAGCTGCACAAAACAGAAAATTAAGCTTTGGCTCGCCAGTTAGAAAAATTGACTCTTTCCGGATCTTAGTCGGAAGGCTTATCACTTTACCGTTTAAAATGCTAATTCTTTCCGAACCTCGGTCGGAAGGCTACGCTTACAGTTTTTACGGTATTAAGGAAACAAGATGTCATTCCAAACCAAATTTGGAAGGCTAAAGTGCTTACAATTTCAGCGACTTAAAAACAAATACAAATTCCTTAAGCATATAGCTTTTAAGAAAAGTATTCTTAAGTATGCTTTTACTGTTATAAATTTATATATATAAATTTATACTGTTATAATTTTTCTAACGTTACTTAGAACATTTACGTATTACTTACAGTCGGAAAAACAACGCTCGCTTAACAACTTATAATACTAGTATGATGCACTAATTCTTAACTTTCTCACAATCAAGAAAAGTACAAATTTTAGTTCTCTTACTTAAAATTTTAATTATTCAACCCGTGCAGCGAAGAATAATTATACTTAATAATAATATATAATAATTAACCAACAGCCTTCCTAACCATAGGAAGGTGTCCAGCAACCCAGTTGCTTATACTAGTCTCTCCATCAACCTCCGATTAGTGTGATAACCGGCACGATGTGAGATGACTATATTACTAGTACACACTCCGTCAACCTCTCATCTAATCGAAAATATAAGCGTGTCAGTAGCCTGTCACAACTAAATATTTTAACGACTAGATAGCACGACGTGAGCTGACTATATATTTACTCATAGTCTCTCCATCAACCTCCGATTTCACGTCTGAAAACCGGCACGATGTGAGATGACTACGTTTGTATAGTACACACTCCGTCAACCTCTGATCTAATCGGAAAATATAACTAAACATTTACCGGCTAGATAGCACGACGTGAGCTGACTATCCGAAGCTCAATTAACAACTTACAATACCAGTATAATGCACTACTTCTTAACTCTCTCACAATCGAGAAAAGTACCAGTTTTTAATTCTCTCACACTTAAAAACTGAATTCTCCAACTCTCTCACAGCGAAGAATAATTATATAGTACTGAATTCTGTTCCAGAGCTTACACCAAAAACCTTTCCTAATCATAGGAAGGCGCCCAGCAACCCGCAGTTGCTTACACGAGTCTCTCCATCAACCTCCGATTATGTCTGGTAACCGGCACGATGTGAGATGACCACGTTACTATAGTGCAAACTCCGTCAACCTCTGATCTAATCGAAAAATATAACTAAATATTTACCGGCTAGATAGCACGACGTGAGCTGACTATACCAAAAACCTTTCCTAACCATAGGAAGGTGCCCAGCAACCCGCAGTTGCTTACACGAGTCTCTCCATCAACCTCCGATTATGTCTAATAACCGGCACGATGTGAGATGACCACGTTACTATAGTACAAACTCCGTCAACCTCTGATCTAATCGGAAAATATAACTAAATATTTACCGGCTAGATAGCACGACGTGAGCTGACTATACCAAAAACCTTTCCTAACCACAGGAAGGTGCCCAGCAACCCGCAGTTGCTTACACGAGTCTCTCCATCAACCTCCGATTACGTCTAATAACCGGCACGATGTGAGATGACCACGTTACTATAGTACAAACTCCGTCAACCTCTGATCTAATCGAAAAATATAACTAAATATTTACCGGCTAGATAGCACGACGTGAGCTGACTACACCAAAAACCTTTCCTAACCATAGGAAGGTGCCCAGCAACCCGCAGTTGCTTACACGAGTCTCTCCATCAACCTCCGATTATGTCTAATAACCGGCACGATGTGAGATGACCACGTTACAATAGTGCACACTCCGTCAACCTCTGATCTAATCGGAAAATATAACTAAATATTTACCGGCTAGATAGCACGACGTGAGCTGACTATCCGAAGCTCAATTAACAACTTACAATACCAGTATAATGCACTACTTCTTAACTCTCTCACAATCAAGAAAAGTACCAGTTTTCAATTCTCTCACACTTAAAAACTGAATTCTCCAACTCTCTCACAGCGAAGAATAATTATACAGTACTGAATTCTGTTCCAAAGCTTACATTAAAAACCTTTCCTAACCATAGGAAGGTGCCCAGCAACCCGCAGTTGCTTACACGAGTCTCTCCATCAACCTCCGATTATGTCTGATAACCGGCACGATGTGAGATGACCGCGCAACAATAGTGCACACTCCGTCAACCTCTGATCTAATCGGAAAATATAACTAAATATTTACCGGCTAGATAGCACGACGTGAGCTGACTATCAACTTAGTTAGCAACCCCGTTGCTTACACTAGTCACTCCATCAACCTCCGATTAGAAGTCTGATAACCGGCACGATGTGAGATGACTATGTTACTATAGTTCACACTCCGTCAACCTCTGATCTAGTCGGAAAATATAACTAAACATTTTACCGGCTAGATAGCACGACGTGAGCTGACTATAAACTTAGGCTTTCCCTAGCCTAGACTTCGGTACCTCGGCCTATTTTTTAGAGCTCTTATCCACAGTGTTAACCAAAACACTGTCAGTTACATATACGTATATTTACTGGTTTGTTTACTTATAAAATAGCTAGGTTCTTCAAGAGGAGTGGTACGTTTCTTACCGAGTTAAGGTCTTTGCGATGTTTGCGGACCCGCAGACTCTTGTCTTGCCGATCTTCGACTGGAAAGTTCAACCGGAAAAATCTCCACGATTCTTCTGCTGAATTGTTCCACTTCGTAGATGTGTCGGTGAGTTTCTCTCGTATCAGCTCCTCCTGGCTGGCTCGCCAATTGTTGGATTTTGTTCTAATTTTAAAAGTAAACGAACCGGACCAAAAGCGCGCTTGGAGAAAAAGCTTTATTCGGCGATGGAATCCGGCAGCATCTCTGCCTGCGAAGCTTTAACTCAGGGAACTGTTACCGTGATCGGCCTTTTATACCATGAAACAAATGGCAACAAACAATAGGTTTTACACTGTTGCAGCATCAACCTATGTTCCCAATGCAAAGCGGGATCCTTTGATGCTGACCGCGTCTTTGTGTGGTGATGGTTGCCAATTGCCCACTCCCGGTTGTATGCTAGACTTGATGTCTGCTGCCTGCCTTAATCAATTGCTCTTGGCTCCAACTGTAGCGTGGCACCAAGGTGTGGAGCTTCCTTTGTAACTATGATAATAAGGCCATCAGGTTAACAGTTCTCTGATTCTGAACCATGTCTGGTCAGAAGTTAGAAGCACTATAATCTTACAAAGTGTGTGCTGAAGAAAGGAGGCTGTGGCTAAAGTAAGAAGCAGAGCAGATCAGGATTTTGTCCTGGGCTCTGAATTTGCCTGGATCATTGAAGGGAAATAGCGCTTGGAGTAGTGCATTGCGTGTATTTATTTCAGTGTTTTTTTCCCACAGTGCTGTTTACCCAGTTGAGTCACCATAATCAGATTTTGGGACAAACTGCATTGCAGACATATTTATTATTTTTTATAGGAATTCAATGTGTGTAATGTATGCTAATTTAGAGTTGTTTCAGGAGCAGTGTTCCTTCTCTGTGTAGCACCCTAGTAGCAATACAATATCTAATCACTTGAATTTCCGTGTCTGTGTGTGCCCTTTGTGTCAGCTGTGGGAAATATTGTAGTGAGGGCATGCTTTATGTGTGTGCGTGTGTTTGTGCTTGCCTGCGTGCATGCATGTGTGTGTGCAGGTGTGTTTGAGGATGGGGGTTGGGATTTATGCATTTAAAAAAGGTGCTCTGCATATCTTGGATCATTTTGTCTGTACTCGTGGCAGCTTTAATTGCCCATTTAGATGAGAGACAGCAGTGTTCAGCCTTTCTAATGAAAGGCAGAGAACTTCTTATCTTTGATAGTAGGCCGGTAATACTGTGAGAAAAGGGGAAGTGAGCACTTTTGATGCTGGACTTTGATTAGACCTTGTCCCACCTTGATGTTGGTTTGTCACTGCTGGTGGCACTTTAACTGAATAATGTTGTAGTACATTATACATTTGAAAGTTTACTTTCTCCAGCATTACTGCTTTCTTGTGCAATACTTGTGAAAAAGTTGTCACGTCATTTCAAAGCTGGTGAGAAAGGCAGTGTTATTGTTTCAAGGTGCTAAATGTATTTAAGTATAACTTAACTTAATTTTCATGTTCTTGAAGATGGGTATCAAAGCAGTGAGGGAAACCCCTTCTTTGTTCAGCACCCCTTCTTCATGTTACATGTATTTTGTAAATGTAAGGCATACAGCTACATTTAAATGTATTTTTGATGGTAATTGATATTAGAAGCAGGTTTCTGGCAGCAACAAAACTGAATGTGATAGGTTCCAGTCACAACTTTCAAATGCATGAAGTATCAAAGCCTCTATTTCAGATTTGCTTACATAGAATTGAGACTGCAAAATGGTAATGCATCTTCATTCAGTACATGTTTTTGTGCATGCACATTTTCCTTTTTAATGGCAGCAAAGTGAAGAAAGCAGTTAAATAGGATTTTCAAACAGGACTGGAACACTGAGAGATTCACTTGTTTGAGATTGAGTCAGGACCACCACTTTGTTCTTACTATGGACAGCTGAGGTTCTCATGATGCAGAGGGGACTCTGTAATGAGGACCACCCATACAGCAGCCCTCAATCACTGGGAAAACTGCCCCTGTGTTACAGAGTCACAGAGCTGAGACTCACACTGACTCTGGGGCATCGTTACTCCCCAACTCCAGCACTTAAAACTGAATTTGGCAAACAGACTGTCGACAGAAAGGCTATAAAAGGTATTTGCCACTCATTGGTGAAATATAGCAGTTTTTCAAAACCAAAAATATTTTCATCATTGGTGAAATTAAGAAGAGGATCATCATCAGTGTGTTTTCTTTCTTTTCTCTATGTAAGGAAACTTGAGTCTTGTGTAGTGCAAATGCAGTGAAACAGGGCTTATTGGAAAGTACTAAAGAATCCAGATGGTAGATAGATGTATGTGACACTTCAACCTGATCTTTGTGTCATGCAGAATATATCCGCAAATGCAATGTTCAATTTCTGAGTTTTTTTTTTTGCATATCAGATCTGCAATGAAACCCTTTTGGTTTTGTTTTAGCTCTAAGTATAGTAAATACAAATGAGAAAAACCCAGTACTTGACTGTTAAGTGATATTTGCAAGGGTTTTTTTTTCCTTCGGTTGTGATGATGTGATTTTAGGAAACTAGAAGCCACTCAGGTCGGGCTGCACCAGTTTAAGCCCACTCTGGTGGGGGTGTACTGGCTCTCACAGTGCTAGCTTTGTTTCTAGCCTGTAATGAAGGGTTCCTGCTGCGCAGCCTAGTTATTGCCACTGCTCCACGATGCGTGGCAGAATTGTGCGAGACAGGAGGGAGGTGTGGAGAAGAGTGGGCGTCTGAAATGCTGAAAACAAAAACGGCAGCTGAAGAGGGATAAGCTTCGAATACAAGGGAGTAGTTACAGTAAGACGGGAAGCTGTTTGCTCTCCATTTCAGTCGTGTCCTAAGGCCAAGGATCTGTTGTGCTGCCTGATGTGCAGAGCAGAGAGAATGTTCAGGGACGTGGTCATTGTATTCACACATTTTATGATACCCAGTTACGATCTGTAGTTTATTTCTTAATAGTATACTGTGATTATATGCAAGCAAAGACTAATTTTTACAGCTCAAGAAAATGGAACAAAAAACATCCTTGTGTGTGAATTTTTAAATGTCAGTAGAAGACTGACAACACGGGTAAATATTGGAGCATGGGCAATAAACACTTGTTTTGATTATTGTTGTTCTATGTTTAAATTGCCTTTGTCCATCTTATTGGGATTTTCCATTTTTATATATAAGCTGGTGTGGAGACTCCATGCATGTATCAGTGAGAGAAAAAAAGGATTTTGCAATATGACTGCATTTGCTGTTGCTCTGCAAAAGGTACTAGTGCAGGGAAATTTACAGTGCTTACATTTCACCTTTCTTACAATCTGCACCTCATTCATGCCCACTTGGTCATTTTACTGGAGCAATTCAGGTGAAACCTTAATGCTGAGGTCCAGTCTTAAGTTCTAACTACTGCTATCCATGCTATTAAACTGGATCTGCAGAGAGGTAGTTCCATACTGAAATGGCGGAGGAGGGACAGCTCCGAACTTGGGCTCAGGCCTAGAGTGGCTTTCTTTTGACTGCAGGACTCCAGGACTCCAGCAGAAAACCCCCTGGTGTCAGCTCTCAGACATGACAACTTGCATGAATAAATAAACAAACAAGCAGTCAAACCAAAAAACAGCCACTGTCACTAAACTTGCAGCAAGTCAATGATATACTGGGTATTTGATGAGTTCTGTTTTGAAGATGAACTGAAAATATTTTGTAATTCATTAGTTATTAGGTGTGTGAAAGTGGAGATGTGTTGGTATTTGAGCTTGTCATTTTGATAGGTTGTTTAAAGCAGGCAAAATGTTTTTATGAACACTAAGAAATGAAGGCACAGTTTTTTGTGTGTAACCATAAGCAGACACTTGACAGAATATACTGAGCACCAGGACAGGACAAAGACATACATGATGCACCTGTTGCTGAGGAGCAATCCCAGCCATAAGGAACTGACCTCAACTTTTTTTACTGCACCTGTTGCTGTGAACATTGTTTACAGGTGCCTAAATCTACTGCTGTAGGCTTGGGTGCATCTCTTGCATCTCTCACTGCTGACAGTTTTGTCACAACTTCGTTAGGTGTTTGTAACATGATGTTTGGAGACATAGTGGCATTTTATTTTTTGTAAATCATGTCAGTTGTATTTGGTGGCATATTGGATTTCATACATTGTTATTGGATTACAGACACTAGCTGTAAATTTTACCAAGGTTTTTGTTTGTTTGATATAGCGTATTTTTGATATTTTGTTCTGCAAAAAGGAAGCTGGCCTGTATTGGCTTTGTCAGAAGGAAACCCTAAATTGAAAAATTAGTCTCACTCAGTAAAATTTGCACTGTGGGCTTTTGGCTGCAAAGATATCCCTTATGGACAAGGAAATGATGGTCCAGCTCTAGAGAAACGTCATGGCTAATAAAGACAGTGCTGACCACCTTCATTGATTTTGAGGGTCTAATATCCAGTGCAGTTCCTTGATTTGTAGTAGGTTTTTGTGGTGATGTATAGTCTGCTTTTCCAACCTTTTTGTGCATATGTGCCACAACTGAGGAGCAACCTTGCTTTTACTCAGATGTGCAGAAATAAAAATCTTGAAGGAAGACCATAATGTAATCATGACTCCCAGAGGATGCTTGTAGCCTACATTGCTAACAGAAGAAAGTGTTACAAGTGTTTTACAACTATCTTGAGACAAATACAAACTCCATGTTTTTAAGGAAACATGAAAATGACACAATGAACATGACAAAATCACAATTATAATGAAAGACACCTGTCTTAATCATTTAACAATTCCCTTAAGTCATCCATGACTAACAAACTGATATCACAGTGAAGGCGGCCAGGTCAACAGTGTTGCACAGGGTTAACAATGATAATACAGAACCTCGGTTATAACAGAGATCACAAATCAGGCAAATAAACAGTAACACTGAATCAACAAAAGTTGCATTTACATATACACGCACAGCTGCCCTTGAGGGAAACATTGGCATATGTAATTTTTGAGAATTAATATCATGGTCATTCATGCTTACATGTTTTCTGAGATCACATTTTGTAATGTTCTGTAATGTCATGCTGAGCAGTGTCTGTCTGTGAGAGACAATAAGCTGTGCAGAGCTGAGTGCTGATCTGCCGGTCTGCTCCTCTTCACTATATTTAAGGAATATGGACTCTCTCCAACTTTCAGATGGAGACAATTTTATGAACCAAAGATGCCATGTTAATTACTCTATACCATAAACAATTTTACTGGGAAATTGAATGTACTAAAATGTGCTTTTTTGCAGAAGGCCAGTCCAATTCCTTTTTAAGGCTCTGAATGTCAGAAATAATAACAAGCACAAGATTCCTACTTTATCTTTCTTCTGGTAGGGCAGCTTGATGGTGTCAAGGCAAGCAGGTGTGCTGAATAATTGATAATACTACATGGAGCTTTACCACCCATTGCCAGCTCGCCTGTTTGCCAGTGTTGTTGTAAACCCACCGGCCTGGAAGTAATCTGTATTCACAAAGTGTGGAAATAGCAGATGAGATATTGTACACGCCCAGCCGAAGATGTTCCCGTGGTGATTTCTTTACAAGGTCCAGAATCAATCAGAACCTGAAACCACCAGGCCCATGGAACCACTTGGATGTTGCATTAAGTGATCTTGTTTGGAATATCTCCAGCTGTTTGAAGTTGCTATATTGGTCCTGGCCAATCGTGTTGGCTAGCTTTTTTTATGTTGGCTGTAATTTTTTTTAGTGTATGTGTGTGTGGGGGGGCATTGTTCCAGAACTGAAGGTGTTAAGTTGCCTGTTTTCTTTCATTTGCTGTTTTATGTGTTCAGTGTCAACACCTTGTGTAAAGGTGTAAATTGTACCCTAAAGGGAAGTTTTCGAGGCACTTGCTTCAAATTAGCCTGTCAGATGAGTCACTCAGATGGTGCTTAGTGGCACTAGTGCCTTTGGATAGTGCTTTCTGCAAAAACATTTCATCTGTAAAGCTTGCTTGTTTTGAATACAGTCAGCGAACAGAAATATTTCCCCTTTGCCTTGATGTTGTTGGTATTATGAAAGAGAGCTAAAACTTGTGACAATGTGAGTATGGTCAAAGATCAGGAATGGTCTAATCCATTTTCAGCAAGCAAAAACCATATTCATTGCACTTCTCTCTTCCACCAGCACTCCTATCTGCAGGGAGTAAATCCATCTGCACAGAAGGGGTTTTATATCTGCTTAACCCATTTTCCAGCCTTCTGTGTGTGTGTGTGTGTGTGTGTGTGTGTGTGTGTGTGTGAGAAGTCTTACTTGTAGTTGATCATGTGCCAAATCTCGAGTGGGGGCTGTGTTATGTGATTGTAGCCAACTAAGGACAAGAGAGGGAAAGAGAGGATCCAGCACCTGGGAAGTTAAGTTGTTGAAATTGACCTTGACCCTCAAATTGGAACTTTGCAAAGAGCTCTGTTCAGATTATCATAATCACAAAAGTGACAAAATTATCTCCTAGGCTGACACACAGCCGCAGTGCAGCATTTTAAAGAGACTATGGACAGCACTTTTCATTTTTGTACTTAAGATTCCAGACAACATAAATAGTATATTAGTGTTTTTGGTCAGATCAGTTACTTCAAACATACTATAAAATGCCTTGTTCATGGTGACACCAGTAGAGGTGAATGGACGCAAAACCTTTTCTTTCTTTCCTTTTCTCCATTTCCTTTATCTTAAAGCACCTCTGCTCAGAAATGCTAAAAAGTATAGTAGTGTTGATGCAAATTGTGTGATCATAAACATCAAAATCATATCTTTTTTCCAATAATCACAATTGTGTTTGTTACTGATAACAGATTTGAAACCACAGACCTGTCTGTGCAGTCAGATGGTCTTTTCAGCTTCCACCAATGCAGTTTGTGTTCAATAACAGGTGTCAAAGGGTAGCAAATAGCACAGCAAGGTCGTGTACACACAAACAGCTCTCCTGTCTGTAACCAGTCTGTGTGTGATCCTGACCGTATTAAGAGCAGGAAGGGGGACTCACAACCACATTTTGCATGCTGTGTGAACGAGGCCAAAGAGACACATCTCTGGCTCAGCCTTCTAGTGGACTGTCCTGCTTTGCCAAGATAACCAGTGCGGAGAGACGGGCCCATTCACTATGTGAATTAAAGAGCCTTTCAAGGGAAAATGAGCCTGTTGATGTATCCACACTCTGGCCAGTAGACAAACATATTTTCACTTTGGGGTAGCCGGAGCCACCCGCCACTCGAGGATCCGTCTTTCCAGTCCATTAGCCATTTTGTCCGTTAATAAAAGCCAGCCTTTCATTCACTAGGCTCTGCGCCGCGCCAGAAAAGACATTTTTACAATGCTTGCATAATCTGTGGCTGTTACAGTGCGAGTCAGTATGGGAACCAGTTGAGGCCAGGAAGTCTACAGTCACCATTTGAAAAGCGTGCTGGGGGGAGGTGTAGAGATACTGTTATGCTATGTTATCCCAGGATTTCTCTGAGGCACAGACAGTCTGGGTGCCCCCCCCCCCCCCCTCGCTATTAGTAGTTTGTGATGGTATATGCTGTAGAACATGAAATCGGTTTGATTTCAGAATGTGGAGCAGTGGAAATGTATCCCGCTGAGCTCTGAGCCCATGGTAGAATTGCTTGTTTCTTCCCATTGATTTTAATATAAAACAAGGGATAAATAAGCAAAAATAAAACCACTGAGGCCAGATATGCCAGACTAACCTCCGTGTATTCGAAAAAGCATTTGCATTAAAACATGCCATCAGCCAGCAGTCGTGCTCTTGCACTCTGCAGTAGATATGCTTGGGGTCGAGCCAAACTATCCAGTATCAGGAAGTGTATTTCAAGGCTTATTTATTATTGATGGCTGAGTTGTACTGCCCTGAAGGACAGCTAAATATTGGAGCTAACAAACTGTGGTGTCACTTGTTTCCTTGGTGGTTCTCTCTGCCTGTGGAGTCCAACACACTGTTATATATGAGGGTGGGGAGGGGGGTGGTTTGGATTGGAGAAACTTGCACAAGAGATGTCTACTTGTTTATTTTTCTACACATATGATATTTAAGCCAAATGGATTGTACAATCTGACTGTGAGCGTGTCTGGTTTTTTGTATTCCGGCCTTATAACAATTGCTGAGTGAGAAAACTGCCTGAGAAAATTACAGCCCAATTGCTAAAACTGATAACATAAAATTACTTCTGTAATAGCTGTGGGGTACACATTTTTATTTTTCTGTTGTCTATCCTTGTTATGTTGGGCCACATTTTGAAAGATAAAAGTTTTACTGATGCAACTAAATGGTTGCAGGGATGAGTTATGTAAAAGCACCATTCTGACATAGGTAGATTGGAATGGACTAGAATAAAATATTATGAGAAAGTGAAGAGAAGGTAGAAGCATTGATGGAGATCCACTGCAGAATTCTTCAGGAGCTTGTCAAACTACAGTTGGTCAAAATGGCATTTTTTGCCAACACTGTATCCCCTCTGGCTGTTTTCCTTAATTGAAAGCTATTTATTTGTCCATCCTGTAATAAATAACTCATTTATTTGTGTCCATGGTCAGACATGCTTGATGAAGTATGGGGGTAATATACCAACCCTCGGTGTACTCTCTCATTCCTCTCCCAGATGGGGTTCCAGTCCAGACTCGCTGTGGGTTTGTGTAATATGCGTGCAGTATTTTGCACCAAATTACTATTTATGATTATTGTTAATGTTCCACACTCAACTGGTGGTCTGATGGAACCAGTCAATTTAAAAGTCTCCCATTATTTGTTGCTGAGTAGTTCAGTAGGTTAAGGCGCTTGTTCTCAGCATGTGCGGAGTTGCACGGCTAAGATGTCAGTTGCCAACAATGATGGGAATTCTGTAGCTGTGGAACAATATTGGCTGTGGTTGCCTTGTTGTGCAGCTTTCAAATGATGTCAGACAGATGTGCCCATCCTCCAACTGGCATTTGCTCTCGTGGTGCACTGTGGGAGTTGTGTGAAAAATTGGCTGTCGTTGGTGTGCACTTGTGTCAGTTGTTGCTCCCCAACACTCCTGCACAAGGGCAGTGGAGTGAGGCGAGCCTAATATACAGTTGTAGATCCCAGAAAGAGAGAAAAGCATGAAAAATCTTCTTGATTATTCAGTGTCAGAGTTCCGGTCAGTAGCCATTAATTATGACAGTTTTGATTAGGTAGGTAGCCAGTAGTGAGTGTTGTTGAGAATGGGTGAAAAAAAGAAAACAAAGCTTTTCCTTAGAAACTATCTCCTCCTTCATTACAACTTCTACAAATATTTCTATGTTGTGGTAAAAGCTTCCACAACAGGTTTTTAAAGTATTAGCTAACAAACAATTGCATATGTTTGAAATATTGCTGCTTTAAAAAGCAGTGGTTGCACTGGTCACACAGCTGTTGCACAGGCTCTGCTTGAATAGGCTCTACTTAAATGTTATGGATCTCCATCACAACATTTAAACTGGCTCCTGATTTGTAATTAACGAAGCAAGACTTTCATGGTGGGGTTGATAATCACAGTAAGGGTGGTTAATGGGTACAAAGGGTGGAAAATATGTATTTTTCAGGCCTTTCAGAATACTCCATAATTTCATAACAATTTTAAAGAGGGAGAACATCCTCCTTTTTTTACTTTAGGGAAGTCTCATTTGACATGACATGTCTGGCTGTCAGGTCAATTTGGTTGAAAAATGACTGTGTTTAAAATTCAACTAGAAAAACCCTTTCCCTTGTTAAAATCACCTAGTAGTATCCATAGACTACGAATGCCACAGTGATTTTTAATCTTTCATCTTATTACCGACTGGTTTTCTTGTGAATCAGATGCACTGGAATGTACCTAACAAGGGTTTCTGCCTCCCCACTCAGGCTCGGTTTCAAGGCAGCCTGCAGAAGATGTATGGAGCTGTCGTTGTAGTGGGAGTCTGTGCTTTTTCTCTGGTGATTATGGTTACTGTCCCTTCCCTGTTACCAGGAAAGACAGTGATTTAATTCAATGTCCTTTGCAAAACCTGGTGGTATCACCTGGTTGGATGTGCTGCTCATGTTTGGTACATGACCCTTTTCCTTTATGAGAGCAGCTAGTCTTCAGTTTTTTGTACAGATTAGACAAAAGGACAGAAAAAAATTATCAAACACTAGAAAATGTTTAACTCACAAATGTGTTGGCTTCTCATAGGGGGAAGATCTATGCTTATTTCCCACAGAAGTACTTGCCTGCTGTGTAAATTGTATGAATGTAAAATTATACAGCAAGTAAAATGATTTGGCAGAGCCACAAGTCCCATATTGCTGTTTTTGTCTCGTGCAAAGTTGAAAAATTCACATGACATGGTCTTCTTTTCCAGTCATATCTAAGATAGAGTTTTTTTTCCTGCAACATTTTCTCCTTAACATGCAGGGAGAAAGCAGCTGCTTAACTACGGCTCAGAGAGCTAAATCGAGCAAGATCGTGCTGGTCAGAAATGTTGTCCTCTTATCACTTATTCAGTGCAAATGTAAATGAGATGCAGTGGACCAAAGGCGTTTATTCCCTGCCTCTTTATCACAGTGTGTGCTGTATATATTAACTCCAGTATGTGTTGGGACATTTGATTTATGCACATCAGCCCCTGTGTGTGTTCAGACACAGTGTCTGTGAGGGATGCCAGTGCTGATGCAGTAGCCATTTGTGTGTGCATCGCACCAGTGCACAAAAACCATGACGAGGGAGATAATGGGTGGGCCTGTAAAGGGCAGTGAGGATAGAGGGATGCGAGGAAAGGGCGATCTTAGTCAGTACATCTAGAAGTGAATCTGAAGAAAAATATGCTCATTCTTTCTGCAACCTTATTCATGTCCGCCCCCCATTATAGATATATATATATATATATATATATATATATATATATATATATATATATATATATATATATATATATATATATATATATATATATATATATATATATGTTGGGCTCGAAAGGACAGTCCAGATTTCTTCTTTTTGATCAATCTATAGCCAATCAGGCTTTGCCACACGCATGTCAGAAGGAGAGAGGGTTGGAGTACATTCACTTAACACATCCACAGACCGTGTTTAAAGCCATCTGTTGTTTCATACAATTTGCTTTGTTTAGCATACAGTTTTCCTTGTCATATCTTCCCATAGTGTGCTGCAGGCAAGTGTGCACTCTTTTCAGCTGCCACTAATTTCACTGTGTGTCTTCAGGAAGAACCTTTGAAGTTTGCTATGCAGAAGACAGCTAATGTGTTGGGAGTAGGTTTGGCCTTTCAGAGACGTGCACATTTGTAATTCATTATGATTAATTAAAAAACTGATAAGGGGAATGGTAGGACAGAGGGGGAGCCACTTATGATATTTGTGTTTTTTTAAAATGCCTAGTTCGAAGTGAGGTTCAAGTGAGGTTCAGGTTTTCTCAGCTCTGCTGGACCAAGTAGGTTGTAAGTGCTGAATAATAGCCTGTGCCATGTGAAAACCCTCTAATGTGAAACAGTTCATAGAGTATCCCTCTCTCACTCACACCACAACTGTAAACCCCAAAAGCAAAAAAAAAAAAAAAAAAAAAAAAAATCAGCACCAAGTTCACTTTCGCAAGTAAAGCAATGCAATCTGAAATGGTGTGGTGTTCACGGTTTCCTGGAGTCTTTTTTAATATGTACAGTAGAGAGGTGTTCAAAGAGTGAAAAAAGACAGGAGCCTGCATTCTCCTGTGCATTGTGTACTGTGTTGCCGGGTAATTCTTCAGGCTGCATTGTAGCCAAACAAAGGGAGATTGCAGAGAATCCTTATAACGCTCCATTGTGAAGGGGGGGTGGTGGGGGGGGGGGGGGGGGGGGGGGTGCACCTTGAAAGTGCTTCTGCTTATAATGGAGAGAAAACAGAGTGATACATGTACTGCCTGCTTGTTTGGGATGTGTGTGATGAACAGGCTGTTGAGCCAGGGTGTGTCTGAATTGGGGAGAGCTGTTGAGGCTGGGAGTGAGTATCTGTAATGAGTTAATGTGTGTCTGTGATAGTCCCTCTCTCCGAGCTGGAACTAAGGCTGTGAGGCAGGAGGCAGTGTGAGAGGAATTTCAATCAAGGGCTCTGCGCTCTGTTTAAATACCATCAGCACGAGGGGGGCCCCTTCAAGGGGAGAAATCTGCGCACCTGAGAAATCTGAGGCACAGCGGACGCCCCCCGTTTTCCTCCCCTCAAATGGCCCTGGAGACTCCAGATGTGATTTCTGTTTTATGAAATACAGAAAATCATGTATAAAGGGTACAGAATGATAATCGTCATGTCTTTATCAAACTGCTGCTCATCATTGAGGGATTTTATGAGCCCCTGCCAAATCAATAGTCTGACAGCTCAGCACACACACACTGCAGTGTCTGTGTGGTATGGTACTGTGGCTTGTTGCCTTCCTTCCTGGGTGGGACAGATCTGTGTATAGCTCCTTTAATCTCATTGCTTTCACAAGCAAGTGGCTTTACTGTGTTTCTTTCATATTTCCTCATTTTTCTTTCATAATTTTTTCAGAATTTCATATTCATTTGTGTCACCATGAATGACACCCTTTATGTTAAATGTATTGAATGTGTTATGGTGTTAATCCTGCTCACAATTAGTTTGAATTGTCGGCAGAGGAGGAGTCATGCCAGCCAGTATTAATTGGCCATGATTAGAGCTGGGCGATTTTCCCAATTTTCTCAATTAATGCAGTTTGTTTTTTAAAGACGATTTTCAAAACAGGAAAATTGTTGAAGTCAAATTAAAAAAACTGAACTTGATAAACCTTCTATAAGTAAGCAGCAGCATGATAACAGTTTTTATTTCATTCCGTGATTCATTTATTGGCTAATACTTGAGGTGGGAGGCGGTGTTCTACTTGTCTGTCAATCACACTACGTCTTGACAGCTAACATTAACTGCGTCATTTTCTGGTGCTGGTCCGTACGACAAGGCGAGCCACCGGTGGAAAGAAATTATGGATGCAGTGGCATTTCATATCGCCAAAGACATGATTCCCATTTTCACTGTAGAGAAAGAAGGGTTCATTAAATTGCTGCAAACAATTGACCCCAAGTGTGAACTGCCTAGCCGAAAGCATTTTGCGGATGTAGTACAACCCCGTCTATATACTGCTACACGCGAACAAATAGCGGAGAAGTTGGAAAAAGCATTGTTTTATGCTACCACGACAGATCTTTGGAGCAGTTGTACCGTGCAGCCCTATATGAGCTTAACGGTACACTTCATTGATGAAGAATGGACACTGCAAAATGTTTGCCTCCAGACATGCTATTTTCCTGACGACCACACAGGCGAAGTAATAATCCAAGGGCTTAAAGACATTTTAGCTTCTTGGAAACTCAGGGAAGATATACAGGTTTGCATGACTACTGACAGCGGCAGTAACATGATCAAAGCTTTGAAGCTGAATGAGTGGAACCATCTCCAGTGCTTTGGACACAGACTCCACAATGCAATTGGTAAGTTATATTGAATTCATTTATTTATTATTTTAGTTTTTTTAACATTTAATTTCATAGGTGTAAAAAATGTTTATCATAATCTGTTTATTAGCCACATATTTGTGTACGAGGGTTTAGGGAAAAACAGTATCTCAGTAGGCTATTTTTAATTGTATAATATATTTCAAGTTTGAAATTAAATGTAGTTTTTTTAGTATGCATTAGCAACATGATGTGTGGTACTAAGGAGTTGTTTGAAAATGACAGTCACAAAGTTTGAATGCAGTTTGTTTTTTCCTTTTAACAGAAAATGGTGTGAAAGATCTGCGGGTTGACCGTGCAGTTTGGGTCTACAAGAAAGTTGTAAGCACATTTTCCTTCAGCTGGAAGAAAAGAAGAGACCTGGCTTCTGCACAGGCTGAGCTGGGCCTACCCACTCATCAGCTCATTACAGAGTCCCCAACCAGGTGGAGTTCCAGACAAAAAATGATCAACCATGTTTTGGAGCAGGAAGAAGCCATAGGCCAGGGTACTGGGTTCAGGCAAGAAGTCTTGGCAGCTAGTACCTACATGGCAAGACATAGATATGTTGGAGTCAGTAAACAAAGCTGTAAGTCCACTGCAAGAATTCACTTATGCATTATCAGATTATGTTACTGTGTCCTACCTCAAACCAGTGGTTCGTCTGTTTAAAGACAACATTCTACAGTCAAAGGAGGATGAGACAGAGCTTACAAAACACTCGAACACACCACACTTAAGTACCTCAATAGCAAATACAGTGATCCTGCCACAGACAAACTCCTGTCTATTGCCTCCTTCTTGGACCCCCGGTTCTGCACTTCTTTCATAGAACATGACAAAGTGGATGGAATCAAAGAACAAGCCATTATAGAGTTGATGTCTCTACCAGGTGAGAAAAACACAGATCAGCCTGACAAACTGTTCTGATGCAAGCAGCAAGTAGCTCACCATGCAACCAACAAGATAAAGCTGAAGTTGTGCCAAAGAAACAGACATCACTAGCCAGCTTTTTTAGGAAGACCGTGCCACACCCATCTACTCCCCTGTCAGAAGAGGACATAATCAAAGCAGAGCTGTCTGCCTATCTGATGTTCCCTCACACAGACCCTGATATAGACCCACTTCCTTGGGAGGAAGCAGCATGAGTCTAACTTCCCCAAGCTAAGCTGCCTGGCGCGGAAATACCTTTATATTCCGGCAATCAGTGCTCCCTCTGAGTGGGTTTTCAGTGCAGCTGGAAACATTGTGACCTGCTAGAGGGCATCCCTCTATCCTGAAACTGTAGACAGGCTTGTGTTTCTTGCAAGAAACCTATAAAAACTGATGCTGTTGTACTTTTCTTGGTGTGTCTGCACTTCAAAGTTGCTCCTGCTTGAAGTAAAAGGACTGTTTTTGACTGTCAGGATGTGTCATAGGTGTTGTTGACTGTTTATATTTTAACCTTATAGGATGTTGCGGGGTGTCATTGTTTTTGCACATTATAGTAAAAAATAGTTTGCTTGAAGAAAATATTTATTTTTCAGTATAAGAACTAAAAAATCAAAATTGTAATCGAGAATCATTCATGGCTTTGAAAAAATCGAGATTTTTTTTTTTTTTTTTTGGTCATATCGCCAAGCCCTAGCCATGATACATGTCCCACAGTGTGTTACGTGACATGTAGCACTGGAATCCGTCTGATTAGGTACCTGATTCACAACTGAGCCCACTTTTCCTACCATCTGCTCTGAGATGGAAGAAGGGTTTTTGCCGCTTTAAAGAACCACTTAATTTGAAAGACCTTTGTACATGTAAGATGTGTAAGCTGTCCTATGGCATTCTGACGCCGATAGACCAGTGTCACCACAGATGTTTTCGGTGACAGGGAAAGAGTCAGCATAAGAAAAAGGGAGGATCCTCAGCTGTTAAAGTGCAGTTTTTCTCTATTCATGGTTCAAGGTGAAGAGAGGGGAGGAGAGGACAGCAGAGGGGGGAAAAAATGTGTGCTGATGTAGATAGAGAGCTGCCAGATCCACTCAAAGGCAGATGGGTCAGGCCAGATGCTCAGCACTGGCATGAAACATGGCGTGTTTTCACATCGGTAATAACACCTGACGCACCCTGGAGGAAAGACTGGATCCTGAACTGACGTTTCCACGGGAGACAGCAAGCCATTCAGGAAAACCCTCCTCCTGAGAACTGTGTGAGGATGTTGTGAGTGGTTGGCCTTGAAGATTACCCCTGCCATTCTGTTCATATCAGCATGTCAGCCAGGATGTGCTGTATTGAGCGCAAAACATTTTCACCTTTGCAGCTGATAAAGAAACAAGCAGTGTGATTTCAGAATGAATGCCCTTACTTTGTGGTTTTGTATTATGTTCCATTGTTCGTTTGACTTGTAGCAATAAACAGGTACTTATAAAGCATTCTGAATTTTTTTCAATATGTAGAGGTCATCGTGAGAGAAAATGTGCTGCCTGATTACTGGCATTTATGATTTAAAATTTGTGCTCATTTATTAGTCTGAATTTACCTTTGAACACGAGGTGTTATCAGTTCCAAACAGCAGCTAGTTAAACACAGTCTACCTGCCTCTGCATATGTAGAATTTTATTGTACTTGAAAAATGGAAGGAAACGGAGGTGTGAAAGTGAGTCATCATGTTGTGATGGTCATCTTATACTTCAGAATGTCTCAAAAGCACCTCAGTGAATGGACAAGTGGGGAGGCAGGGGTCGAAGCAGCCAGAGAGAGAAAAACAGGACAGGGAGTAGCAGGGCTGGCTCATATATCTTCTGAGCAAGTGAGAAGAGAAAAATGCTAATGCAGTCACTCAAGGGACTCCAATGCAGCCTCAGTAAATAATCCACTTTATTAAAAATACACTGCGTTGGTTTGATGTGGCGGTTTTCTCCCCCTTCTCGTATATAAAACATACACAGCCATGAATGTTTGAACAGAGTCATTGTAAAAATTGATCCACACTGACTGACTTGATTGTACTCCGTGCTTTAGAACAAACTGTGATGGCATTTGCTGCTTCAGTTTTAATCTTCAGCACTGCCTTGATGGGTGTTGGCTTGAGTGCATGGCATTCTATCGCATTTTCGTGGAGTATTTTGATGAGAGCTATTATGAGTTTTCCAGGTTATATTTGACCTCTTCATTTGCCATCTATTGATTGAAATTATTTCAATTTTATGTCACAGAGTAAATGTTCCTTTCATCCAGGGGCACTGTGGTAAGAATTACCATATTTTTATTATTATTTGCTAAGAAACAGGTGTAAACATATTTTGACCACATTTCCAAACCAGCAACAGTTGAGGGAAATGGCAGTGTGGTTTTGAGAAGGTTTTCACCTTTATTTGGGAAAGGATTTCAGGGAAGAGTGAAAGCTTTTGGAGTCTGCTTGTGGGAGAAACAGGAGACACAGATTCAGAACATGTTTTGTCAGACCGGGTCAGACTGTGTTGAGCACGCTAGTGCATGCATGCATGTGTGTGAGTGTGTATGTGGGTGGGACTGTGTCAGCAGCCCTCTCTTTCTGTGAGTTAGGAGCATTGGTTGTGACTGACTTGAGCATGGAACTACACTTAGGATGCCCTCTAGGGGTCAGAGTAAGAGGTATTCCCAGATCGTTCTATTTCTCTCAGTTCACTCCCCTTCAACCAAAAGAGCACATCTCTTGAAGCCTGGAATATGTAGTATTGCTGTTAAATGTGTGTTGTTATTGTGAGATTATTAAAGGAATAGTCCTTTGGAGGCATTAAGAGTCAAAGACTGAACATTTGAGAGTTCAGTTAAGGCATTTAGTATTTTGCAGTGTTCACAGCCCACATGGAGTGGGATTAATATGATGTTGGGTCTTACTTTTCTTAACCAGAATACCTGCTTACACATCTAAGGGACTGATAGTCCAAATATTGAGTGTATTAAAATGCAAGTAGAGGAAGTAAATTTTGATGAATTATCAGGACCTTGTAATTCTTATTTTACTTCTTGGTTTTGATACTCAGTTCCCACATGCTGTTTATGTATTTATGTGTGTAGTTCATACGTTAAGTCATTAGTTTAACAATGAGTGGTTGATTGAAGTGACAGTAGAACATACCTCTGGAATGTGCATTACTAGCAAATTCTCATTTCTTCTCTTTGTGGAATGAGAATAGACTATCACTCTGAGAATAACTGCTGGAGCAGCTTCATTATATCAGAGCCAAGTTCAGATAATGTTGAAGAAATGCAATTAAAACTGTGTCTTGCCATTTAATTTTTGAATTAAAATTGTACTATGCTTCACCAAAAAACTGAAATGTTCAAGTAATAAGATTCAAAACAAAAATTTAATCGGTTTATCAGGCTTCCAGATAGGTCACAAGGCTTTCAAATTTCTGCTCAGTTTGATGTGTCCCACCAGTGCTTATTAGTTCTACATACACATTTCTCTGCCTTTGATTTCTTTCTTTTTCTGCACAAAATCCGATTCTCTCCACTTACACCACTACTGGCATGCATAATGACAAGTAACAAATGATGAGGAATTTTGAGTTGAAATGTTTTTTAGGTCTTCATCCCCATATTTAAATTAACAATAAATAAATGATTAAAATGGGCTCCTTGTGGTTTAATAATTAATGGGTGTGGTGAGGACAAAACCCCTTCTACAAAAGGAGTTCCATCTGGGAGAGAATTATTGTAAACTCTAGGGCACCACTCACAAACACTCATTCATACATAGTCACTCAAATTCATACATGCGCACACGCACGCGCACACACACACACACACACGCACAGACCATCTGGAGACTCCTTACTCATGCTTAGTGCTTTGCCACAGCCTCTGTCCTCTCTCTCACTCTCATTCTTTGTTTCTCTCAGTATTTTAGTCTGGATAATGGGAGCTAAGGGAGATTCCGGAAAATGTGATTTTCTCAGAATCTGCTCATTATGGCTATCTGTGGAGCAGGTAAATTAGACAAAACTCAGAACCTCAGTGCAGACTCCTGCCTCCTTTTCGGTACCTCACTTCACGGTAGATCACTGCTTTGAAGGGTTCATTCTTAATCTGTCATGACTGAAAACAGTACAGATAGCTACATGGGCTTTATGAAATGTTGGGCTCTCTGGAAGTTCTGTGTTTGTTATTCTGAGCTCACCAAGCACAATAAAACCTGTTGTAGAAGTCACATTGAGATTCATCAACACACTACACAACTCACCCCCTTTTTGCTCCCTGAAACTGCCAAGAAAATATTCATAGAGTACACAGTATCATAAATATACACCAAATCAAGTGCAGCAGTACCTGTTACCCCATGTTTATTTTGTCCTGAAGCATTTTTTTTTTTTTTTTTTTGCTTGAGCAGGATTGTACGAATGTTCATTATTCATTCTAAGTGTCAGTGTAAGCTATGAGGGTGAAGTGAGATGGTGGTCTGTAACGAAGAGGTACAGAGGTAATCTCTGCCTTGTGTGTGACTGCACCTGGTGAAATCTTTGTAGCCAAGTGGTGTGGGTAGTGGGGGTATCTTACTGAGGCCCCATGATGGCGTGTCTCCCTGGCGTGGTGGGAATGCCCTTTGCCACCCCCTCTGCTCTTACTCAGGCTGGCTCTCCCGAGGACGTAATTAGACCAGGAGCAGGCGCCTCTCTGCAGAGGGAGGGATATTACCAGCTGCAGACATCAAACCCACGCTTGCCGTGCAGCAGCACACTCCAGTGAACTGTCTGGCATCCTGTCTCTTTCCCTCTCACCCTCTCTGTCTGCGCATACGAATTGAAGAGAGAGGGATACTTTATTGCTCTACAGCATTCTTAATTAGGGTCTGAATATTAAGTACTGGTTTGTCTAACAAGTAAATTTTTGCTCAAAGTCCCACAGGGTTTAAAACAAGTGCTGCACAAAATGCGAAGGGTTGCGGCTATAATGCACGCATAAGGAAAGGAAATTGTGCAAAGGTCAAATAAGTCATATTAAAGTTCAGAGGAACGCCTGTGAGAATTCTTTCCTTTCCCCCACTTTCTCCTTCAGGCCATTTCTCTTTCCTGTCTTTTTGTCTTTTCCTCTTCATGGATTACTGTTTGAGTGTATCCCCCTCCACTTGAAAGGAAAATGAGATTTCACTTTGATTTGTCTGTATTAGATCTTTTCCTGGCATATTTTTCTGACTCACACAGGAGAAGCTATATTTTTGATAAATGGTAGACCCCTGTGGCTGGATGGAACTTAATGAAATAATTGGTTGTGCTGCTGTCACAAGATGGAGTGTCATTTCAAGGTGAGGGTGGCTTTTGCAAGTGGCTAGCTGTCACTGATGTGATTTACTGTGAATCTGTAAATGAACATAGCATGTGCTTTCTGACACACACACATACACACACACACACACACACACACACACACACACACACACACACACACACACACATACATAATGCTCAATGCATATGCTTTCATGCAGTCACAAAGTCAAAAAGTATTGAAACTTCTTGTCTTGTATCTTCCCGGTATGGTCCTTCATATACAGACAGACACATACAGCGAACGCTTTTTCTGTTATTAGTAGTTGCCACACTAAAGTTATACTTGTTCTTGGGATTGTGATGTTGCTTTCGTTGTCAGCATTTTGGCTGGGGATACAGACTTTCTGTGTCCGTTGCATTGCTGCTTCGCCTGTGTAGTAAAATGATGGTTGAGCATGGGGGAGGTGGGTTTCTGATGCAGCAGCATGTTACACCTTCAAGGAGGCTTCCATTGTGGAGATTCTCCCTCAAAGCGTCTCAGCTTGCTTTCACAGGTGGCCCTCCTGTGTGCCCTGGCAGACACTCACTCAGTGGGCAGCACTGCTTCTCTCTCAGTCTGGACAAAATGCCCCACCGCACCACATTAGCAATGATGGGCCCCTGTCTCTGGGGGATCTAGGTATCCCACTAATCACTATGGCAGGCCCCTGGTGCACAACAGTATTACAGGCCTGATCAACTGGCTTGGTTAACTGCAGGGTGTTGTGTTTTGAAGTGTAGACTCTGGACTTCTGGGTTGCTGGTTCAAATCCCAGTTGAGGTGTTACCATTGGCTTAAATGACTCCAGCCCCAGCCCAAGCTTAACTCTAAATTTTGAATCATTTTTGACAAACCATTGATAAGATGCTAATGAATACTAAGCAATACTAATGTATGAAGATTTCTGTGAGATCTGCTTTCACAGGCAAGCCATGGAGACTTGTACCCCAGTGTGGTTATTGACTTGTGGACTGAGACAAAAAACGCTCATTACTACACTTTCAAACCTTGTCAATTCTTTGATTCCAAAGTGGTTTGAGTTGCAAAACCGAAAGAATCATGTGTATAACACGGCATAATGAGCAATTCTTTTCCCTTAGAAGAATAAATGAATGATGATGTCATTTTGTCAGTCAGATGTTTGGAAGTTTTTGAGGTAAAGCCCCACCCCATTACTTAGATGGTAATGTCAAATCTTAGCTAACTTAGTACCTATAGCAACAATTATTAGTTTAAGAAAATAAAACTAGAGTTTGATTTAAATGTACCCCAAAATGACCCTTCCGTCATGTTCATTGCCTAGTTTGTTCCTTTCACACAAAGGAGGGATCAAGTTTGGCCTTATTAGGCTGTTTCTGAAGGCTTCCTTAGCAGCAACCATTGAAGTTCTGCCAGGAAAGCTGGCTGGAGAGCCAACCACTTCTGGACTTCAAAGTACACTATGGATCACTCCTATGGAGCTAAAGTTGGCAGGCTTTAGCCACTCCACCATGGATGTGTATATCTATGTCTCCCTGGTCAATGTACATCATATTCACAATCTTTCTGTAATGTCACAACAACTTTGATGCCAAAATTGTTGGGAGAGCTTGTTCTCCATGTAAGTCTAAATAAAAGACGTGCACTGAACACTCAGAGTCTTCATCTTAGGTGAGCCATTTGAAAATTAATAATTACAAGTGCATTTGCTGAAAAGTTATTGGACTGAATTGAAGGAAGTAAGGAACTGTTTTTTTTTTTTGCTTTTTTTTTTTTTTTTAGTGTGCCACCTTGATGTGCAGATTCACTCCCAAATAGGCCACCATGGCCATGGCTCTGATGGACATGGTGGGATGACTAGCACCTTAGGCTGAAGTGTGGAGTGATGTGGGTGCAGATGAGCAAGGAGTCTTTGATATGGCAGTGGTTAGGATAACAGGATGAGTACACCAGAGGCTGAAACTACAGTCAATTACTCATGCATTGCATTAAAATTAAAAGCACCAGGAAGTTATACTTTCACAGAAAGAGATGAGCTCTGCAGAACCTCAGTATTTATGCTCAAAGTCTTGCACTAAAATGCAAAGTAGGCTTGTTTAGGTAATGCCAGCCCATTTTGTATTACTTGCCTTTCCTAAGCTGGATATTAAGACTGCTTGAAGCTGGTAAGGTGTATGGAAGAGCAAAAATCATCACTATTAAAACCTGACACCTCACAGGATACTAGCTGTTAAGCTGAGGTATGATTGCAGCGTACACCTGCCAAATTGCTGGAAGAATCGTGGTTAAAGGGCAATAGAAGAGTAACAATGGGCCTAAAACTATAGTGTATACTATGCTTTAATTGGGCAGCAGCTGTTAGTTGACAGATGAGCGAGGGAAACAGTGTAGCCCACTAAAACAAGGTGCTAATGGGGCTTTGGAACAAACTGTCCTTTAACTCTCCAGAAACCAACTACTGTGGTACTCAACCTTTCCCAGTTTCACAACTTGCCTAATGGTTATATATTTGACATCTTGTTTTGTTTGGTGTGGCGATTTGTGACTATTCACGCTTCAGTAGTCTGACCCCTTGATATGTGGTGCTGGTTTAGCACAGCTTAAGATGTTCATCTGAATAGATTTACTATCACACTGATCCTGTGAATTTGCCCCAACTTGGCTGGTCCAACACCTAGTTGCTAGTATGAAAAGCCTTTATAAATATGGCAGCAAAAACCAGGAATTAATTAAAAGTGATTAAAAACAGAAGTATTAAGGAATGTAGCCATTTAAGTGCATGTTTCTTTTTTAACGTGCATAGGAGGGGAGTGAATGGAATTTGCTGTCAAATGCACTATTGTGTAAGTGATACTTTGCTGAGAATGAACAAAACAGGGATACACAGAACAGTTGTGGTAATCCAGCAAGAGACGAGACCCCTCTGACATGTAACTATTTCATAAAAATAGTAAAATGCCCATGGGAACATGTGTAGAGATTATTCTTGCAAGAAAAGCAAACTGAGCTGGATTTGGCGCACTCAGTATGCTGCCTCGAACTGGCTCCATCCTCATCAATGATCATTATTGGCAATTGCAGTTTGGCACCCAAATGGAGGAGGAAAAACTCTTGTATTTTGAATATTTTTACTGAAAATTATATGAAGTCACAAAATTTGGATCAATAATACATTTTTTGTATTGGGCATGTTTGAGCATGTGCAAAAATTAAGAGTTTTGAGATTGCTTTGAGATTGTGGGAATTTAAAATGAGTTCTCTGTCATCCCACCTTTCACAACATCCACCACAATCCAAATTTACATTGTTTAAGCAGTGAACAAGGGTTAGAACAAAAAGGGATTAGTCCCAATCTGCAGCCTTTGTAGAATGTAGTAAGTGAACAGCTGTGAGGATTTTATTTCAAGGTCAGCCCTCAGGCAGGGATTCCCAGGGCTCACATGGCCCTCTCTCCCAATTCCAAGGGCTTTCTCTTGACCCTCCCAGTTCCTCTTATTTCTGTTCCCTCAACAATTATACAAGCATTGGGTTTGGCTCCTACAGAGCCATGACCCACAAAGTCTGCCATGCAAAACTCCATGCCTCATATACAGCTGGAACTCTCTTGTGTGCTTAATGTACTGCAGAACAACATGGCCTTGAAAGAGATTTTTCCAGACAAGGATTTCATGTGGAAGTTTCTTTGCTACTGAAGACTGTAAGATCAGAATCACTTTATGATGGAACTTTTTGAAAGGGAACAACAATGTAATATTTTAGACATGTTTTGATCTTTGTGAACATTACTGGTGATATGATAATCACTTACGTGATGCAGTGCTTTGTAGCAGCATAAACAGATGCGAGAAAGGATGGCCAGGTGTTCCAAGTAGTTATGTGATGGAAAGCCAAGAAAATCAATAAATGCTGGCTGGTTGCTAAAAGATATTCCACTGTAAAGTTTACGTGTTAGTTCTCCTCTTTGATTTTTTTTTCTGTTGTTATTTTGCATCTTTACTTCCTGCTGTTTGATCCACTCTGTGACTCGTTAAGATTATTATGTAGCTGTATCATTTCAGCACTTTTGTTAAAGGTGAGAGAGGGAGAGATAGTGGCAACATGGAGTTGAGCAGCAATTGCAGCCTGCTGTAATTTTACAGAGTGATGAGGAAAATAGTGAGGCTCAGTTTGAATAAGAGTTAGGCGGCCAGTTCAGCTTCCTCTGGAGAGGAAATTAGGTTCTGTCTTTTGCTTTAGAAGTGGCAAACCCAAACATACATAACCAAATTTCTGTTGGCATAGAAATTTCATACATGTGTGTTAATGTGTAAGAAGCTATTTATTATTTTCACTTGTCACATTTAAGTGTACCTGGCCTGTACCATATTAGCTGGTAGCCACAGATGTGCCCTCTGCCAGAGTCAGAAATCAACTCCCCCTCATTCTGCCAATATTTACTTTTGTCCATGTGGAAGGGGTTTTGAAAGCCACCAGAAGATGATAGCTGAAGGAGACGACGGGATTATATGTTTGCCACATCATTTGAGTTCACTTTCTGTGTTCACTCTGCACAGCTAATTCAGTCAGCTAATTCCAGTCAACAGCAGTGTTTTCACACAGTTGCTGTTGTAAGTCCATTTCTCATGTAATTCTCATTTCAGTAAAAGGGTTCAGTGTTATGCATTGCAGTGCTATGCAGTACAATGCATTGGTGAAGTAGGGTCATAGCTCAAAGGTTGCCAGTTCAAATGCCCAGAGGTTCACTGCTCTTGTAACCTTGGGCGAGGCATTTCATCCAGGTTGCCTCAGAAAATACCCCTGAAATAATGTAAAAATTCTAGCATAAGCAAGTCACTCTGGTTTACGTGTTTATTTTCAATAACCAGTTTATTGTTCCCGTTAGTCAACAATTTGTTAATATTATCACTATTAATCTTTAGGTGTATAGTTTTAAAATATATGACTTAACTGGTTATACTGTACTAAGCTGGAGAAACATTGTGGCAGCTCTGTATGTGTGCAAGCCCGTGTGCCTCTAACGTATTCTGCCTGAGTGTAGTACACAGTGACTGCTCCATATAACAAATATGCCCCCCCCCCCCCCCCCCCCCCCCACAATGAATGGAGCACAGGAGTTTAATATCATAGTGTATCATTTTCAGACAAAAGTCTACCAATTCTTTTTATTGTAAAAACTAATCAGTCAAGAACATTGCTATATGGTTTGATGCTATTTAGATACCACACTAAGTTTTTAGGTTTTTAACACAGTAAAAGCAAACCCTGTCTGACTTTGTTTCCAACAAAACTAGCTGCAGTACGGCCAAAGTTGGATGAAAGGACGTACAGAATATAGACATGTCACAGTCTGGAACGTTGCTGCCTGACTCGACCTGTGTGTCAGAATAGCACAAGACTTTGTATGATTGGTGGAAATAAATGAGCGCCATCAGGCGACCGACCACCATATAGACAAATCGGCATAATACAAGGTAGGCTAGCTGTTACAATATCAAGAGATACAGAGCGTATATAGACAAACTTTATCGTTCAGTTAGTTTTTTTTTTTTTTTTGAGAGGGGTAGTATAAGAGCTTATAGGGGAAGCGAGCGAAGGTCGTAGAGAAATAAACTATTGAGAAATTACTAGTTGTGTTTGTGCATGTCAGCAAATCGTCTTCAAACTTTGTCTGGGTTATGAATGAATCGCACCTTCACTCTGCCCAGAGTGTTGTAGCTGTGGATCCTGTTACTGTATTCATTCGACAGACGTGATCTGAACACTTTGAGGTTGGTTTAATTCGGTAGGTTAATTAAAAACAACCATGATTTTATTATATTACTGCTGGTTGTGAAAAGATTAATGCCGCAGCACATGGATAAAATATTTTCTAGTTTTATGTATTGTCAAATTAAGTGACTGCATTAATTGTCTTTTAGAATGACCTAATGATTCCTTTAACTTACTTCCGGGTGCTTTTCGAGGGAGGTTTGTATTCAGTCGGCACTGCGTATAGAGGCTCACTTCATGTCACAATGCAAGTGATGTCAAACAGCAGAGGCGATTGACAGTGCTGTCTTGTTGCACCTATTGTTATGTTAAGTATTTGCTCCTGGTGACAGTATTCTATGACAACGTGTTCCGCTCAGCTGAAGATGAGCTTTATTAAGTCATAACATTGATCCTGCGATGACAAAAGAGACGGGTTTAAGCACGCCAAGCAATGAATGCATTTAGCCAACAGGAGGCTTAAATGCGCCTGTAAGAAGCAATATCGAAAAACTAGTTTAATCGAATAATTTATTTACATATTACCAAGGAAACATCCACATGGATGCTCCTATTCCTACAGGCAAATGCAAACAGCAACACCACTCCAGTGGTAAGCCCTCTGAGTCAATGTCATAATGTATCAGTGTCGCTACTTGCAGTTTAAAATACCGAATGCTTTCCATACACGGTTTTCAAAGAGATGGGTACGGGTGCTATATGAAGAGGACAGCAAGTTTCGTGTGTTTGTACTGTGAACGGCGTAAATGTGCTTTCCCTGTCAAATCGGGCGGTTGTATGTCTTGATACTCGAAAAATGTCGGGTAGACCTCAGATATGGCTCTATGACGCTCGTGATGTATAGTTTCTCATTATCTCTCGCTCTCACATCACTACTTGTGATTGGTGGATTCTCTTTTGTAGCCAGATGGCGATGGCCAATTCAGCCCAGCATCCCTTCCCCACAGCCCCTGTGACTCCCTACACAAATATACCACTCGAGTTTTTGTTCATCAAATTGCCGTCTGTTTCTTTTTTTCCCCGACTGCTTGCTGCTTGGACTTTATAACGCATCGACTTTTGAAAATGGGAAAAGGGCTCCATCACCGCTTTTGTGCTTGGTAATTGATTTTATTTCTTCCGTGGCCTCCGATGTATTTTTTTCCAGGGTAAATCCGAGGCAAGTGCAGTTTTCTCCCCTCACTCTCGCCCTCTGCCTCCTTTCCGCAACACCCCTCCCCCACACTAACTCCTGTTCAACATATTATAGATGCATTTGTGTTACTCCTGCGTTACATAATTCTTTATGGTCGATTTAAGGGAGTTGTAGCTCTAAACCGTTGGCTTATAGTGGCATTGTAGCGAATAATAATGCGAGATCATGTGAGTTGCAGTGTTAGATCAAGATACTTTCGTAGTCTGTCAAATCAGTAACAGTTAGGTTTTGTTTAATTTTGCGACAATGACTATTGCGTGTTGTTTAATTTCGACGCTTTTATTACTTAAAAGCGACGTTTTACTTAAATTTGAATGCTTATGTATACAACTTGCAATTTTTTATAACATTTTTATAACAAGCCCCATGAAATTCCATAAGTATAATTTAAGACACTGGCGTGTGTTTCTGTGAAATAGATTGACCTTGCCGAAAGCGTTAGGTGAGAGCGATGCTAATTGAAGCCAGACGCCGAAGTGATTCACAGTGTGTGTTCCAGTTGACCTTATGGCATTACTTCAGCTTTATGTTGCTTTTTGGAGATTACCACTTTAACATTTTCATCCCAGTGTCATGAAACATTCCAAATCTTAAACAGTTGTATGCCTGTTATCTTAGATAATATCAGTGGGTATTTTCCTCTTTGCCAGCAGACTTTCCTGCTCTGAACCTGACATCCTTATACAGCAGCATCACAATTTATCTAAATTCGTGTTATTCACACCTCTTTCGGTGGTATTTTTAGGTGTGCAAGGTCTGCTTTTCACGTGAGAAAATAGCACTGTTGATTTGCACTCTGCTTGATTAGACAGATGGTTTTAATTATAGAGACAGTATTTTTGGAAGCTTCCCCTAAAAGTTAAAACAATGGAATGAATGCATTTTCAAGTGGAAATTCTAGGTTTTGCCAGATATATAACTTAAGACATTTATGAAGAGACCATGTTTTCCTTTAATTAAAACAACGTTTTAGTTTAGGGTAAACTTGTATTAATGAATTTGAAATGTCAGTTGTAACCAGTGAGAGCAGATAAATTTGATGGTGATATTTGCCAGGTTGCTAGGTGACACTTTTGGTTAGAGGCTTGATGTTTTCTAAAACAGAAGCAATTCAGAAACCTAACCTAAAGGGAAATTCATGCATTACTGTCCTCCCCCCAAAATGCTTGTAAAAGATGGGTGCAGAAGTGCCATTCAAGATATTTTAACCCCCTTCTTATGTATTTTTTTTATTTGTGTCTGACTTTATTAATCCAGAAACTGTAACAAGTAACAAAGTGTTATTAGTTGCCACAGCATTGATTTGATTTTAGCCATGATTTCAACATAGACTACTTAGAATAGGTGCCACACACACACACACACACATATATTGTAAACAGTTGTCGTGTCCACACAGATGATAATAGGATATTGTTGTCTTTTTGTTTGATAAATTGCTGTTTGGGTAAAAAAATGGTAGTAATTGCATATAGTGTAGTCAGTACTTATAGTAACTTCAGCATCTTGAAAAACCTCCATAGCCTACATGTTACTTAATTTGTTGAAGTTCTGTCTTGATGTTGTTATTAGTCGTAAACAAGATATGAATCATTAATATTGTTGTTATGCCATATGCTACCAGTCTGAGAAACTTGTTTTATAACATTCAGCCAATGGTATTGAAGTAAATCACCATGCATTTGAAATAAAGTGGGGTTTTTTTAGTCTCTGATTGGCTGAACTGGTGCAGCTGCAGATCATGATTCGTTCAGTTGATAAAACTGTGCTGTAGAATGGGAAAAAGCTCCACCAATGGGATTTTGCGGTTTTACTCTAAAAATCCTGACCATTGGGAGAGGAAGATGTTGGATTAGTGTGAGTTTGGCTGAATACAAGTCTGTTTCTCCATCTGTCTTCCAGAAAAAAGTAGTGGAGCAGCTGAGGAAGGATCTGCTGGTGAAGCAGGAGCAGCCAGAAATCAAACTCCAAACACAGGCAGCACAGCTGGTGCAGCCGGACAGCAAGGCATCTACGTTGCCCTCGGCCCAAGCCCCACTCTCTCTGCCACCTCAGAGTGCCCAGCAGGTAGGCCAGCTTACACAGGCCACTCCGTGTGCATAGTCATTTCTCAGCACCATACAGCTGATTAGACCCTGTCCCCTACTGGTCTAGGGTCTAATCAGCCCTGTTTTCCTCTTTTTGTTATGTAGTTCTGCTGGTTTTCTTATGCAAAGGGTATTCTTAGAAGTCATGTCACCCCTGTACAGCAGCAACAAATGTTACATGGTTACTGTGCAGCAAAACACTACAGTGATGCCAAATTAGTGTTGCATTATTACAGCGAAGAATGTCAACATCTACAACCAACTGAGCAGTTGAAACATGCATAGTTTCGGTTTTGTTACACCTGTTTGTAGCCTGGACAATGTGTGAAGTAACAACATTAAAAGTTTAAAGTTTAAGTTAAAAAGATATCCATGTGTGTTAAATTCTCTCAGGCAAATAGCTGCACAAACATACTTGTTCTGTTTGATCAGTGTTATGTTTTGTTTGACTTGTCGCAGTGCTTTTACATGATCAGCATTTAACCAAATGATTCAGCAAACTACTCTTTGTTCAATAAAGAATATTGAAAACAGTATACTATGCCTTAAATGGCAACTGTAAAACTTTGGATGTTGCAGGTATTTCTAGTTATTGTGGACAACAGGTTAATAACATTACATATTTGCAATAGTAATACACATGCACCCTATATATTTTACATAACATATAAAGCCAAGTAACTTGTAATTTGTTTACGTAACATAAAATACGTAATATTTTATAACCAAATATGTGAACACTGTTCTGAGAATATTGAACAACTTGACATTTAACAGTGTTCAGGTCATATGCTCTAATCTAATTTTAAGATTAATTTTAAAATGCAGAAGAATCTATGTTCCCTGTGAAAATCATTTTCTATGTTTCTTCATTTTCATGCCAGAAACCATTGTGCTGGTAGAAAGTACTGTATTTTACCTGTGTTATAGCTATTAACCATATTTGTAAATGTGACTGTAGAGGCTCCTTTCTGTGGAGGGGTTAAAGGTCAATCAGGGCACTAACAAATGGTAATCATTGAATACAGGATAAATTTATACAGTCATTCAAACTCACTAGCTACATCTGCACTTGTATAGGTAACAAAGTGTGTTGTCTTCTTAATATGTAGCCTTGGTGTTTGCCTTAGCAGCTTTGGTGTTTACGTTCTGTGTGCCAAACTGGCACTGAAACACAATAACAGAAGTGTGTTTGATAGGCAAATGCCATTACCTATACAGAATGCCTTCAGAATAATGTCACACTTTTGATCCATTGTTTTAGTGTTTTAGTGATGTGTATTTCTGTTTGTGAAAATGTCTGACATTGTTCCGTTTCCCAGGTGTTGTCTTTATTCAGTATTCTATAGTTAAGCCTCTGAATTTTCACTATTGTCTGCCCATTGAGAGCACAAAAAGTGTTGCTCTGTCAGATCCTGAAATGCAGGGTGTAGAGTTTGGTGGGGATACAGCCACCTGTCCTTTGTTCTTTTTTGTTATTTTTATTATGTTCAAGCACTTTGAGCTGCCTGATACACCAGTGCAGACTTCCTTTGCTTGCATATTTATGAAATTACAGAAAGCAAGAAGTTAAAAAGGTGTTGAGCAAAACCACATCTTTTTCAAGGTGACATTATTAAATTGGAATATTCCTGCTTTTCCCATCACATATGTAAGAAAAAAGTCCATCAGAGAACATAATCACTGTTGCTACCTTAGTTTGAGAGGTGCCCTGTTTCTGTTCTTCAGATGTTGCCAAGCAGAAATTCCAGAAAGGGACCCATGGACTCCCAAAAATCAAATCGGAGAAAATATAAATAGAATATAAATATATTTTAAAATATTTTTTATGGTATTTTTGAAAGACACTGTAGCGAAGGGCGAGAGCAGTCACCCCACCCGGCCTTGAACCCGGGTCTACAGGGTACCAACCATGCAACTTTGACCGCGACGCCAAAGAGCCAGGCTCGTTGGTATGGCAGTCAGAGCGCATACTCAACCGTAGTGACGGCACTCCGTCACACTGCCCTCCCCTTCAGCAAGCGCGCCCATGCGCTTCACGCACCATGGCGTCCCTCACGCATTCTCTTGCCGTACTTCTCCCATCCCAGGCTGCCCCCTCACCAGTGCCTCACCCATCTCTGGGGTCCCTCACACACCGGGGTCAACTGAACCTGGGGGTCCCTCATACGGCTCACACACAGGGCACGCCTCCGATGGCCTCGCAGCCAGCCATCCCACTTCTGACACCATTTGTAGCAAAGGGCGAGAGCAGTCACCCCACCCGGCCTTGAACCCGGGTCTACAGGGTACCAACCATGCGACTTTGACCGCGACGCCAAAGAGCCAGGCTCGTTGGTATGGCAGTCAGAGCGCATACTCAACCGTAGTGACGGCACTCCGTCACAGACACCAAATGTGGTTCAGCCCAGAGGCCCTCCTCGATGCAGCAGTTGAACTTCCTTGATGAGATAGAAGAGGTACCTTTGCAGTGCCTGTCATGTTGTTTTCTTTCCTGTATGAGAGACTCTGAGAGCTGTGGTGGAAATTTAGAGTTGCGGCCTTGCTCATCCCAGAGGCATTTCTCAGAGTGCAGTGGGTGCAGGGATTGACACAAAACCAGAGAAAGAGTGTTCATCAGAGCAGTGGGCTTGGCAGAGTCTCTGCTACATGAAAGCAGCTTCTCAGATGCTCAGACACAGAACTTTGGAGGCTTTATACAGTCTGAACACCAGCTCATACTGACAGGACATGGAATTTTACAATGTGGGAAGTTCATTGAGCCAGTCTTCACCTCTCAGCACCAGTGTATGGGGAGGTCAGCGGTCCTCATCACAAGATCAACACTGCAGTCTAGAGCTTTCATTTTGAAAACCCTTTCAAAATGAAAGACAAAATCTTGTGGTCCAAAGGGATTCTTGAACGTTGTGGTTGTTTGTTTTATCTGATGGGCATCCCGTAGTGCATGAAGTGTTTTGTGCCTGCAGGCTAAATGGAGAGGGTTGGGTTGTTGAAATGCAATGGTACGGGCACCGCTGTCAAAACACAAGGCTCTCTGCAGTATGGCAGTTCAGATGCCTGCTGTTGCAACAGACATGCTCAACTCCATATTAAGTGAGAGAATAGACAGGTCACTGCCTCAGCTGGACGAGCAGTTTCTGTCTTCTGTTTGTACTCTGTATGTCCTCTGCGGTAACACATTTGTCTTCCTGAGGAACTTCAAGGCAGAAATGGCTCTTGAAGGCCATTGAGCCATGATTGTGAAAGTCATATTACAGTGTTTGAAAATTATTTTTTATTTTAAATGTTTAAACAGATATTTCATGACCACTTTTAATTGGTGCCTTTCATTTCACTGTTTTTTATGGTCTTAGTTTTGATATGGTGATTGGTGAGTGAGTGCCACTATGTCAGAATGAGACAAGTTTCCACTTTGAGAAAAAAAAAAAAATTCTATTGTAAAAATGTTTTGTGACAAGTTGTAACGCTTTTAGAATTTAAGAAGTTAATTTTAGTCCTCCTGCTCTTAAATGTCACAGATTCCTGTATTCCATCATATCAAGAGAGTATGAGATTTATCACTTGCTTTTAGTGTAAATGAAATGCTCTGTTGGCAGATCTCATTGCATTTGCCTTAATGGGAACTGCATGCTTGAGGTAAATGAAGCCCTACTAGAAAGCAAGCAGGCCAACAGAATGTCTGATGCAGTGCTGTCCTTCTGACTTACTTTGCTGTGTCTGCCAGTAGTCAGTATTGCCTGAGGACCCCCCCCCCCCCCAAGAAATTGGTTCCTCCTCTCCTCTTAGAACAGATCTAATTCAATGGGGGCTGTCCATGCCTTTGATATTGGTGTTAGCGTTGGTCTGACTTGTTCTTGTCCATTTCTAAAGATCTCTCTCTAAGATTTCTAAAGATCTCAAGAAACATCTGAAGACACAGCTCTTCCGCTCTCACCTGAGCACCTAAAACACTCCCCCCTCACACTATCTCCTACTAAACTATAAAGTTTAAAAGAAAAAGAAAATCGAATGGTTTAACGCACTTGTTAGCTTTACCTGCTAGTTGGTACCTTGCTTGGCCAACCTTTGGAACTTCATGCAGCACTTCTAATATTGCTGACTCTGTATGGTTTTTCAATTGTGTTGTATTGTACATCACTTGTAAGTCGCTTAGGATAAAAACATCTGCCAAATGAAGAAATGTAAATGTAATGTAAAATGTAAAGATTATATAAAAATTGGATAATAATGCATGCTGTGCACTTTATATACTTTATGCATGTCATATATTTAATTCCTTTCACTGCCCATAGCAGCTGGGTTTTTGGCCATCATGGCCAGCTAACTCTGGTTTTCCTGAAAGATGAGGGTAAGGAGAAAAAGGGTAGCAGGGTTCGCTTACAATGTTCATAATGCAGTCTGGAGAATATGAAGAATGGTAACAGTCATAGAAAAACTTATGTCACCTGTTTTGGTACCAAAGATGGAATCATCTGTTAGGCTACTTTAAGGATGTATCAGCAATGACTGACCCTGCCGCCTAGTGAAGGAGCTCCCCATTATAGCCCACTTGCAGTGCACACACATACTCCCCCAGTCACTCTAAACCCACTGACTAGACACAGAAGTAACATAATCAACCCGACTAATGTCAGCTCCCACTATACCAGTCGGGATGAACTGAAAAGTCCCCAGCACTGCGTCCTGCCTAGATCACAATGTCTCTGGGGTTTTAGTCTGTCAGCAGAAAGAAGTCAACCCCAGTCAATCTGTTATGGTCTTTATTCAGTCAACATGCTAATCACCTCACTGATGTACTTATTTGCACAGGTGAAAATAACAGTGTCTTACAGGTCAAATCACCAGCGATAGAAGGGTGATGATTAATCCATGACTTAGTGAATCTTGTAGATGACTTGAGTGATGTTGTCTAAAAACAAATCCCAAATTCAGCGATTCTCTCTCTCCTCTAGTTGCTTTTGACAGACAGTTCACAGTTACGCTCATTAGTTCACAGATAAATATGTGTTGTGGTGTTATCTGACAAAGGAGATTGGATGGTGAGAGGGAATGCTGTTGTGTCACTGTTATCGAAGAAGTGGCAACAACATCATCAATATCTTTTTTTCTCCTTGCTTGCTTTTTTTACCCAATGGAATTTGTGTATGACCAGCACTTGGGTCTGTGGATCCAGATAGATATTACCTCCAAAAACTGAACCAAAGTCAGACTACTGAGCCTTAGTACTTGAGCCATTTTAGACACATTATTGCAGGTGCTTCAGGCTCAGTGGACACAGCTCCTGTGTGAGCCCCTTCAGAGAAGCACCCTCTGCTGCTGGAGGAATTAAGTGGCTTAGATACGTCTATATAGCAGTCCTAGTGTCCTGTACATGAAAGCTCAACAATTCATTTGTGTTTGTTTGAGTGGAAAATCCTTGCTTCAACATATATATTTGCCTAGAAAGAGGACAAAAGGCAAAGGAACATCTATCCTCTTATCCTAATGCCTGATGGAGAAGTGTGAATGTGTGTGTGTGTGTACCCATGTGTACACATGTGTCATGAGCTCTGTTTCTTCCTCTACAGAAGACGGTGACTGTAACCTCGGTCCTCACCACCAAGTCTCTACCTCTGGTGCTGAAAGCTGCCACCCCTACCATGCCTGCATCTGTAGTAACGCAGCGACCCACTGTAGCCATGGTCACCGCCATCAGCAGCACACCCAAGTCCACCGTCTTGAATTCTGATTCGCAGAATACACCAGTCAACCTTCAGACATCCAGCAAGACCAATCAGGGAGGCGAGGCCATGCGTGTGGTCTCCAAGAATGCTGTAGTAGTAAGTGCACCTCGCTACACCTCAGACTGCATGCTCTTCTTACCAGATCCCAAGTTACTTCAGGAGAAGGAAATGACATGAAGGAAACATGGTTTGGTGGCAACCGCTGAAGACTTCATTAACTTGTCTTTAAATTGGTAAAAACGTGTCCCATAAAAAATGTTGTTCGGAGTGGCGCTTTTTCTGTGCATGAATTTGGGCACAAGGAAATAAAAAAAAAAAAATCCAGTATATTTGTTCGACAGTGTGGTAGAAGGTAGGGTACTGAGTTCACTGGGGTCAAGGTACATTGCTCTGTCTACATGGGTATTTCATTTCTCTTGCACAGATCCGACTAAATGCTTACTACTTTTCCCGTGATAGGGGTGCTAGCAAAAGAGTGGCATAATAGTCGCCTCTCCAGTTATCTCTGCAGCGTAATATGTGAGTGTCTGGTATAGTAGTGCAGAAGTGTACAACACATATTTCTGCTGTGTGTAAATGGGTGGTTTTGTCACAGGTGCAGGCCACTCCCTCTGCCCAGCCTATCAAAGTTCCTCAGTTTATCCCTCCTCCCAGACTGACGCCTCGACCCAACTTTCTACCACAGGTTCGTCTTCCTGAATCTGCTCTCCCCTCCTCCCAATACCCACTCCCCCTCCCCCCACAACTACAGTCATCAGTCATCAGGGAGGAGAAACTTGCCTACAACCGACTAGAGGCCACTCATTTTGCAACAGAAATTACAGTTCTTGAATGGTCCTGCTCAGTAAAAATCAAATATATATATAGCAATAAATGGCAATCTTAAAATGTCACTTAAAATCTTAAAATGCCACAATGCGATCCTTTTTATTATTCTGTATGGACAGTAGCAAACATGGCTTTTTAAAGAAACGGATGAGAGACAGGATTAGCTGACATCACAAATAACTGGTTAGAAACCTTGGATTAGTGATGGGACAAAAAAGCAATGCCTCTCCTTGTTGACAACCTTTTTGTGTGTAAGGGTGCTAAATGTTGTTGACAAAATGTAGAGACATTTCTAATATTTTGAAAACTGCAAATTTTGAAAACATTTCAGCCGTTTCATCTCTTTAATAGAATTCGGTGTATTTGATTTTTAGGAGGAGCTCTCCAATAGGATCTTGATCTATGATTGTCAGGTAGTAAATGCCTTTATGCATCCATTCAAGGCAACATGGTGGATGTGTTAGTTTAGTGCAAAGCAAATATTTATTTCAGCCTAGTAGCTTTATTCCAAACACCTGTCTTTCAGACTGTTGGCTCCCAGAATGCAGTTGGTACATGTGCTTAAGCAAACCCATTCCGATTCTTAGAATTGCTGGTCAGGAAACAAGCTCTGCTTGCCATGTTGGTTTTCACTGACTGGGCATGATTATTCCTTTGTTAGGTTTTTTTTACGTAATTACTCATTTTTGTTCCTGTGCTCAACCGATTCTATTTCTGTTCCTTGTGAGTGTGTTTTTATTGTTGCCTTTATCTGATTCCATTTCAATTGCATGGTCTGACTCAGAGCCCCTGCATTTGCTCTCTTCATCATCAGTCATCCTTCCCGTGTCCTGTAGCTTGTTTTTCTACCTTGTTGTGTAATTTCACTGCATTGCACTTTGGCTGCCATTTATTTGACCCAGTTATTAACCCTGCCTGCATACGTAGCATGAAGACATACTGTGTGTTAGTGCTCTGCCAGGCTTCACAGAGCTGCTGTAATGCCACTGGGACCTCAGTGTGTTTGAGAAGCAAACCCTTCATCAAAGTGCTCTGGGCTGCAGTGTGTGAACTAAAAGGGCAGAATGGTGGTTTGGGTTCTGCTCATTAGCTTTGTACTGCGGCTTGGAGAGGTGCCACTGCATACAGCCCCAGTCCCTGGCAGCAGGGTCCAGACAGGCAAGGGCATCAGACAGGGGGGACGTGGGAAAGCACAGACCTCTGTCCCCAGGTCAGAGTGGATGCCCACACATAGCCCAGCTTCCCTGACTGTCTTAAACAGGAGGAAATCAACTAAAAATCACTCGAAAAGAATGAAAGTTGATATTGTGCTTTTAAACAGCTTGTGACTGTTTTAGTGACAGTTTGAGGTACAGGCAGATGAGCAAGAGAGCACACACATAGTTTAGATTGTGACAACTGGCCATTTGTGAGTGAAGACTTGCAAGTTTGAGATGAGTCATTTTTTGGGGGGAGGGAAAGAGGACATGGGGCACCAGAGGGGAGTGAGACATAGAAAGTAATGCAGTCAGGGGCAGTCCATGTTCGACCCTTTCAGTCCATTCCAAAGCAACTCAATGGCATTACCAGTTTCGGAGTGGTCTGTTTACATAACAGCGTAAAGTCCTTAACAACAGACACTGGCAATGACTGTGACATGACTTTGAGCCAACCTGCATTCACTGACCACTGTCATGACCTTTTGTCCGTCCTCCCGTCACTCAGGTCCGGCCTAAGCCCATCACGCCCAACAATGTGCCCATCGCCCCTGCACCCCCACCCATGATGGCAGCTCCCCAGCTACTGCAGCGGCCGGTGATGCTGACCACCAAGCTGACGGCCACTTCACTGCCATCCACCACGGGCCCTATCCATCAGGTGCGCATCATGAACGGCCAACCCTGTGCCACCATAGCCAAGACCCTGACCACCGGCCAGCTGACAGGCATCGTCATCACCGCTCCGGCCTCCAGCCCCCGCCTGGCTTCTCCACAGACACTGCAGATCAGTGGCCTCAGTACGGACACCAAGGTGAGGGCCAGGGGTGTGGGGGTGGGTGGTGGTGGGTGGTTTACCTCTACTCTGAAGCCACTGCCACAAACAGAAACTCAGATGTTGTGGTCTCTGTTCTCTGTAGGCTGGATTGAGGTTGTCAAAGGAGCCTTTCTAGAAGGGAAATTTCATTAATAGCTCAGTGATGTGAGGTCAATATGAAGTTTTGGACCTTTTTAGGCCTCTTATGCCATCAACTTTCCTTTAGCTGGCAATACCAGCTAAATTACCAGATACCAGCTAAATACCAGCTACACAAAATTAATTTGGTTGGCCTGACAAAAATGATTATGGACTAAACAGAAAACAGCATTCAGTTACAGTAAGAACCAACATGGAGCCTTTCCAGCTCATAAAAAGCTGCCTTTTATTGTAATATTGTATAACTTCCTCTGGGCAATAGAGTCATTATTAGGACAGTACATATGTCGAGGATATGTAATGTTATTAATGTAATTAAACCTCGCATACAGTAAGGAAATAAAGGCTAAATATTGGCTCCTTGTGTGTTTCAGACTGTTAAAACACAGGGTGGGACAGAGCAGAAGACATCAGTCAGTGCCCCTTCCTCTCCCACCCCTCCCCCACCACCAAAGCCCAAACGTGAGGAGAACCCTCAGGTAACACAAATTAGACAATACCAAATGTAAAGACCTACATAGCCGTGGAGCTGGGTTGAATGTGTGGTATCCATCAGCGGTCTAATCCTGTGCCCTGCATCATTCTCAGTTTCAAGGGGTTTCTGTGAAATTGTCAGTATCAGAAACATGGGTAATGTCAGGCAAGATGATTTTGGTCCAGTATTTCTACCCCTACATTAAACTTATAATGTAAATAAGTACAGTTTAATTGCAATATGTACTCAGTCTTAACTGTGAATCTTCTGTTGTTGGTGTTTAAAGTGTAGCTTTTAAAACAAAATAAAATGCCAACTTAATGAAATGTTCACTGAAATGTTCACTTGTGATTGATAGTACTGTGTCTGTGAGGATTGTCTGGGGTGTTGAAAGTGAATAAATTTTGACCCAGTGTTGGATGTACAGCACAGTATTCTTATTTCAATCACATTGTGCAGAACTTTAGTAATAAATCCATGGCTTCACTACTAAAAGCGCATGGTCTAATGGCATTTTAATTTTACATCCTCTCCCCCAGAAACTTGCCTTCATGGTGTCTCTAGGACTAGTGACACACGACCATCTAGAAGGTAAGAGGGGACTTTAGTTCAACTTCTCTCTGTCTGGACTACCTTTGTAATTGTGAATGTTGTAAGCTTCACCATGAAAAGCATGTGTGACCTGTGCTGTCACTTTGCAATGGAACAGAGATTCAGAGCCGGAGGCAGGAGCGAAAGCGCAGAACGACAGCAAATCCGGTCTACAGTGGTGCAGTGTTTGAGCCTGAGGTACAGTGACAGTATAATACTAGAATAGATGTAGATAGTGTTGACACAAGCTTTAATTGGTAAAGGAAGTGCTTAAAACATATCACTATCGGAGAAAATATGTATTGGAGAATTTTTTCAGCCTAAAAATGTACTACATTTGTTTTCTTACCTTAGTACTTCCATTGAGCAGTGAAATTCACTACAGTAAAATCAAGCTCTATTCATTGTTTTGCAGAATATAAGCCCAGTCAGGGGGCATACATTTTGTTCATGGAGCTAATGAAATCATTCTTGTGCTGTGATGTATTTATAGCGCAAGAAGAGTGCAGTAACCTACCTGAATTCTCCTCTCCACCAAGGGACCAGAAAGAGAGGTTAGTATAAATACACCTGATGCAACCAGCCCAAACAGATCATCTCAAATCTGCTTTTTCTGTGACTGAAAATACTTTTGTTCCACTGTGGCCTGTAGTAAACTGAACCACCATGTGAGGGTTTCACAGCATTTTTCTGTAATACTGACATTAACAATGACAGTGTTATCATGGCAGTAAGCATTCTGAATAATTTGCACAGTGAATGTCAGTCCGTCGGTGGGGTCATTTTTGTGTCAAGAAAAAACAAATAGGAGCTGCTTGCAGAAATGAGGTCAGTGAAATTCAACTGTGGCGCGATTTACAGCTGTGCTGATCATTTCTGCAATGACATTTACAGAGAAGAGTAATGAAGTCTGCCATCCGATGCAGTGATTAAACCTTGTAATGGTGTGTTCATCACAGCGTATTAGGGTATTTTAATGGTATGGCTGTAGTCGCACAGTATGTAATCCTTTTCACTAACTGCGAAGCATGCAGTGATGCATATAGTTGAGCAGTATCATGTCTGCATGTCTAAGCAGCCTATTGTTACCTTACTGCACAGAGGATATCAGGAGGCAGAGTGATGGGTCACATTTGTGTTCCAGTGAAGAAGTGCTCTGTTTTCTACTCGGTGGCTTTTAGCATGCTGTTGACTGCCCAGGTGTAGGAACAGCATCTTTTGTGTGATGTTTGTTTTCTTCAGTTTGTACTGGTCCAGTAATGCATTAATTAACTCGAAAGGACTTTCAGCGGGGTCATCTTCTAAAATAACTTAATGGGCGCTATAATAACTGAAGTGCACAGGGGGAAATAACACAGGGGTCGCATTATTACCGGAATTTGTCTGTCTCTGAAAGGCAAAATAATTATAGCTTTGTTGAACTGATGGGTTCAGTTCAACAAAGTTCAGTTCAGTTCATTTCACTAAAATTTAACGGTGAATCATTAATTACTTGTCTTTTTCATGTTTTATTCCAGAATGTAATTGTGTTACAATAGTTCTCAGCTTGTCAAGATGTTGAGCATTTCTGATGAACAAAAATCATCAGCAATTTTGTCCTCATATTCTAATTTGCCTGAGACAAAAGATTTTTAGCCCAGAATAAAAAATGCATGTAAAAGAGTTGCTATTGCTTTGGCTTCTTCCTCCTTGACCCTGCCCTTTGACTGGCTGTCAGTGTTGCTCAGCTCCTCCTGTGTAATCCCACTGCATGCTCCTGCTGTCTTTCTGCCCCATGTGCACTAACTCTGCTGTCTATACTCCTCCTCCTCTTCTTTCCATGCTAGCCAATGAGGACCCCTTGTCAAAGGTATGTCAGACAAATGTTTTGTTTTTTCCTTTTCCTTTTTTTTTTGTGTTGTCTGTCTCATTTTGTTCAGGTCGCCCTCCTAAATACACCAGCGTTCCGGAGCTTGGCTGCCATACCCCGTCCTCCCCTTCCAGCAGCCATCCTGCTTCCCCAGCCCCTGACAAGCCTGAGACTGGGGGCTTTCATTTCCCCACCCAACCCCACACTCTCCCTCTGCCCAGCCCTAGCTCTGGGGATGTAAGTAGCTGCTGGAGCGTACGCTGCCCCAGCCAAGGCCCCCACCTCTGCTGCTGGAAGAGGCCTTAATATAAAACCTCTGCATACACTAGTTCTCAGCCAAGGATAGGAGCACAAGCACACTCACTACTGATTTTCTTCCAGCTTTACTGTGACATTACATCCATTGCCCATTATTTGTGTTTCTGTTTGTTTTACAAAGTCTTACAAAGTGAACAGTCTTCTTCCTCTTCTCTGTAGCTGAAGGACTTCTGTTATGGAATTAAAATGATTAATGGGTGGACTTCAGAGTTTTGTTGCCATTTCAAGTGTAGTGGTGATCCTGTTGGACGTGGCACTCATACATTAGACATGTGAAGTATGGTCACGTAGCAGCAGTGTGCAGCTCAGATTCTCCTAATGAATTAAAAATAAGATAAAAATGAAGTAAAACACAGAAATTAGATGCATCTATGGAGCCCTCTATGATTGGCTGTGACATCTCTTAAAAGTCCCAGAAGCTGTAGCAGTATTGGATAAGCCAACAAATGTGCACCCCAGCCCACCTCTCAATATCCAACTAGTCCAGCCAAGAGCGGCAGCGATATTGATTAGTGTAATTCTTCCTGACAGGGAGACATCCATGAGGATTTCTGCACTGTGTGCAGGCGCAGTGGCCAGTTGCTCATGTGTGACACATGCTCACGTGTCTACCACCTCGACTGCCTGGAGCCACCCCTGAAAACCATTCCCAAAGGCATGTGGATCTGTCCCAAATGTCAAGACCAGGTAACATAGCGCCAGTCCCAGTAGCTACATACCCCTGGCCCCTGTTTCTTTGCTCTGCAGTCCAGTGTCTAGTAGCAGCCCAGACTTAAGAGTTGGTATTCCACCAAGGCATTAATGATTTGGTAGTGCTGCTTGTTGGCAGCAAAGAGGCTTGTTTTGGAGGAGTTTTGGTCCTTAAAGACTTTCAGCCTGTTTGTTCCACAGGGCTGTTGGTGCTTTTACAGTCCACACATTCACTCTGACACCCTGCTCTTTCCAGTCCCATTCTTTAAGAAATAAAGACTGTTCCACGCTTTGTAAGTCTCAACATGGTTTTTTCAGATATCCATGTGTTTCTCTTTTCTGGGGATTCATTCATTCTGTAAGAGTAAGCTGGCACCTGTCACTCATGTCTGATTCTTTTTGTTGTCCATGCTGGTTGTCCATGCTGACCCTGGCAGAGGGTGACTGAGAGGGTGGTGCTGGAGACCTTTCTGCTCTGAGTGAGCTTCTGGAGTGAGACAGTGTGGGACCTGCTGCTCTCTGTTTGTCACAGCAGTAATGCACTGCTTATTTTTTTCTTTTCCCATTTCAGATTTTGAAGAAAGAAGAAGCAATTCCTTGGCCTGGAACCCTGGCCATCGTTCATTCCTATATTGCATATAAAGCAGGTAGACGAATACAGCAAAAGCATGCCGTGCACTTGAAGTCAGTTTCATCCAGGAGATGTTTTTTCCCTACTTGCACAAAGTGAGGTTCCTTGTGGAATTATTAGGTGTCTGTACTTAATTTGTGTTATTTTTCCCTGCCAGCTAAAGAGGAGGAGAAACAGAAGCTGGTGAAGTGGAGCACAGAGCTAAAGCAGGAGAGGGAGCAGCTGGAGCAGAGGGTCAAGCAGCTTAGTAACTCCATAACGGTGAGCACCAATGATGACACTAGCTCTCTCCATCATGCTACTACAATACACTACCTCCGCTGACTCAGCCAGCTCAGTCTTCCCCTGCAGTTTTGAAGCTGAATAAGAACCAGTCCTGAAACTATGGCCCCGTAATCTGCCTGGCGCATGCAGACCAAATCAGATGTAATTTCTGCAGTTTAGGATTCAGGATAGAGATGTTACAGGTGAAAGCTCATGAGTAGCTCAGGGGTAAGGGTATTCCCTTTGAACACAAGCTGAGCTGTACTGTCTGGGTTCAAACCCAGCCATGTCATAAATTCACAATGGCCGGGATGAGGCATTGATAGAACAAACTGGCTTCATTCCGAATAGGCGTGGGTAGGTTGGTCAGGGTTTGACTGTCTCCTTGCATGGGCCCCCATAGACTGCCTGTATAAAATGTGCATGATACACTTGATACACTGTTTAAAAAGCTATTTATGAGATGAACCATCCAGATCACCCGGTAACATTTGTTATCAGACATTCTCTACCAATATAGAAGTACATTGGCTGTATCTGTTGCTAACAGTGCTAACTTAACCTCATATAGGTAGTTGTGTGTAACAAGGATTAGTACAAAGAATAGCTAACTGTAGCCTTTTATGTCAGCAGTCTAGTTACTGTTTTACAAAGGATGTGTTTCTAACTAATCATGTATAATTGTACATTTATTTTCCTCATGCTAATATGTCTGCATGGACATATATCTCTGAGCCGTATCACCTTGGCATGGTGGCACTTGTTTCCTGAGGTAGGAAACCGGTATCACAGGCCATGTCTAGAGACTACAGGGCCCCTGAACTCCTCCTGGTTGCTGCAATATGTTTTAAGATTCTGAAAATGGGGAGCATAGTGGCATTGGTACTAGATAATTAGAGATGACAATTAGTTGAATCTTGGTTTCTGTCAAGTTCATAGACATGGTAAAGTGCTATGTGACTTAACAGGGCCAGGGCTTTGTTGTTAGTGAATAGAACATTTTTAAGATATGAAAACTGGATTGAATATTGAATCCTGATGGCTTGCCAGTGTGTTTTTCTATGATGTATGGGTTATCAGTATCTTTGTATGTTGGACCTCTATGAGTTAGAGATTCCTCTCCTTTCTCCCCTAAAGAAATGCATGGAGACTAAGAACACCATCCTGGCCCGGCAGAAGGAGATGCAGGCATCGCTAGAAAAAGTGAAAAGCCTTGTCCGCCTCATCCAGGGCATCAACCTCGCCCAGTCCCTGGAGACTGGCAGTCCAGAGGGTATCGCTAATGGCACAATAGACTGCTTGAGCAGCAGTGCAAACAAAAAAAATTGCAGCAACAACACGAACAACCACCACACGGAGATACCCACCACCACTGCCAGCATAGAGGAAGCAGAGGCAATTGAGGAGCATGTCAGCAACAACAACAGTAAAACCTCAGAGCCATCCCCGTCCTCGGTACCAGCCCCCAGCAACAGCATGGACAGTGCAAAATAACACCTGCTCCTACCCCTCAGACCAAGAACAAGAAGCCCCCAAACACTGGAGAGAGCTCACTCACACCCCAGAGCAGTGCTCCAAGTTGCCTGTGTGTGTGTGTGTGTGTACACACACATACACACACATAATATTTATATGTGGTTGGACTGTGAACAGGAGATTCTGCATCCAAGAGTGCCAGTCTGGGTAATGGGAGGGGGCTGAGAACAGAGGGTTTGGTCTGGTCTTTTGCTAGTTGATGGTGGAAAATAATAATAAATAATAAGGATGATAATAATTTCAAACATCACACCAGTGTGTGCCTGCAACAGTCGCCCTTGAGCCTCTTGTGGGGATTGTTTCCTTGGTTGTCTTAGTTTTTAATTAGTCAGGGGAGTTGGGTCAACAGATGTCCAAAGAGCGTTTGCCATGGGTCCCCGCTTGTGTGTCACCAGCACAGATCGATGTAAATATCTGACTAAAACAGCAGTACAGCATCCCAGTCAAGAGCTACCCAGCATGGGACAAGAGTATCAGTATTCATGGACAGTGTGGAAATTGTCTAGGTATTGCTGTGTTTTGACCCAAGTTAGACTTTGGGGCGAGAATCAAACAACATGGCCAGCAGTCCCCCCCCCCCCCCCTGCCAAGCCCTACCCCTACCACAGCCAGTAAACCCATGATGAAACAGGAGATCCAGAATCATGCCTCAGGCTCAAAGATCACAACCATTAAGCATAATTTCCAGTGGTTGCACAGATACAGGAACACAGGACAGACAGTAAAGGAGTTGAGCAGACAAAGAAATACAGGGCAGACAGTGAGACGCAGGACAGAGACAGGAAGAAGGAAAACGGTGAGAGAGAGCTGCACAGACACAGTGGTAAATGAGGAGGAAAGCGGAGGTCATCAAGCAGAAGCACCAGGCCGCGCATGGTAACTTACTAGGAATAAGTGTCAATCCAATGTGGTAAGTGAGGTTTTTTGCTTTTGTTGTTTTTTTTTTTGGTTTTTTTTTTTTTTTTTGAGTCATTGTGTCAATTTTACAGGCACTAATTGCAAAGTTGCAAGAATGCAGTCACAGAAAATAAAATTATTTGTGAGGAGTATTTTTAAATAGGAAAAGATATTCAGGTCTTCCTAGTCTTGAGAAAGATGAGAAATTAATTCTGGAAAAAGTGCTTTTCTGTTTCATAAACGTCATTTCTAATAAGCGGTGTTAGAACTGGAATAGATTCTGTAAATACTTTTCTTTTGTAAGAGGTGATCTGTGCATATAAGATACTTATACGTGGAATTCTGAACTGCCAAATGCTATTGTAGCCAAATTCAGCAGGGATGTCTCTTTTTTCAAAATAAACTATAATATAATGAGAAGCTCAACAAATTGGATTCCCTGAAATAGGCATAAATTTCATGCCACAAAATTTTTGAACTTTAAAGTGGCATTTCAGAGCGTTCATGACCGAAGGATGGCAACAGGAAAGGGGAAAAACCCTTAAAATAAAGCACAAACTTGTTCCAAAGCGAATCAAAAAACAACAATCAGCACTGTCTTTCTTCACATACACAAAACTACAAGGAGAGCTAGCAATCTGAAGACACTTTTTTATTTCATTGGCCTTTTTTGTCATTTGTGGTTCTGTGGTGCTGCAGAGGCACTAGGAAGACATTGTTAGATATCATGTCATGTTTATATCATTGTCATATCTGCATAGTACCTGAGTAATGTACATATTTACAACAACAAATAGAAATGAAATTGAGGTACAGGTGAAACCAAGGATTGTAGTCAGCTCCCTGCAAAGAAATTTCATTTCTGAAAAGGAAAAAAGTTTTTGTTTTTGGGGCAGTGTGACATTAAATCCAAAGGCACAATGTTAAGACTGATATGACAGAACTACATATTTTTTTTCTTTACAGATTACAGAAGGCAGTGCTAACTTTGATTGATGGTTTCTGTTTATTATCTAAAAATTGTCTGAAAGCAAAACGTTTCAAATATCATTTCTGTTCTAAGTGGAGTGGTGTTAATTAAATGTAGCGTTTTTTTTTTTGGAATCATATTGTAACATTTGGTGTCTGTCATTTTATCTTAAGGCACTAAAGTGAGTAAGGGCTCAACATGTTATATATGTCAGAACAAGTAATGCATGATGCTTCTATTCAAAATTGAGTAGAACAAACCTGACATATCCTGATGCTGAAAGTTCAGTGCCATTGAAGAGAATGTTTTAGGGTGCTTTCACATGTGCCCCTATGGAGCGCTCGGTGCTGCTAAATGTGTTGCTAAACTGGTTTTGCATGAACATTACCCCTGGCACCTCACACCAGTTTGGCATGGTTGCACTGGGAAGTACCTCCTGTCCTATATGATTAAAAAAACCTAGAACAGGAAGCAAAGAATGAGAAGTGTGTGAGGTAGATTTTTTTGGTATGACTGTATTAAAGTATAAAATGAGCAAAAGAGATCCTACAATATAGGGAGCAGTTTGAGGAGCAGAAGAATCTAATCAGAGCAATAAGGGCAGCTGTTGGTATTCAGTGAAATTGTGGGCCAAATGTATAAATTGAAAGGCTAATATTAGCTAGCAGACTGGCATACAGGCTAGTTAAATGCCACCAAGCAGGCAGAAAAAAATCAATAATCTAAAACTAGAGTGCTCTAGAGTGCAGTTGTTGTGATGACACATTTCTCGAGGATCGGCATGTGTGAAAGCACCTGTGGTTGTTCTTGAGGTCCTGGAATCTTCGTTTTCCCTGCTACTCATTGAGTTTCTCTCAGTATCGTGTGTTTTTTTGTACTGTTAAGTACCATTTCTCCTTCTTTCCCTGTGCCTCACCCTACAGCACATTTTCATTTTCAAATTGCACTGCAGATTTAATACATTTTGTGACAAATATCTCCAGCAACACAAAAAAGGAACCAGATAGAAAGCACAAAGCAGTTTCTCAGATTCTGTAACTGTCTTTTTGCATATCGATAAATAGTGTAAGGTCAATCAGGTACCATAGCACTGATGGTGTTAACTTCTATGACCATCATGTTAGGTATCTGTTGCTTTTTCATATTCCTGGCCACCTCTTTCACTGGTCTTCTGAGGTTGACATCATATATATATATAAAAATGTTGTATAGCAGTTGCCTTAAGAAATTAATTTTCACCCTGAACAAAAGTGTGTTGAAAGTATTGTGGGAAGATTTCTTCTGTCTGTGCCAGGGTTGACTTTTTGAGGTTACACCTGAAATGTATGTACTCTTACAATAATACATTTTTTGAGTTACACGAAGGTAACATTATTCAGTATAAAGGGGGACCAGCCGTCATTACGTAAATAGGAAAGGTTTTTCGGGGTACTGTAATCCAAGCTGTTAAGTAGTCAGCTGTTAAATGTAGTGTTACTGGAATCTGCGCTGAAATGACTGTCCCTGTGATGGATATGAAACCAGGATGTGGATATGTATATTGGAAAGCTGTTTGTGATAGACCATGCACAAGGCCTTTCAAATGCAAGTGAAGTACATGTGTTTGAAAGTGTGAAATTTGTTGATTTTCAGATGATGTGATGCACTTTTTGGTTGAACACCTTCCTAGTATTAATTTCCTTTAGTTTCTGTCAAAACACAAATATATATATATTATATACTATATATATAAATCTATGAATATATATCAAATGGAAATCGAGGTGATATCCTTATACCCTGGATGTGAGCTTTGTTTCTTTCTCAGAGATTGACAAAAGATTTGCACGTCAGCAAGTCAGCCAGGGCAGCACAGTGGTCATGACATTATTTTCTATGGTTTGTGGTGCAGCTAAATTGCATTGGTAGGATGGTCTTACTGTAAGTCCCTAGTAGTATATCACTACACTCAGCCATGCAGTAAAACGATTATGATCTCCATCTATAGGTACTGGGCCTCCTGAAACCCCTGGCTTGTGCTTGTTGGGAGTGTAAGAACTAAATGGGATCCCAACTGGAAAGCCTTCTTTTCACATCAAAGCAGCTGTCCAGTCAGTTCAATAAAATGTATGCCTTCTTATGCAATTTTTTTCTCTTGGAAGATTTTTTAATATGCATTTATTTTCTTTTTTTACACAAACTTGCAGTTACTCTTTTCTAACACAGGCAATATCTATTGACAAAACTATTTTAGAATGATATAAACGTTTAAAGAAATAAATTAATCATTTTCTAACGAACAAAAGATGACACAGCACTTCCAGAACCCTATAATGCTGAGAATTTAGAATGGAGGATGTGTTTCATGTGAAAAAAAAGTACAGGAAGCACTGAATGCCATGACCTGTGCTGACTTTCATTTAAAAAGTTATATGATATGGGCTCAAAGAAAGATGAGAATCCACTGAATTCAATCTCTTTCTCCTCATGAGTAGTCCTGCCTTTTTGATGCGCCACGCTGAATGTTCCTGTACATTTATTTTGGAGGGTGGGTGTTGGGAAAGGGGCAAGGGTCCAAGTTGAGTATTGTGGAGTACTTTGTTTTGTATGAATTAGATATTCTAAAAGCCACATATTGTACAAATTCAAGCATTCATAATTTAAAACCAATGTACCCAAAGAATCTGCATTTTGCTATTTTTAAGCCTTTTATATGCATTTTAATACATATCAGTTAAAGTATGAGACTATGATTTTATGCTTCAGCTTGGCATCTTGAGTACCATCTATCCAGAATTTGTCCATCAGGGAAAATGGGACCTATTTTCTGCACCCTATTCTCATGTTGCATTCATGTTGACTTTAAAAAAAGGTTTCCACCAAACAAACTTAATCTTGGGACTTTCTATTTTAGGTTTAAAGGGTCTTTTGTGTTTTCATACATAGCCATTGCCAAGTGGTATACAATCAGTCAGAGCAGTTTGGTGTACAAGGTGTGTGGAATATTATATGTTTAAATTATTACATATAATGTTTTCAACCTATCAGGCATATTGAATTTTAAATCGGTGTATTCCAAGGGGCACCACTGACAACTCCTCATTCACACCCTGACTTGTGCATTAAATTTCCAGCGTCATATCTCAGCATATTCCAGTTACATCTTTTTCTCACAATATACCAAGTCACGACTGTGGCCTTCTGATACCAAGATGTTTCATCATTACAACATTATTGTGACCTCCCCAATGTTGTTCACCTTTTACAGCTTCTTACCTCATCCTCTGTAATTTCATTTAGAAGACATTTTTCATTTAACTGTGCTAAAAAGAAAAAAGTTTTAAAAAATCTTCCACTTTGTTACACACAAAACAAAGACGCATTGTAGCGATACAAAGATGCAGAGGTACACCGGATGTGCTGAACTATGTGTAAATTGTTTATTACACAGTCTGCAGATTCTCTTGTAAGAATTGTTTATTGTATTTTTCATAATGACTTTGAAAAGGAGTGTATGTTTATTTTTCAACTTCTTTTGTTAAAGATCTTTTTGTTGTTGTTTGCCTGACATTGTTAGTGAACCGCTGAATTTCTTTACCTCCCTGTATTTGAGCCTCTTCTGTGATATAAGTTATTTGTATGCAGTGTTTAGCAAATACTTTAGAAAACATTGGAAACAGTGGGGATTAGGAGCATTTGATCAATTTGTATTTATTTATTTTACCATTTTGCTAAATAAAATAACAAAGCCAAGCGTCTGACCTTTATCGCCTTCATTTCACTCCAAGCGTTCAATGTTTCTGAATGGTTTTAGTTACCTACATTTTCATCTTACATAAGTTAAATTTTTATAGTTAACCTCATGAAATGGAATTTTTATTTTTACCATGAACATTTTACTTTAAGTGGCCAGTGGCATATTTGTAAAGGTTTAGAGTGACTTAAAATTATTTATAATTGTTAATTTCCTGTAGTTCTTTGAAATACAGGAATTAAGGCAAGGGTACAGTGTTTGGTTTGTTTTTGTATGTGACCTTTTGAGAGGTCACTTACCAAAATGTGACTATGCAACATGTAATAATAAAATTGTGAATGTCTCTTACAGCTCAATGAAAAGTTGCTAACAGATACTGTAATGGGTATGAGTGTACTGGCATAATATGGCAAGGAGCAATTGTTTCCAGAGGTATCGGGAGCAAAGGGTCTACTCTAAACTAAATGTTCAGACTGCAACAAAATGAATGAACTTTAACTTAATAAATCACAAATAATGTTCTCTTAGCTGTACAAAGCATAAATGGTTAAATGCAGTATTTTAATAGAGCTTTTGGATCTTGTCATTTAAGATCAAGTAACAAGCATCTAGCTAGGATCTATGTATCAGTGCACGTGTTCACTTAACTCTGCAATCAACAGGTTTCCTTCTGTTTACACATTCCTCAAAGATGGGAACTGTTCCACGCAGCAACCACCTCTCAAACCTCACTAGTCAAAACTTTTAAGATAATTACTTAGGTATAGTCATGTGGAATACTATTCGCACTAGGAGCAAAACCTTGGAATTTTGTCTGATAGTAAGGCAAGTATGTACTATTCAACATCTCACTCTACATTCTGTGTTGTGATTATCTGAGACCCGTCGAAGTTCTGTGAGGGGTTCACTCACAGATCCTTGTAGGCAACGTCTTTCCAAGATCCCACAGCACAACAAGGCACCCAAGGCGTCTTTCTTTCTCCTGCCTACTGTATCTCACACCTGCAGCAATTACCATTGCATGGTCTTACTGCGGGTAAGCTTGTTCTTCAGTGCGTGTCTCATCTGCAGCATGCGTGAGCGCTTGTCCATAGCCAGCAGATGCCTGTAGAACTCCAGCCTCACCTCCCGCACCAACTGGTTGAACGCTGTCTCCACTGCTGCTGTGCCTTCTGCCACTGACAGCTCATAGAAATTACACCTGCACAACCCAGAAGGACACCAGGTAGGTAAGCGTTGCCCCTGCTCAGGGTGAAAATTCAGCTGACTTCATATTATGCTCCTTGGTATTTCTGCTAAGATGCATGATGCTTTGCACCAGATTTAAACAGGAAAAAAGCTGACAGCTCTTAACCCTGATTTTAGTCCTAGATAAATAGGTTTTTCAATCATAAACTCTTACATCCCCTAGCATACCCTTTGTGTATGTTGTTTGACTCGGAAATTTTTTTTTTTGTGAGTGCATGTTTTTATCCATTTTTTATCCATTTAATATGTAGGTACAGCTAAACGATATGGCAAAGTATAAAGGGGAGCTGTGAAAAGTAAAATGGACATTGACAAATGAAAGCCTTAATAATATGTCATTAAGACCAGTGATGTAATGGATAAATCAAAGTACTGACCTCAGGTCACTGGCCAGGGCCTGTCCCTCCTCTGTTCGTACCACTCGTCCATTCTCCATGTCACACTTGTTGGCCACAATTACAGTGGGAATGCCTGCCAAAGGACAGTAACCACATTGCTGAGAAACCATTGGAGCTTGTTTTCAGATCTGTTTTAGAACTTTGCCTGTATGTAATCATTCAAGCTTGTTCTCTGCTGTAAGACTGACAACCACAAAGTAACCCCTTCCATAAAGCCCAAGGAAGCATAAATTTACAAGGAAGATAAAGTGCTACTGAGGGACTTTATCAAGCTACTTTCTCTACTACATGTACATTGCTTCAGCTTCTAAGTCCTTTTAGGGGGATGAATGGATTGTCTAGTAAGGCAAAGAATGTTCTTGTACCTTTAGCAGTTTTACAGCTTAATATCTTAGCACCAGTCTAACCCACAGAGTCACTCGAGCCTCCCTTTCAATGGAGTGGCCTACCCCAGGACAACTACAAAGGAATAGGCAAGCTTGGCCATCTCACCTAGGGTCTGCTTCACATGGTCGATGAGCCTCTTCAGGCGTGAGACTGACTCAAAGCTGCCGCGGTCTGTGACAGAGTACATGATGAGAAAGCCATCTCCCCATTTGATGGAGCTCTCCAGGGAACTGGCTGCAGGCCCCACACACTCCCAAACAGACAGACAGAGGGGACAGTTAATGTTAATGCTTTGATGAGAAACATAGAGTTCCTACTTTGTCTCAAAGATGTTTGTTATTTGTCAGGCTTTTAGAGGGTGCAGGATTTAGTTTTTTTTTCCTGGCAGCTGTGTATGTTCTGCTTTGATATGTAGAAAAGTGTTCCAAGTTTTGTCAAACAAAGCATCTATTGCATCTGCATCCAACTCACCCACAATTCAGAATAAAAGACTCCAAAGGTATGTGTAAAACAGGGTCTCGATGCTATCTGTGCTATGACTGCTATGTATCATCTCCCACTATCGAGGAATTGATATGTCAAAAAAAGAAAAAAACCTGTGGAACAGTAAGAAATAATTGGAGAGGTCATCCAATAATAACAGCTGCAACAAAATCCAACTACCTTGTTAGCTGTGTCCAATATCTCCAGATCAATCACTTCTTTGTCCACAAGTTTCTGGCACCTGTAGGTCACCTCTGTACAATGGAGACACAAAGTGACAGTTGACCTTATAAGGCTACACCACGTCCTTACATAACAGCAGTAAAACATGATTCAGTGTCTCTTTACCCTTTTTATGGTCATACTCCCCGATGAAACGCTTGGTGATGAATCTGACACACAGAGCTGAATGAAGCAAAACAGAACATGTCATGGTGAGTGCACACAGGCCCATAATGTTTGAAATGTTTTCTTGGAAGGCAAAACCATGACCCCTACATAAAAACATCCTTTCACTTTATAGATACAAGTGTATGAGACAGAGGATATTTCTCCACAGTGATGTTATTTTTTGTTTTCAGCAAGTATGTGTTCTTTTCAGTAATTTTCCTTTTTGTACACTTTCCCCATTGTCTGGTTATTGAACACACCATTCCATTTTGTCATATCAATACACTTACCTACTTCCTCCAGACCTTATAATAGCATGAATTAATTCAAGATAAAAAAAAAATGTCATTTATTAAGTCTTACCAGTCTTTCCACAGTTGTCTCGGCCTAGTACCACCAGTTTTGCTCTGGTCAATTTCCTATTTTGTCCACAGTCAGTCATGGTTTAAGAGTATGGAGTCCTATGGACATAGGTTCTTTCAAAATTTATCATCTCAGTCTACATTACAGCGGGTAGAAAAAATCTTCTGAATCTGTTGTATATAAATACCAAAGACACTATATGGTGACAAATATTTAAAAAAAAAACAATGGTATGATTATCATTGTTATGAAAAATTAGTTTGATTTGCTACATAGCATTACTTCCAGGCTCCTGTAACAAGCACATAAATTATCTAAAGTCAGTTAGAAAACACATGGTTTACCACTACTATTATTTCTATTAGTTGCATAATTACTGATTGAAAAAATAAAATATTTATCTATGAACTTAAAAAATATACATATTCTACTTACGTTGTCTGTGGTGTTGTCCAATCAAATGTTCTAACTGTAGAAAAACTCAACTTATATTAACATATACATCTACGGCAGAATCTGCTGTCTTCTCCCAGGACACTATTAGAATGAGACAAAACTGCGTATTCGTCACTGTATGGAGCTTAGCATCATCATACCGCAGTGTAGAATGTTGCGAGTGACTGCTACAATCCACAATAACGTAGCACAGTGCCACTGTCTGCTCCAAGTCCCTGCTAATAATTAAGGGAGATGTTGTGGTAATAATCGTTGCTTGTTCTTTTTTGGCATTTGCACTGCTTTCCCACCCTCTATCCAGCTGTCATATTCAGTTTTCCATTTGTAGAAGCCTTTTCCAGGGCTCATTAACCAGCTATTTGATTAATTGTGGTTGACAGCGAAGTGTGCTGTGCAGTGAAGATGACTCGCCTGGTCTTAGCGCCCTCACAAGCAACCGGCACTCAACAGTATTGTCACCAAAGTTGCTAGGCCTTTTTTCTATAGAGCTTAAGTATATTAACCACATATTAATTTGTACTGTGAAATTGTCATTGTGGGTTCACAGAAATAACTGGAATCAATGTAGGAATAAACATGAGGGAACTGCGGAAAAGCAGTGTGTTTAATAAAGAATAAGACATAATCAATGAAGCAATGACAACTGCAATTACATATAACTTCTCATTGCTCCCCTTATTGAAATACACTGCCTAACTCTGCTTAATTCTCAGAAGTAAACTGTAACATGAGTTTGTATCAATTATAAAGTTATTCATCTACCAGTGACTCTAAGGTACAGCAATGATCTTCACCTAACACTAAAAAGTGGAGTGCTTCTTGGACAATCAAGGTTGCCACTAAAGATCAAACTGATTCACAGAGATTTTTTTAGATTTTAAAAATAGGAGTGAATGAAATCTGAAATATATTCAGACAACATCAAGGCATTCAGCTAGGCATGTCCCCAAGATAGCAGATGCTATACAAATACTGCATACTGCCTAGACAATATACTCTTCCATATACCCACAACCTGGGGACCACTTTCTCAAAACATCCAGTGAACAGTAGATACTGGATTACTTCTACAAATTCTATAGCTCAACAGCTGCATTGCATGCAAAGATATAATTAACAGGTCATTCCTCAAAACAAAGGCTTTGGGAGATGCAGAATAAATACGGTTATAGCAATCCTTCCCTGGCTCACCATAAAAAGCAAGTGCCAAATCAGAGAAAAAACCAAAGAAGTGATATATTGTGACCCAGTCCAATACTAAAACTTACTCATTTTTACAGTAATCAAATAATTAGAAGAGAGTGCCTGCTTTGTATGCCTTAAAAGTCTGTGAACACTTCAAACAGAAAACAGCACTCTCATGGTCTTCTGGGGCCCTTGTTCACAGGATGTATCCATGACCTATTCTCCTAAATATCTAGAGATCTAGCTGAAATGGTTGAGTATGAGCTCCTGGCGTATCCGGAAGGCCTCAGAGTCAAGTGAGTCCATTTGCTCACTCCCTTCCTCTGACTGATCTGGAGTCTCTGTCCTCTCAAATGTCCAGGCATCCAGGCCAGACTGCAGGGACACATTGTGCAGGACACAGCAAGCCAGGATGATGTGAGCACACTTCTCAGGAGAGTACTGCAGATACCCCTTGGACCCATCCAGGCAGCGAAAGCGGGTTTGAATGGCCCGGAATGTGCGGTCCACAATCTCATGTGTGGCAGTGTGTGCCAGGTTGTAGCGGTAATCCGCAGGGGTTTCCGGGTACTGTAGGGGTGTCATCAGCCACTTTTTTAGAGGGTACCGGCTGTCACCTGCAAGATCCAATACAGTTAGTCTACCTCTCAAATAGGGTAGAGACTATTTCACAAATGAACCTCACAAGCATATCAAGATGTACAAGAGAACATGTTCATACAACCAAGTCTTCCTTTGACAAGGCATAGAAAACAAAAAAAAAATGTGAGATCTCAAACAATGCTCAGTAAGCACTACAATGCCTAAGTACTTTCACCTACGTCTATGAATTTCAGCCAGCTTTGGTATTAGTAGAAAATCTTTTATCACCATACAAACAACGTATATAAAACAGGGCATATATGCTTACCTAATAACCAGCCTTCGTGGTTCTCCTGCTCTTCAAAGAATCTGTTCACTGAGGACTGCTGGAAAACTGCATTATCCTGCAAACTGCCCGGCCAGTGTGTCTCCGCGCTAAGTAGAAGTCCCCTTGAATCGCAAACAAGCTGGCAATTAATGGAGTGGAAGCCTTTCTTATTGACAAATGACAAGTCCTCGGCATTCGGCGCTTTTATGGCGATATGAGCACAGTCTATCACTCCGATGACGTTGGGCATTCCTGCCACCCTGTAAAACTCCTCTTTGGACTGCTGTTTTGTGGCATCGTCCCGAATAAAACCGATAAACTCGGAAGCCTTTTCAACAAGCGCTTTGGTGACATTGGTAACACAGCGACTCATCGAGGCCTGACTGATGCCAATGGCGTCTCCCATTCGCGTCTGGAAAGACCCCGAAGTGTAAAAACCTAAAGCAGCAAGTATTTGGACGTCCGGGCTAATTGCTCTTGACCTTTGCGTACGCCGTGACAGCGTGTCACCCAGCAGTTCCACTAAGTAGTAAATAAATTCCCGCGGGAAGCCAAACGTTGACAACAGAAATTCATCAGATACAGTCTCTATATCAAACCTATCCAGGGTTTTGTGGCCACGTCCGTGTAGCAAAAGGTCACAATCCAGGATAGCTATCGGTATAGCCATTTAAGTGCACAGAAAAAAAGAAACTAAAAACGTGAAACTGAAAAAATCAATGTAATTTCACTAACGTTAGATGACTGGTTAGCTACAAACGCGAACAAATGGCATAATACAAACATATACCTTGCTAACGTTACTTCGAAAGTTTTCAACAAATCTACCGCTCCTTTAAATCCAAGCTCGCTGTGTACGTGGCCTTCCAGGCTAACATACTGCTATTTTTATCGTTGTCAAGAATGTTAAGGTGTCCCTTGGTGGCAACCTAGCATAAACAATGTGTTAGCTAGCTAGCTACACACAAAGCTCCGAGCGCTAGCTGGTGCTAGCTAATTTTTTCTTATCGATTTTTAGTCTAGTTATCTTATCATTACTACTATTAGCTACCTATATACATTTCAGTAGCTACTTTGGTTAGATAACTAAGTAGCCAACTCGGCTACCTCTACCTTCTCCTTGCAGACACTCGTGCACGACTTTCCCACAGTGATGACGCATATGGCAAGCTTTTGCGTAAACAATCACCAGGGCGCTAACAGTAGTTGACTTACTTTCGACCACTCGACATGCTGTTAAACTCAGCCTTTTAAGTTCAGATTGATTTCCGCAGAAATAATGAACAACGTGAATTGGCTCTATTTAACCATTGTATGTATAACATGTCGCATATCCATGTTAATGTAATTCCTGAATACACGGAATGTAACGAAAGCGGTTTTCCCAATAAACTGATTCAAAATGAACGTAGTTTGTTATGCAGCTCATCATCTGATAGGCTGAAAATAAACAGAGAGACAGGCGGCTGGAGATGTTGGATTCTTGTCATCTCCCGATTAACCGAAGCGTTATTTGACATACTAAACTTAAATCTAGTTTAACACAAGATCACTGAATTACCAGGATTTGTATATAGCAAGCTCTTTAGCTAAACTAACTAGCGAATGAGCAGTAAGTACATGCTTGTAACGTGCCGGTTAGCTAGCTAAGTAGTCACTGAACTGGCAAGCTAGTTTTTAGCAATAGCACTGACTTTTAGGTAACGTTAACATGCGTATTCTAGAGGCTAGCTAGATTTCTAACGGCTGGTGTGTCTGGGGAAAATACCCCCCTAACCCGCAACGTAGCGGATAACTGCACGCCAAACTTATCAACCATCCCTGCAGTTGTGGCATGATTAGCCTGGTAGCTAACAAGCAATCCAACTATGTACATGAACGGTAACGAACTAATCAAATAATTAGAGGGCAGTCATTTGCTAATTTGCTCCATTAGCCGATGTAATGGAGCAACTTTGTTAGTTAACCGTCAGGTTGATTGAACGGTAGCTATGCTAGCTTGCTAACTTTAATTGTCAACATGTACCCCACATAGCTAACTTACCGACAGCAAACTATGTTGTCTTTTCAGTCATGGAATAATGAGACTATAGCTAAATTTTCTGTATGCGTAATATAGGTATGAGTAGCTAATATCACAAATTTCAGATAAAAAACAACGAACCAATACAGCAAAGTTAAAATAACTATTGATCCATAGCTATTTAGCCAGTTTGGTGACGTATTCTTTTCACATCACCCCTGCAGGCGCCTTCCATTATGGACAGCGACCTCAGTTCGCAGGACAAGAAGGACTTGGACAAATTTATCAAATTCTTCGCCTTAAAGGTACCGGTCTGTCAGTTAGTACCTCTAACAAATTTTAATCCAAGAAATTATCGTACCCTTGATTAAAGAAGCAGAACTACACAGCCAGTGTCAGACACTAATGTTGCCCTTCATTTCTGGTCAGACTGTACAAGTGATTGTTCAGGCTCGGCTTGGAGAAAAAATCAGCTCGCGCTCATCATCTTCACCCACAGGCTCCGATTGGGTAGGTGACTGACTACCGCTTTTGGGCTCAGAATTTTATGGTGACATAGCAGGTCTTCACCAGCATATATACATGGCCTGACTTTCCATGTATTTCCACAGTTTAATCTAGCAATAAAAGACATCCCAGAGGTGACTCATGAGGCTAAGAAAGCATTGGCGGGGCAGCTACCTGGCATTGGCAGGTCCATGTGTGTGGAAATCTCCCTCAAAACTTCAGAGGTGAGAGTGCACTGCCTGCCCTGAAAGAGATAATAGACTTTTTGGGTGTGGGTTGAAGCTTCAGACTGGAAACAGAAATCTGAGTCTGCACTCATTGTACCATATTCTGTCATTCCATTTGATTATCAAGAAAGTATAGTAAAAGAAAATGATGTGAGTGTGGGCTCCTATTTTTAACTCATCCAAAGTCCTGTCGTGACTTCACTTTTAGTGTGCAAAGAAGAAGAATTTACAGAAGTATTTATTTTTTTTTACAGAAATGTATGTATACCATTATTGTGTTTTGAATATTTTATTGTTTTGTCTGTTCTAAATGCAGTCTAATCAATGACACTGGTGTGTAACCCTGGCTTACTCTGTAAATGCATTATGCAAAAGGTATGTTTATGAGGTCAGTGGATCAAATAATGTTGGGTATTAACCCCACAAATCCCAACAGAAAAGTCTGTAAAAACATACCTATGTTTTACAAGTGTATTATCTTTTTTGCAGGGAGATTCAATGGAATTGGAAGCATGGTGTTTGGAAATAAATGAGAAGTATGTTGCATCTTTTTTGTTGATATTTATTTTTTGTGTTTAATTTGGTAAAGTATTTCAGCCATTTCAGCCACAGCTGATTTTGTGACAGTCATGCAAATTATTAATATTTATTCTAAATATAAAAGTTACCAGCTGTTGTATCAAATATCTGGTAGAAATGAAGTATCAGAGGTAAGATTTGATATTTGATGACTTCACTTCCAGAGTTAAAATGACACTTGTACCAAAAAACCACAAAACTACTGATACATGCTTCTTGCATTTCAGGTGTGACAAAGATATCAAGGTGTCTTACACCGTTTACAATCGACTGTCAATACTACTCAAATCCCTGCTTGCTATCACAAGGGTGACCCCAGCCTATAAGCTATCTCGGAAGCAAGGCCATGACTACGTAATACTGTACAGGTATATTTACTCAGATGTTCAAAGAGCAACAGTATATGCCTTGGAACAAAAGAATGTTTTTCGCAGTTCAGTCTGCTTATGAAAAACTACTGTTGAAAGAATCAGTGATCAAATTGTATTAGCATATTTTAACTGTTCAAAACATAAAACATGCTTCACTTTTGAATCAGCTACTTATAAAAGTTAAATCTAATAGAAACATTTAATTCTTATAAAGGGAATTCACAGTTAATTCAAGTTGGCTATTCACAATACACTGAATACTGTCTTCTCATTCAGGATATATTTTGGGGAAGTGCAGCTTTCTGGACTTGGAGAAGGTATGTTTTATGTGTAAAGCTGTAGATGTATTTGTCACCTGTATGACACAAACCAGTCAGGCGGATCAGTCCAGCTGATTGTCCTGAGTTTAACTCTACTTTACAATAGGTCAAGCCCAGACAGTCAGTGCTGGTGTTGTGTAGGTAATGATTTGACACAAAGTGAAAAGGATCTGTATATATTTCACTCTGCTGAGTTTTTTTCTACTACCTGTAATGTTCTGACCTAAATATTTGTCTAAGGCTTCCAAACCGTGCGAGTGGGGGTAGTAGGGACTCCTGTTGGCACAATAACCCTATCCTGTGCTTACCGAACAAACCTGGCCTTCATGTCCACAAGGTATGGATATTAACCTTGGAGTGCTTCAGTGAGAAATGACTATGCAAACCTCAGTATTACTTTTAACTTATGTACTATTAGCTGTAGGAAGCATATTTTTCTCTTGGTACTGAACAGTACTTAACAAATGTGGTGTCAGGATACTTGTTTTTATGGGCCGACAACAGTTTATGTAAACACCTTGATTTGAGCTTTTCTGAATGCATTAGAAGCCCCAGCTATCACGTGGTGCCTGTGTGCTCTTATCTCTAGTCCTGCATTGACAGATTTGCAGACAGGTGGCCTTTTTTAACTTGTCCCTCAGCAGCAGACATCAGTCAGAATGGAGCAGAGTCATGAAGTGAACTGGATTAGAGGGTGAGGTGAAAAAAAGACTTTTAAAATGGAATGAGGGAGTGTGAAAATAGTAAGGAAACAGACCTGAAGTTAAAGTCATACAAAGTGCAGTTGCAATATCATGTTAGTTCGCTCAAGTTAGTTTTGTTACATTCAGTGCAGCATGAGAGTGCTCAGAATCACCACTATTGAAAGAGGGAATATGATAGTCAAAAATGGTTAAATCCATTGCATTAGTTTTTTTTTACACAGATTCCACATATCTGCAGTAATCCTGTTTTGTTGTTTGCTAATATTGTGATTCACAGGCGGTTTGAGAGGACGGCCCCCATCATGGGAATCATTATTGATCACTTTGTTGAACATCCCTTTACAAACACAGGAAACATGCACCCATGTAATTACAGGTGAGAGGAAACAGATGTTACCATTTATATTTCGATATGTACATATGAGCGTTCAAATGGAACTTATTTGTGTATGTTTTGTATAATTGTAATTTGGTACTTTTTCACTTTGTGTTTATTTGCATGTGTTTTTTATTCAGTTTTTAATCTTAAGAATGTGCAGTAGTAATGGTACTACTTTGGCATTATTACTTACCTGTTGGGCCACTAAAACACTTTTACATCAAGATCTAAACCATGTCTTTTATTTACAATGTTTTCATGCAAACATAATGTGTAGGGAAAAAAATAATTTTTTTGTTTTATTTCAGGAAAAAAACAGTTAGTGTTAGTGCATGTTAGTGGCAAACAGTACTTAATTTGTTTGTATTCACAGTGCAGAGTGTTACTTTTCTTAATAGGACAATGAGCAAATGATTAGAATTGTGAGAACATGATATGGATTTGTGTATGGGTGCACTTCACTTTTCATGCACACTTACTAATATATTTTGCTGTCTTTTTCACAAACAGATAACAGTGTGTCCTTGAATATACAGTGAACTGTAGTTTTCATGAGAAACAAAGGCATAGCTAGTCATGTATATGTTTTATGTTAATGACACACAACCCAAGTGAATCATTGCAATCTTAACTTAAAGTGTGTTTTGTAGTTTTATACATGTTAATGTTTATTTGAGAATTTTTTTAATGAATTTGCCAAATCAAAAGGGTAAAGCAGAGAATAGGGCATGGTTGTGTGGGAACAGTTCCAGTTATGGGCTGAATAGCATGGCTCCTCTCCCCATGTTTTAGGGCATCAGGCGAGGATGAGGGAGTAGCGTACGCTGGAGTGGAGGACTCCCAGGAAGTGTGCACCACCTCCTTCTCTACCTCACCCCCATCACAGGTGAGCCATGACAAGGTGGAGCCCACTTCCATATAGGCGCTGTGCAATCGTCCGTGTGCATTGTGAGATTAGAGTCAGTCTTCCATGTTATATTCTACAGACATGTGTGTCAGTACAAAATTGGTGAGATGTTCTGCTCAATAGCCTCTCCATAGGAAACTGTTTTGCTGAGTATGTGGACCAGTGGTATTGGCTCAGAGGTATATTGATAGAGTATGTGCTAATTTCAACATTTTAATGTAAAAAATAGTAAAGTTACAATAGTACAGTTATGTACAGTTAAGTTAGTGTGTGAGTGTCATTTTCAATATTGTCCTTGATTAAGGTATGACTGAGGATTGTGTTAATCTGTCCAGAAACATAATGTACCAATGTAAGGAAGCTAAAATGTAAACGGAAATATCATAAGTACCAAGCCACCATATTGCATTTGTCCTCTTTATTTTCTTGTTTTCATAAGCGATCCTTTCCTTTCTCTTTTTCGTCCCCTCTCTATGTCTGTATGTCTCTGTGTATAGTGTGTGTGCACTGTAAGTAAGGCAAATTTTAAGACGCCTAAACCTGCAGTGATGGACACTCTGAAGGTCCCCATGATGGGCCTGGGCTTTTCACATCAAGTGAGTTCGGTTTATGGACAGACTTCCTCACAAAAAGTCTGGATTTTACCACAAAAACTTGCACTTACCTTCTATTACCTGTTAAAAAGGAATAGAAGTAAATAAATAAAGCTGTTAACCAATGACATTTATTTGAAACAATATTTACATACATTTGAGAACCCACTTTTTACCTTTTTGCTGCTGAGAATCCTAACGCAAAGTCATTCGCTCCCATGGTTCTATTTTTTTGCTGTTGCTTTTTTGCCGCAACCCCACCCCCCAGCTAATGAGCACTCTGAAAGCAGGCATCTACTATTTTGTAAGGTTGAGGTAAGTCTAAGTTTATCTATGCTTTCAGCCCCCTTTGCATCCACTGTACCTTCAAACTCCCTTTCTCTTCTTTTCTGTCCTTTAGCTCTGGTTTCTTGTGTCTCTTTGCTGTCATTCTCAGCTCTACAACTCTCGTCTCTCTTGTCAGCCCCCTGTGCTTGGACTAGGCGATCTCTGCCACCCTGTTGCTTTTAATACTGCTCATCCTCACCAGGTAACTAGTTTCAGGGACTAAGCAAGGCTCAGAAGAGTTAAGCATACCAGTCTCACTTGCATTACTTGCTAGAAGAACCTCTGTTCATTAAATTTCAGGCAGTCAATATTTAAACTGTCTTTCTCAAAATACATTCCTGGTACAAAATTCAGCATTTCTATTTATATGTAAGGCCAAGTTTGAGATGAAATCAAAATTACTAATGGCAAGGAGCTGGTAATTTGCAAATAGAATAAAGCTTCTGATAGAATCTTTCTTGCTGTGAGAGTCTATGTGTCTGTCTTGTGAAAGGTATTTGCTTTGCATTGACCCTGACCTTTGGTGTCAGAACTGGTGTCAGAAGCAGTTTTGTTTGGTGGTGGTGAGCAGCACAATTAGCACACTTAGGTAACAGGTTGATAATGTGTTCTCTCCAGATGGTGATCCCAGGAAAAGAGGGTGGAGTCCCCCCCCAGATGCCTGTACAACCATGTCAGGGTGCCCAAGCAGAACATGGCGCACGTGGATCCGCCTGTCCCCCTGCAGACTCCGCCCAACACATCCCAGCCACACCCGCCAGCAGGTGGGTATCACCACAGCAGCTACTAAATATACCACTGGCTCTGTCATTTTTCAGATTGTAGAGGTCATAAATGCAAAGCATATTTTGGCTATATATCCGTGATTGGACCTGGATGTCAGCTGTTTAATTTTGAAGGCGATGCAGGTAAAGATAAGATAATAATAATCCTCAGCAGACACAGCTCTCTATTCAACACTGCCAAAAGAACAGAAATTTCTCAAGGTTTTCAGATCTCCAAAAATGCAAAGAAATAGCCTGCAGCGTAGATGCCTTGCATATTCCTATGATCTGAATACATATTTTGATCATCCTCGGCCACATTAGTGATGACACAGAGACCTTGTCACGAAGCAGTGAGGTGAAGAGTGTGTCCCCCTCTGATGTCGTGGAAACGACCTTCACCAGGAAAGTGGGTGCCTTCGTCAACAAGCCTGCCACACAGGTTGGAGTCATCTGCCAAACCTCCCAGTTTAGCGGGACAGGTGACACATCTGTCTATCCCATGCCACTGCTGCACCATGGCAAAGGCCTATTTACATTCATCACAGGCCCATCACTGTTTGAAATAGTTATTATGCCTGCAAAATCTCTGCTCTGTAAGTCACAATGGTTTACTTTAGGGCATCCTCCTAATAAATGGATATTAATTATTGTGAAGACATTTGCAGTGAGAGTCATATAACAGCTCAAGGATACATTTTTTAAAAATTAGGGTAGATCTTGCTTCTCACTGGAAATGGTCTCTGCCTTTTGTGAAATCTCTCTGTACTTGATTCAGGTGACCACAGCCAGTCTGGATTTGCCTTTTGCTGCATTTGCTCCCAAGGTGTTTGACCTGGAAGAGAATGACCCTATGGTGAGCCATTTGAAAGCGCGGTTTCTTTTTTACAAATTTATCCTTTCCTATGAGGCTTTCTGCGTAAACCTGAACACAGTTCTGCCTCTTGATTTGAGAATTACAGCATCTTATGTGAGTAAAGAGTAACATTTTAATTTCCATTTAAACAACAGTCTTGATGGAACAATATTGGTGTCCGTTCCTTCCACATATTCACCCATTTCTTGTAATGTGTAGGACCATTCTACAACTAATATTCCTCTAAAAATCCTTCATGATACTGTTTGAAAAACCGTATCTGATACTATGTCTTTGGCATGATCAGTGTGGGCTCTGATCACAGCAGTCCTAAAACTACCAAATTTTGAAGTATGGGGCCCCCTGGTGGCCAATCCACAAACAACATGTTCATGTAATACAGCTCAGTTGATTGGGGTATGAAAATTTGTCTTGTCTTGTCATTTATGTCTTCTTTTTCAAAGGTTCTGAGAATTATAGAGACAGTTTGATGTATGAGCATATAAAACAAGTACATAAAAACATGTACCACTCTGTAGCAGCTTCAGTGGTCCATATACCAGACTAAAAAGGAATGCATTACTTATGAGTCTTGTGAATGAATGGGTTTCAGGCAAATCTCCTCAGAGCTGTTGGAACAGGTTACTACTAGATTTAAGGTGCTTGATTAGTCAAGTCATTTCATTATATATGTAGCTGTCTTTAATTGAAGTTGAAGTTCTTTTCATGTCACACCAGGTGCAACTGTTATTTCTTTTAAACATACAGGACAGTTTATTCTAAATACATTTTATTTTGTTTTTCCTTTAACATTGTACATATATGTCACTGAAGCATGGACAGTAAGACAAGTAATTTAAATAATGTCTGATGCATGCAAGAAGCTGCGTTCACAATGCATAGCACTTTGAGCCAGCAGGCAACTTCCACACAGGACAATTACCTGCCTCTGGTACAGCCTTGAGTAGTTCAAACTGCTATGCACTGGGAGAGCTTTATCCATCCCTGTTGTTGATAATTACAGCAGTAGTAGCTGGAGGAATAATAATGATGATAATAATAACACTAATGTCACTGTGTCTATGCAGGTCCACCCCCCAGATTCCCCCATCATGGCTTCACCCCTACAGGGCAGCCTGAATTCCCAAGGCTCTGTGGACAGTGGAGGACAAACACAGAATGACTTTGTCATGATCGACTTTGTAAGCTCCCTCTCATAAATCAAAACTGCAATATTTGCTATAATCAATAAAACTGGTTATTTAATGCGAGGACACATAAGTTAGGAGCATGATCTGTCAACATTTAAATACCAACAAGAAAGGAAAAATGAAAAGAAGACTTTGCTAAAAGAGATGTTATACTGGTAATAATTAAGGAGCCAATAATGGGTTGAATTATGAATTAAAATCTTTCGTCAATATCAATCAATCAATCAAGTTAATATTGATCAATCATTTGATTGAAATTAACAACTGTTATAAAAATGGGCTTAAGATTCAACCTCAAGAATTTATCTTAAGATTTTGATCTAGTGGTATTTTACTTACAGTCATAATACAATCAAAGAGCTGCATACAACTTTTCATGGAAAGATGAGGTTGCAAGTGTTTCAGCATGTTACCTTCAACAGTGAAATGGTGTTAATGGCCTTACTGAAATCCGAGGCAATTATTCACAATTCCTGTTATTAATTTTAACTTGTATACCTGTGGTGACATTTTAGAGCACTGTAAGTATGTCGGGGGGGGGGAGACTGGTGGCTTTTTACCGTCTGATTAGGCCTGACTATGATGTGTGTTTAGGAAAGAGTTTTCTTCTCATGTTTTTAATCAATATGCCAATGGTAAATCAAAGCAACAACACCAAAGATCATCACAACAAAGCTAATGAGGCCAGATTAAACCAATCATAGTAAGGAAAACACTCTCTTTTAAAATGATTTGCAAGACGTAACAGTAATTGTGCACATTTTAAATAATGTCTGAGAAGATAAGGAAGCAGAGATGTAAGGGAGTTGATTTCAAACTCAATATGACCTCATATCTCACTGAGTATACAACAGTTTAGAATGTAGAATTTGCTATGCATGTTTTGTGTTTCTAGATGTGAATTTCTAGAAAATTTGTCGGTCAGCCAATTGATCACTAGTAGTTTGTGCAAGTAGTTCAGTCACAATACGGTAGGGCCTATTCTTATACTCACCTACATTGTTCTCATGCTCTTCCACTGTGGAATTACATTCAGGA